>NW_024349800.1:31973889-32378276 GCF_902729225.1 Pteropus medius
AAAGGATTTTGCGGGAGGCAGCCAGAGGAGTCACGGACCCGAATGGGCTGCCAACAGCAGACTTAACCAGGATACAGGCTGTGTTTCCTACACAGCGTCCCCAGTGGGATCCCAATACGGATCAAGGTAAGGAGGCTCTCCTAAGGTATCGCCAGTTCCTGCTACAGGGACTCCGGGCTGCTGCACGTAGACCAATAAATCTGTCCAAGGTAAGCGAAGTAATTCAGACCAAGGATGAGTCACCTGCAGCATTTTTAGAGAGACTATTAGAATCTTACCGCTTGTATACACCTATTGACCCGGAGGACCCCAACAATAGAAGAGCCATTAATTTGGCCTTTGTGAGCCAGTCGGCCCCAGATATTAGGAGAAAGTTACAGAAGCTAGAAGGTTTTGAGGGAGAGAATTTATCCAAATTGCTAGAAATAGCCCAGAAAGTTTTCAACAATAGAGACGATGTGGAGAAAATAATGTTTGTGGGGAAGGGACTTATGCCAGGCAGAGGAAGAAGAAGGGGCCGAGGAGGAAGATCAGGATTTGTCGGGCCACCTGGACCAGGAAGTAAACAGGTTGGCCTTGAAAAAGACCAATGTGCATATTGCAAACAGAAAGGGCACTGGAAGAATGAGTGTCCCAACCAACCAAAAGGTGACAAGAAAAATATAAGCACCCCCATTCTTCTGGAAGATAACTAGGGGTGTCAGGGCTCTAACGGTCCCCGAGAGCCCCGGATAACCTTGCAAGTGGGGGGCCAACCTGTGAACTTTCTGGTAGATACTGGAGCAACATATTCTGTTTTAAATCAGCCTGTTGGCCCTGTGAGTAAAGAAAAAACCACTATTCTTGGGGCAACCGGACAAGGAAGAGCATACCCTTGGACTCAGGCTCGTATAACTGACCTGGGAAAAGGGACCATCACCCATTCCTTTTTGGTTATGCCTGAATGCCCCTATCCTTTGTTAGGAAGAGATTTGCTACAAAAATTACAGGCCACTATTACTTTTGGTTCAGATGCTAACACCCTTACTCTCGGAGATGGGCCCTCTTACATTCTATATACAGTCCCCTTAGCTGAAGAATATATTTTAACAGATCAAAGACCAGCAAAAACTTTCTCCGCTTTATTGGAGAAGTGGAAGAAAGAAATTCCTGTAGTGTGGGCTGAGAATAACCCTCCTGGGTTGGCTGCTCATCAGCCGCCCATAGTGGTAACTCTCAACAGCAATGCTATGCCAGTACGAGTGAAACAATATCCTATAAATCAAAAGGCACGAGAAGGGATTGCTATACATATAAGACGGCTCCAGGAAGCCGGCATATTGGTGCCTTGCCACTCTCCATGGAACACCCCATTGTTACCGGTCCAGAAACCAGGAACTGAGGACTATAGACCAGTTCAGGATCTAAGAGAGGTTAATAAGAGAGTGGAGACTATACACCCCACTGTGCCTAATCCTTATACCTTGCTAAGCCAGTTGCCACCGAGCCATCAAGTATATACGGTATTGGATTTGAAAGATGCGTTTTTCTCCTTACCTTTGGCTACAGTCAGTCAGCCAATTTTTGCCTTTGAGTGGGAGGACCCTAAGACAGGACAACAAGGACAATTGACTTGGACCCGACTCCCGCAGGGATTTAAGAACTCTCCCACTCTGTTTGATGAGGCTTTAAGTCGAGACATAGCAGAGTTTCGACAATGCCATCCTGATGTTGTGTTACTACAATATGTGGACGACCTTTTACTTGCCACTAAAACAACTGAGGCATGCACTAAGGCAACTGAAGATCTGCTGAATGAGTTGGGGAACAAAGGTTACCGTGTGTCGGCTAAAAAGGCCCAGTTGTGTACCCCTGCTGCTATTTATTTGGGGTACAAACTGAATAAAGGGGAAAGACAGCTCTCTGAAAGTAGGATTGAAGCAATCTTGCGCATTCCACCACCAAAAACAAAAAGGCTCGTGCGAGAGTTTCTAGGGGCTGTAGGATACTGCCGTTTGTGGATTCTAGGATTTGCTGAGATTGCTAAGCCGCTGTATGATTGTACAGCTGGGAAAGGAGAGGACATAAAATGGACAATAGAACAACAGCAGGCCTTTGAGACACTGAAGAAGGCCTTAATCTCTGCTCCGGCATTGGCTTTACCAAACTTAGAGAAACCATTTCAGCTATTTGTAGAAGAGACAAGGGGAGTTGCTAAAGGGGTATTGACTCAGATGCTGGGACCGTGGAAAAGACCAGTTGCATACTTATCTAAAAGGTTAGATTGCGTGGCTGCAGGGTGGCCTAATTGTCTGAGGGCCGTTGCAGCCACGGCAGTTCTAGTGAAAGAAGCCCACAAATTGACGCTTGGGCAGCCTGTGACTGTTATCGGACCTCACTTTGTGGAGCGGCTCCTGAAGGGACCACCTGAGCGATGGATATCGAACGCTCGAATCACCCAATACCAGGTACTCTTATTAAACCCTCCACAGGTTCGATTTGCTAAACCGACAATATTGAATCCAGCAACCTTGCTCCCAGATGATGATCCCCAGGAACCTGTACATGATTGCAGTGACCTGCTTGAAAGCATAACTGGGGTAAGACCTGACTTACGAGATGAGCCTTGGCTCGACCCAGACGCCACCCTGTACACAGACGGAAGCAGTTATGTCACAGAAGGCGTCAGGTATGCGGGAGCAGCGGTAGTTGCCGATGACACTGTGGTTTGGGCTCAGGCTCTCGGACAAGGGACTTCAGCCCAGAAGGCCGAGCTCATGGCATTAACTGAAGCTCTTAAATGGGCTCGAGGGAAAACTGTTAACATCTACACTGATAGCCGATATGCCTTTGCAACGGCACATGTACATGGAGCCCTGTACAAGGAAAGAGGACTATTAACATCAGGGGGAAAGGAAATTAAGAACAAGGAGCAGATTTTGGCTCTTTTGGAGGCTATCTGGCTACCTAAGAAAGTGGCTATTATCCATTGCCCCGGCCATCAAAAAGGGAAAGGAGCGGTAGAAAAAGGAAACCGCTTGGCAGATAAAACAGCAAAGGAAGTAGCCAGAAAACCAGTGGGGACTAACGTCATAATTGGTCCCCTTCTTGTGCCCCCCTTGGTACAGGCTCCAAACTATAGCCCCCAAGATATAGAGTTGGGGAAGCAACTGCACGGGAAGTTTGAAAATGGGTGGCTTTGGATTCCAGATGGAAGGCCACTCCTCCCTGCCGCTCTTGGCAGCCATTTAATCAGTCAAATGCATAACGCTACCCATCTTGGAGGAACTAAGTTAATTGAACTGCTAAAAAGAGACTATTATATTCCTGGACTAACCTCAAAGGCTCGGGATGTAAGTGCGCGATGCCCAATATGTGCACAAGTCAACTCTTGCTCCGCCGCAACAGGAGGCAGTGGCGTGCGACAGAAAGGACAAGCTCCTGGAGAACATTGGGAAATAGACTTTACAGAAGTTGCCCCTGGCACTTTCGGGTTTAAGTATCTTCTGGTTTTCATCGACACTTACTCTGGATGGACTGAGGCCTTCCCCACTAGAAAGGAGACTGCACAAGTAGTAGCTAAGAAATTACTCACAGAAATAGTACCTCGATTCGGTTTGCCCTTATCACTGGGGTCCGACAATGGCCCGGCATTCATTGCCCAAACAAGTCAAATGTTAGCTAAGGTATTAGGGATTAATTGGAAATTACATTGTATTTACAGACCTCAGAGTTCAGGACAAGTAGAAAGGATGAATAGAACACTTAAGGAAACTTTAACTAAATTTAAGCTGGAAACTGGGGAGAATTGGGTGAGCCTTCTTCCTTTTGCTTTGTTATGGGCCCGGTGTACTCCATATATTATGGGAATTTCCCCTTATGAAATAATGTTTGGGAGACCTCCCCCTTTACTCCCTAAAATTGGAATTGAAAAGGTTACAATAAGTAATAACACAAGTCTCCTTAAGTCTCTACAGGCCTTGCAACAAACCCAAAATCAAGTCAAGGGCTTGATTAAAGCTACTAGACCGACTCCGGGGACATCACAGCCTCACCCACATCATCCAGGTGATTGGGTGTGGATAAAGAAGATTCAGCCTGCTAGCCTAGAGCCCCGGTGGGATGGTCCGTTTCCAGTAATCCTGACCACACCAACGGCTGTCAAAGTTGCAGGAAAAAGACATTGGATTCACCATACTCGCCTTAAGGCAGCTCAACCTCCCCCAGAAAAGGAGAAATGGAAAGCAACACCCACAGAGGATCCACTCAAGATAAGACTCTCCCGGGAATAATTGTGTTAGGGTTAGTTGTTATTACCAATGTACACGGGAATCCTCATCAACCTTCGCAGGCCAGATGGGAGTTAATTAGGTCAGAAACAGGGGCTCCCATATTGGTTAATCAGACTATGTATCAACCTACATTCCATGTAGATCTATGTGACATACTAGGAAAAGGGTTTAATACTATACCCAAAGATTTACCTAGGGGTCCAGGGGCTAGTTTTTCGACCGACCCCTGGTATGGTTGTGGATATCCAGAACAGGAAAGAGGTGTCCAACAAGTAGAATTATATATGTGCCCTAGAGAGGATCAAAGCACTTGCAATAAGCATAACCAATATTATTGTGGTCATTGGGGTTGTGAGACCATAGCCCCTTGGAAGAACACAGACCCCTTTCTGACTCTTACACGACCTAGTCAGTCTTCCTGTGCCACAGCAGGGAAATGCAATCCTGTCGTTTTTACTGTCAAAAATTGGGAAGATCCATCTTGGGTGACTGGGAAAACTTGGGGATTAAGGTTGTATGTTTCTGGAGATGATCCCGGAATGTTAATGACAATACAGAAAAAGCCTGTCCGGATACCGTCGATAGCCATAGGTCCTGTCGGGTCTAATAATGAAGAGTTAAAGGACTTAACTCCTACCCAGTTAACAACTATTAGGAATACTAATAACATCGATAAAGGACATAAACCCAGGCAGCCTTATAAACCTCCCAGGGATACACCTGACTCTATCCTGACTATGTTAAACAATGTTTATAAGTTTGCTAATGACAGTAACTCAAATGCTACAAAGGATTGTTGGTTTTGTCTGAATCCTGCCCCACCTTATTATGTAGGACTTGGTGTCATTGCTAACCTTGGCACGGATCAAACTACTATTAGAAATGTAACATCTCCGAATGTTACTATTTGCCCTTGGGGAACCAAAAACCCATCTGTAACATTGGGAGATTTACAAGGAAAGGGAACTTGTATATATACTAATACTTATAGAGTTGATAGATCTAGGTATAAGGAAAATTGTAAGTCATCTATTTTAGTAAATAGCTCCTCTCCTACTTATTTAGCGGCTCCAAGTGGCACTTGGTTTGCTTGTAATACTGGTTTAACTCCCTGTATTAATCTTAACTATTGGAAAAATAATACTGGATTTTGTGTGCTAGTTCATGTTATACCTCAGGTGTATATGATGAGCGGACAAGAAGGAAGACAAGCAATGGATTTGTGGGGAGGATATAACTATCCTCGGCGTAAGCGAGCAATTCCAGTGCTTGTGCCGCTCCTAGTTGGCCTAGGAGTGGCAGGTTCGGCTGCAGTTGGGACTGCTGCTTTAGTTACAGGGAATCAAGGTATAGCCTGGCTCACAAAGCAGATTAATGACGATTTAAGCACTCTAGAAAAATCAATTAATCATCTTGAAACATCTCTTAATTCCTTAGCTGAAGTAGTGCTGCAGAATAGGAGAGGTTTAGATCTCTTATTTCTTAAGCAAGGAGGTTTGTGTGTAGCATTAGGAGAAACTTGCTGTTTTTATGTTAATCATTCTGGTATTATTAGGGATAGTTTAGCATTAATTAGACAGAGGGTGAAGGATAGAAATGAAAAATTAAGGCAGGGCAGTAACTGGTATGAGTCTTGGTTTAATGAAAATTCCTGGCTAACCACGCTATTGTCAGCCATAGCAGGGCCATTAATTATGCTGATATTATTATTAATTTTTGGACCCTGCTTACTAAAGTGGCTTAGAAGTTTAGTACAGTCTCACATGACCGGGGCAAAGATTTTAATTTTAGGAGCATCAGCCCCGACGAGTTGGCCGAGAATTCCAACTTCTGACTCGAAGATTGAGTCACTGTAAAGAAAACCAGTGGGGAATGTAGTGACCTCACCTTTAGAAACAATAGGTCAAGGATAAGACATGGTACGTGCTAACCGCCATGTCTCACTTCTAGCTAGTTATCTGCTAAAAATTTATTAACTAAAGGGATTTACTGGCCGGATCACTGCCTATAGGTACAAAATATTTTAACAATGACGCATTCTGCTTCTGTACCCCTGCTTGCTTACCCACCTCTTAGTTATCAATTAATGAATGGAGGAGATATAGTCTTTTGTGTAAAGATTAAGGAGCTGGGGGATGGGATCGAGGGCTTAAAACCTTTGTGCCCCTGCGTCTCGGGGCTGCTCCTTTGCAAGGACAGCCGCCGGCTAATAAACTGTCTCTTGGACTAGAGCACTCGAGTTGGGCCTGGTTATTTCGGTCACAACAACATCCCACTTCTACCTTACCTCCCAAGTATTTGAGATTTTACTTCTTGAGTTCTTCAGAAAGGGAAGCATGTTAAAAATAAAAATCTCTATGAGTTCACTAATTCTTTAGATTTGTCAAACCCTACTAAAGATATGGAAAAGGGGACTGTGACAAATGGCAGGTTGACAACTTGAGCAGTATTTCATAAAGGATATTTTAATAAGCAAAACATAGCGGGTGGCTTATATTCAGATATTGATACTCTGGTATCATTTTATAATATCTGTTTAACAGCAACAGCATGTAGTTTTCATATACAGTTAAATACAAAAATACTTTTTTGCCTTTGGGCTAGGAAGTAAAGTTGCTTTTGACCTTTATATGTCTGCACTTGTGGTCACTGTTCCTTAGGCAGTAGTAAGATCATTATGGAGTATGAGTCACTGTGAGAGACCAAACTTTTTCATAATAATTATTCTGCACATTTTATAAACTTGAGGGAAAATTATTGTTTATATAGGACGAGTGATCAACAGAGCAAAAGGTTGAGGCTATCGATAGACATTTGCCATTCCACTTCTGACTGCTGAAATTTAGGATACTAAACAATATATATGTCTTTGATAAATGATAAAAACTCACCTGCTTTACTAACTCTTTACTAATTTTTTGGAACTTTTGTTGGTCTCACTAAAGTTTTCTAGTTGGACTTGAAACACTAGTATTTCAAAGCTTCATTTCCATATTCTAAACATAGAAAATACTCTTTTAGGTAATTTTTGTTCACATGATGCTTAACTTTCAGATTTATTCAAGTGAAACCTTGACTTTTCTTTGAGTATACTGAAATTCTATTCTGAATGAGAGGAAAGGGGTAAGAAAAATAAAGAGAAGATGAAAAAAGATCTAGAATTTCATTGTTCTTCTATTGTTATTTGTAGGGAGCTAAAGCTCCCAAAATTCAAAAGAGTGCATGGATTATCTCAGGAGGCCTGCTTGCATAAAAAAAGGGAAAAGGCTGGTTCTGTGGAATTCCAGGAAGAAGAAGATTAAGTATAGAAAAAGGAAAGGGAGTGTCAAAGGGAGTGTGGATTGTACCTCCGTCTTCAGGATTTTACTTTAATTATGTTATCTTGGGATACACAAAGGAACAGATTATGTATAAAAAGAAGCATAAGAAATAAACTCAGAGAGACAGTTGTGAGATCTGTTCTCCCTCCTGCACCCTGTCTGTCTTCTCTTTTTTCTCAGTCTGCGCTCCTCCATTCAGGTACCTGGTTTGATTTGGTCGGCTGGTTTCCGACAGTTATTCAAATTCTTCTCTGAAAAGTTAGGCACACATTATGCCTCTTTCTTTTCCTACTATGCATATTGTTTCAGAACTGCAGTTGACCTTAGAATCAAATAGGTTTTGGTAACAGCACCTATTTTAAATCACATAGTTAATTTAGCCCTCCTAATGAATTCAGGACAAATATAAATATATAATATGAAAAGCAAAACAAATCAATAATACAAAAATTTGCATACTTGCATGCTTTATTAATACTCCTTTTTTCATTTTATTTTTTGTGAAAATCTTGCTTATATTGATAAGCAACATCTGCCAACATGATATTCAAATATATGTCATTCCAAGGAAGACTGTATCTACATTTACATGCAAAGTCTAGGTAAAAGTGATTTTTACAGTGGATATGAACTATTAATAATCATTACATTGACTACTTTATGGCAATTAGCCTGTCTTGCTTGTGTTAACAATTACTGAAAAAATCTTCCTTCCTATAAATTATTGGTAATGTGTAGTATAATGTATGCTTTACTACTTGAGTTTTTTTAATTAATCTGTAAATACATTTCTATATAATAAATCCTGGAAACAAATGTATGCAGGAACACATTTCTAAATGTATTACTTCATTAAATTAAACATCAGTAGGATGACTGAGGTAAAGCTAATATCAGGTTATACCTTATTAGGTTGGCATTTATAGATTTTTCTAAGCATGATAATTAATTATAGAAATATACTAAGTCATCTAGTGTGGGTAATTACCAATACAATAATTTCCTACAAAGTCTGATTTTTTTAAAATTTCATTTCCAATTTCTAATGGATAGCTATAATAAAAACACTGAAATTCAAGGAATACCTACTGGGCAATATGAAACTGGTCTTAAATGAGTTGTTTAGGAAAGTAATTCATATGTACTTATATAAGTCTTTTATCTTACATTGTTATACTTAGGTCAAGAGCTGGATATTAAAATCAATACCATACATCACATTCAACTAAAGATACTGACAAAGCATTCTTAATTTTAAAAGTTTTAATCTAGCTCTTGAATACTATATTCCAATAAATATTCATAAATTTAGAGATTGTTTAGTCATAGAACATCTAAATATATAAACAGGCTTGTGAAGGATAACAGTTAATTGAGATTTATCATAGATTTCTTAGTTCATTTGCTTTTCTAATTCATAATATTTATTGGTAAAGGTGATATCTTCTCAATGACTTAATTATTCATGTATAGATTTTACTTTGTGTAAATTCTATATAATCACACGCACATATTATCCTTTTCTGTTCTGTACAAAAAAATGGGCTTACACATGCCTTTATCTGTTGCTATATAATTCAAAGCAATCTGGAACAAAATATAAAATATTAGGGTTGTCTATTTTAACATACCCAATCTGTACAAGTATGTGCAATAAGTATTATTTATAATTTATGTTTGTTTCAATATAAATAACTGCTTAATATTAACTTCAAATGTTGAAACTTTCTTTTTTAACTAAGATAATTTACTACACTGAGACCCTGAACCAATATAATAAAAAAAAGTAGATATGATAAATGCTTTTAAATTGACAATTTTTTTTTTTCCAATTTGTACTCATTTTGAAATGTTCCTAAGTTTATTTCCTTTAAAAACGATTAAATTTTTTTTGGTATGAAAATATCTATAATGAAAAACTTAGAAAATACTATAAAATGAGTTTATAAAAGTGACTATTTTTTTTTAAAATGAAATTAATAATACAATTAAAGATTCTGGACTATTACGTGAGAGTGTTTTACATTATATACAGAAAACGTGTCATTGGCTCCTTATAGATTTGAGTTTCTAGAACAGCAGAATTTCAGGGCAATGTTGTGCAATTATAAACATTATTTTTGCAATCACACATCACTATATTCTTCATAAAATCACTGCTCTTCTGTCGAGACAAGAGAAGGATCACTGGATTTGGAAAGTAGGGAATCTGATCTGAATCTAGAGTTTATGTGAACAGTCTATTCCAGATTTCACTCTCAAAATTACCATGTTATTCTGCCTCTATATTTAAAGGACTTAAACTTGCTACCATACTTTGCTGCAAAAAAGAAATATATAGAGAGACATGTAGATGATAGTGTTGGTTACATGTTTATTTTTTTAAATATAAGTCTATATGTGATTTTTATTCAATTACTATATTTGCAATTGAACTATTATGTTTAAATTTCAATAGTGTTTAGTATAACAAGTAACATCTTTCTATTATACTTAATAAGTTTTGTAAAAAAAAAAAAATTTCTTGAGTACTTTATTATTTTGTTATCAAATGTCAGTAGTTAACTTTGATTTTGTTAGTTCTGTGATATCCAATAATAATTTATTACTATTCATTAAATAATTCTGTTCTACTACTATTTGATCTAAAAGATCAGACTTAGTATCTTATATATTATCTTCTGAAATTTTACAAACATATTGATATCTTTTTACTCCTATAGGTTGACCTAAATATTGCTCTGGGTCATGTGTATGTTAGCATAGACATCAATCCAGTAAAGGGCTTTATTTCTAAATAGAATTGCTTTTGATTACTCCATATACAAGCAGACTGTTATTCCCACCATAAAGAATATGTATGGAGAAAGAGGAAAAGCACTTCTAGGAGAATCAGTAATTAAAATTCCAACCTCCAACTTGCTTTGTAACTTTAGTTAAGTCATTTAATTCTTTTCTCATCACAATTTCATTATCTATAACGAAATGCCTAATACGTCTACTTCTGTCACAGGATTTCTGTGAGGAAAAACCAGGTTAAGTTTGCAAAGTTTCTTTGAAAAACAGAAAACACTATTAATAATAACTAGTATTAGAAATTGCATATAAAGCCTTATGTTGTGTATAAAAATGGAAAAATTATCTTAGTGAATGTTAATATTTGACCTTGTAGAATTTTAAAGTATTTTTCTTATGAAATAAATGCCAGGCCAGATTTATCCTTATGATGGTGATTCTTTATCCAAATTCTCTTTCCTTTTACTCAAATCTAATTTTTCTTAAAAATAAAGTTATCATTCATGAAATTGTCATCTTGTATTATCAGCTTCGTCCTGGAGGGTCTGGAACTATTAAAAGCTACTATGACTCTTAGGCCATGCTAAGACATCTCGACTCATGGCGTTTCCCACTGAAGAAAAGGGCATAAGATATCTGTATACAATCATTCATTCTCTCATAAGTCCAGAACTAAGATAAAATAAATATATCAATCTAACAACAACAACAAAATTAACAGAAACAAATCTATTTTCAGAGCAAATCTATTTTAGTCTCTCAGAAGCACTGGTTAAATACCACACTTGGGGCTATTTTGTTTATATTTGCTTTACTTAATCTCCATAGTATACAATGTTTGTTTGTTTATTTGTTATACTACTTTAGTCTATTATGCTAAAGGACAGCAAAGCCAATATATTTTTACAGAATTTTGTCTACTCTCCACTCTTGGCATATCTTTTTAGAAGTTTGACAATTACATGCCTTCTCTATTGATTTCTTCTCTTCGATTTGGCAAATATTGATTTTTTTTGTGTGTGCATTTACAACAAAACTCCATTTTGTTTAATTCTTTCTTTATGAATCAGCATTGCTGACAATAGAAGCTGAAACAACTAAAACTTGAAGAAATGCCTTTGACTGAATAGCTGTCCTAGAGCCAGAGATGGGAATACAAAGAATTAAAATGGGACTTCACGGTGGGCTCCATGAGATACATAAAGGCCGTTTTTGTTTTAAAGACTAGAATTTGAAAATAGTCCATTAAAACTAACACATGATCTTAGAAAACTGCTTGTATTAGCAGTATCCACGAGGTTATTTTACTGGAGTTTTCGATCCTTGTCTGAAAAACCTCCTTTACCTTCTTAGGAAACTGGTGAAGAAATAGTCAGCGCTGACCTAGGAAACAATGTTTTGTCATTTATAATACAACTCCCTCCCTAAACACTGTGATTACATCAAGGGTGGTCATGGCATTCACAGAAAATCATCTATGAGCAGCCCACTCACATGTAATTAATGTGACAGAACAACAACGATGACAAGAGATTAATTAGTATTTCTCTGCTAAGAATTTGAAGCAGGAAATTAACCGTGGGGGATAAAAGTGATAGAGAAGAACCACACTGAGTCATGATCACCAGTAAAAGAAGTAGTGGGTGAGCAGAAATAAGTAAACAGAGACAGTGAGTTGATCATGAGAAGGATGAAAGTAAAGGCATGTGAACTAAAGTTTCATCTTATTAATGAAGAACAGTCGAGTCAAGTTTATCCTTCCAGGTGCTGAAGTTTATAGAGCAGCCTTAAATCTAGAACTTTCCTAAAACTATCAATGCTGACTTCAGGTATTCTCAAGCTCTTTTTCTCAAGGAGTTCATTTTCTTAAGGAGTTCACTGACTGGTGAAAGATATCATCATGAGCACTTTGTAGAAATATACATAAACCCACAGGGTACAGAGAAAGAGAAAGAGGAGTGACCAACTCTACACCAGGAAGTCTGGAAAGACTTTAGAAGAAATAATCATTACCAGTTGAAGAGGCAGATGAGATTAAATTCACTGGGAGCAAGAAAGTTGGCAGATGCCAATAACAAGTTTTCTAAAGTTAAAGTTGACATTTGGCAAAATGATATTTATTTGCTTTGTCATGGCATAGGCCAGAAACCAGGGCAGTTTCAAATTGGTGGACAGAATGCATGTGCCAAAGGTCAGAGAAAAGTTTAATTAAAAGTCTAAGAAAGGAATATACTTAATTAATGAGGTATAGAGGATTTATTGAGAAATGCATAAACTGAGTTTTAAAAGGTAATATTATTTAATTATAAACAATTTCAACAAAGTGCTGGACATTAATTTCAATTGTGAAATGCCCTCTTGTTTGACATCGATGCTATTTTTTCTTTCCGATTTTAACTTCAATGCTTTTATAGCCTAGATTCAGGATTTTTTTTCACATTGAACCTGTCTATTAAAAAATAACTTTTTAACAACTTTATTAATTATTAATGCCATTGGTTATAATCTTTTAACAAGTTTTCCTCTAAATTCACTTGTTCTTATAAATCACTTGAAAGTGACATATGAATATTAATGAATATATCATCTTCAGTATACTTTTTTTTATGGATATAAACTGCAGCCCAAGCCATTTTTTAACCTTCTCCTCTGATTTTTAATTTTGGAAAGTAATAGCTACCTATATTATTTTTTTAAATAAGTTTTGAAGATTTTTTTTAAATTTTAAGGTGGTAAATTAGTTTATTCCAATATATGTTTTTGAATAATATCTCTTGACACCACAGTACCTAAAAAAGTATTAAACAAACTTGAGTTTCAGTAGTAATTAGATAAATTTGTTTATCATTTTGAAAACATCTCCTCACATGGAAAATATAAAATAGTGATGAGAGTAGAAGAGATTTATTTAGGAAGAACTGCTATTTTGCTGTATCAAATTGAATTTTCTTCCTCTGGGCACAACATGATGTTACGTTCTCACCCACCAATTCTCAATTTGAGGGTAATTTTACTCCCCACAGAGACATTTTGGGTTTTCAAGACTGGGGGTGTGCTGCTAGCAGCTAGTGGGTAGAGACCAGGGATACTGATAATCATCATACAACACACAGAATAGCCTCCAATAACAAAGAATTATTTAGCAAAAAATGTTAATAATTCTGAGGTAAAGAAACTCCAACCTCACTTGAAACCACCTGGAAAGCTATGAAATACATCTTTTAGCTGGAAAACAGAGGACTGGTGCCAGTTCCATGCCTAAGAAAGCCTATTCCTGAGATCCATTACTATTGACAGGAAGAATCCTAGGAACAGAGGGTTTCCTCTTGGTGTTTCATTAGAGAAGAGACATGTTGGTGCTGGTATACTGAGAACTCAAAGACTACAAACTGATGAATACACCACAACTTGTGGAATTCCTGCTTGAGAGACATTAACAGCAACACGGAGTCAGAAGCTGACAAAGGATTAAAGATGCCCTTAGTAGAATCCAACTACTAGAGTGTAAAAATAAGCTTGTAGAGAAAGCAACCCATCAGAGGAGATAGGTCTCAATATAAATAATACAAAATGTACATTCCCCCTACTCCCCACCCCCAAAATAAAAGGAAAAGACCCTGGTCTGTCAGCATAAGTCTTGAGAATAAATTTTTTTTCTGAAATTAATAGTCATGATTTCACTGTTTAAAAGTTAGTCTTTTTATTAAATATTTTGGTGGACTAGCTGTCTAGAGAAATCTTCCTGAAATAAAAAATATTTAATATCCTACATTAAATTATTTAAAAAAATATTTGAAGTCACAGCAGAGATAACAGGAAAGTTAGGAAAACTTTAGAAGCCAGAAATATTTTTTAAAGCACAAATTCAGCAATATAAATAAGACACAAAGCTGCTTTTTCTCTTATAGACACATTGAAACCAGATAAGGAATATAAAATAATTGTCTAATAATTTAAAGAAATAATTGAATGCAATGAAATTCTGCAAAAAAATAAAAATAAAATAAAATTCTCTATAAAAATTCTTAAAACAAAACAAAAACCACTTCTGGAAATAAAAAATAAGTATAATTAGAAACGGATTTATTTGCCTGAAAAGTATTCATTTGGAAGATAAATCTGAATAAATTACCTCAGAAACATAAAGAAATGAAAAATAGAAAGTTGAAACACAAGACAGCAAAATCTTAAAAAAACAAAACAAAAGGTATAAAAAAGGCATTGTAGAAAGCCATACAGTAAAGTAGTGAGAGGCAATATTTTAAGAGATTTTTTTTTTCTGAGAAATGACCAGAATTGCTGAAAGACACCAATTCTCAGATAAGACATTCAACTAATCCCATTAATGATGAATAAAAGGAATCTTTAACATATCATAATAAAAATATGGAACATCAAAAACCCATATTTCAACAAAGTGTTATTTAGTAAAAAATATATCAAAAATATGTGGAGGACCTTTATGGCAAAGTATACAAACATTACTGAAATATGTATAAAAAGATTTAAATAATGAGAAAGATGTATAATAATATATATGATTTTATTAATTACCTTGAAAAGTCAATTTTACCCAAACTGATTTATATTTTATGCAATTCCAGTGAAAACCCAAACTGAGTTTTTAGTGAGATTGAAACTAATACTAAAACTTACATGGAAAAAAAAAAAAATCAAGATTAGTTCACTTAAGAAATACGTATGGGAACTTGTTCAATTAGATATCAGTTTATTGAAACTAAGGTAATATATTATTATATGATACTGGAACTGGTACTGGAGTAGACCAATGGAATAGAAGATAAAGTCCAAAAATAGACGCATGCATATAGGAACATTTAATATAAGATCAAAGTTTCCCTGAATATCTGTGGTCATTGACAGATTTTTCAATAAATTATCTTGAGACTTTTGCTTATTCCTATGGAATGAAAATGAAATTAGACCCCTGAATAATATCATGCAAAAAAAAAAATCAAATACACTGCTATTAAAAACCAATTAGCCATTGCAAGTAAGAATGTGGAGAAACAGCATTCACAGAAATTGCTTTGGGAATGTGAAATGTTACAGTTTTTTTTTTTTTTAATAAAAATATTATGACAGTATCTACTTTTTTAAAATTTTACATTCCCTTCAACCCAGCAGTCTCACTCTTGAGATTCTACCCCACCAAAATAAAATCACTAGCACCAAAGAATATTTGTGAAAGTTGCTTACTGCAACCCTTTTATAGTGAAAAGTTTTATTAAATTTATAGTGAAATTCTGGGGTAGATTGTTTTACCATAGAATTTCATTAGAATTACTTAAAACTATCCCAGTTGACTCTCAGGGATTCCTGTCGTAGTTATTAAATGAGAAAGCAAAATACATTGAAGTATAAAAACTGTGATCTCATGTCCTTAAAAAATATAAATTCTAAAAATGTAAAAATATATGTGAAATTTCAAATAATGAAATTAAAATATAGAAAGATATCAACAAATCCCTTAATATTGGTCACTGAAGATGGGGGATGTGAAATAGAAAGACAAGGGAAATGAGGAGGAAAGTAAAAATGGAAAAAAATATTTTTAAAAATTGTGCTCATTTTTGTTATTACCATTTATGTAAAAATTATATATAAAATTATATACATATATAAATTATATACATATAGAGGATGTATATTATATACATATAAAATTATATACATATAAAATTATATATATATATATGTGTATGTATATATATATATATATATAAATTATATACATATAGAGGATGTTATGACAGATGTCACCCAATATTCACATTGGTTATATTTGAGTGTGAAACTTTAGGTGATTGTTCAAATGTTATTCTGTATCATTTTAATTTTTTAACAATTGGCATAAATTAGTATAATGAGAAAAAGGGTATTTTCATAATATGCACAGGGGGTAAGAATTATGTTCTTAAAAGAATGAGTAATACCAGATAGACTAGAATTGTAAGACACATTTAATTATATGCATTAGAGGTCAGTTCCAAATTCCAAACTTGCCATGCAATTAGCAAATGAAAGAGTAAGAATATTTCTTGATTAAGGTTCTAATAGGAGGCTGCAGACCATAGTTCAGATAAAACATAGTTTTATCTGAAGAAGTTTCCAAAAGACATGATCACTGCTCTGAAATAGTAAGAGGGAAAAAGGTTGAGTTGGAAACAGTTTAGTGGAGAAATAAGTCTAGATTATGTTCCTGAAGGTTAGAAAATGTCTATTGCTCGTGTAAGTATACCGCCATAGGCAGTATCTGAAAGAATTACAAAACTCAGTCACTCTAAAAAATAATTAGCATTCAACTGATGGAATGAGTTGCAATCAATTTATTTTGCCTAATATGACAAAGGCATAATTTAATTTCAAGCCTATGCTCTTATGGGAGTAATGCTTAGGAACAGTCTGTATATCAAAACACTCTTACATCAAGCTTTCTTTCCCTTCCAACTGAAAATCCTCAGTTTTACTCAAGAAGCTTGATACTCTTATCGGTATGTTAAGCAAATATTACTAATAATTTAAAATTATATGCTGTCTCTTATTCATTGGGAGAATTTTTTAGGATTGATTTTAAAATGGATTTTTATGTTATTGTGTTTCACTGGTGACTTAATGTTTGTGATTGCTATTTTACATCTGCCAATTTAATGTTATGAATATCATATCAGTACTGTCCTTTGCAAAGAGGTTAGTTATCATAGGCTGTTTTGAGAATCATCTACTCTGCTGCACTTTGGCTTCTTATAATATAAAAAGTATTTTTAATGTGTATATCAAAGAATGATAAACTTGCTGACAGAGTTACATGGTAACTATGGTTCTTGTCACTATGAGCTTCTTTTTATTCGCAGTTCTTTGCATCATTCTTGAATACGAGTTGTAAATGTATTGTTCAATACAGGTTTCTTTCTATCAGAATGAAAAAAAATCATTATCACATTTAGGTCTGTAACACTCATTGAAATCTGGGCTATACCCTTTATCTTCCTATTATCCTGTAATGATGGGAGAAGGAAATGGTTTTTGGCTTTGGAGAGGAATTTTCCTTTATTTTAAAAAGTTATACTATTCTAGATTTTTTATTTTTTTTCCTTCAAAATTTGGCAAAGGCATGTTTTAGCAGCTGTGGCAATTTAACTCAAATGGATCATTTATATTGGCAAACATATGTACCATAAGCTATAAAGGCAGCAGATTGTGAACCCATCAAATGGTGAAATTCTACTTCAGTGTTTGCTAAAACTTCAGAGACAATACTTCTTTGAACTGAGTTTTGAAGGATGAATTGGCATTTCTAGGTTAAGGGCAGGGATATAGTATAATGTATTATTATAACCATAATAACAATGCAATGTCATCAAGACAGAAATTAACAGGTTTGGTACTTTAAGACAAAGCTTATATTTTACCAATTATTTATATGCCAGAAAGGAAGGAAAATTTCATACTAGGCAGATTTTCTTATTTTTAAAAAATTTTCTGTGCTAATCTGTAGCCTCGGTTATGTTAGGAAATAAATATCGATTGCCCTCAGATAGTGCCTTCTTAAAGACTTCACTGCTCGATATACAAAGCTGGTACAATGAAGGAATATGAGTAGACATACATAATATCCTAGGGACTTGAAAAGAAATGGATTAAAGCTCGATCCTTTCAAAGTGACTCAAAACCTCACTGATGGATGAGTTGTTCCAACTGTGTTATACTAACAAAAAGAGTCACTACTGATCCCAAATGGAAACTCATTATAAGGGACAGGCCTGAGCTAATGACGCTGGCATACCACCAGATTCGAATATTAGAATATTAGTTGTGTCACAGTATGAGTACCAAGCTAGAAGCTCTCTCTAACTTCATAAACACTACGTGGTCTTATTTTGGACACAGTGGCTGGAAATGAAGTGTAAATGGGAAGAATTCTAAACTTGAAAACCCAAGCTCGATGCACCAATGAGAATTGTGCAGGCATGTGTATAACACAGAAGTGATCAAGAGCATATCCTGCTGTGTGTGAATAACACAAGAAAGAGAAACAACTAGAAATCAAGGGCGCTTTTAGTAGAAAAGACTCCCTTTTTCTCATTCTCATTCATTCTTCCTTGCTCACGTGCTCGCGCACTCTCTCTCTCTCTCTCTCTCTCTCTCTAACAATTGTGAATTGCCCCTGAGAACTGAGTAAGGAAGCTCTGAGGATTCATGTAGTATGCAAAAATGAAACAAAGCAACAGCTGAGGCACAAAAAGGAAAATCATATATCACCTGTTAATAAATTCATGGAGCACCTGAATTATTGTTTCATAAAAAAATAAAATAGTATGGATATAGGATACTGATGAAAAGTACCCTGTTCTCAGGGAATTTTAAAGCAAAAAAAAAAAAAAACAACTATATAAATCAGAGTTACTTGAGATTAAGTTGTTAACTATTTAAGAAACTAGTTTGTATGAAATGCAACTTTTCCCCACAGTGTCAGATAAACATGTATCTCACTGAAATAAAAATTCTGACGCACTACCAGATTTAAATTCTTTCTTTAGGAGGTCTACGTGTCACTCTCAGTAGGAAAGAAAATGATCCAATTTCCTTATATAGCACTAGTATTTAGTCCAGGTTCAAGCCATAATCTCATCATGGTATATATTTATTTTCATAGTGTTCTTAATAGTACGGTCTATAAATGCCCTATCAAAAATCAGAAGCTACTGTGTAAGTATGTTTGGGGTTTCAACCAAATAGTAGAATTATTAGAGAGAACTGAAAATATATACTGTATGTTCTAAAATGTAAATAAAATAACCCATTTTGTTTTCTTTTTTTAAGTAAAAGAAAAACAAAAATCTTTCAGAAAAAAATAGCAAATATGGGGCTTCGTGCTCCCACTTGTTCTTAAACAAATGGCAGCCACTGTCAATTTGGCCACATTATCTTTCCTGATAAACCTCAAATTTATTTTGAAGGCAGTGCTCCAGGCAGCCATTATCTATCAATTAAAGTTGGAATTATAAAAATAAAGGTTGTGCATGAGTTATTCAGCAAAGTTTTTTCTGATTATAAACATATCACATGTTTGCTGCAGGAGTATTAAAATATACAACTAAAACTTTATATTAAAAATAACATAACTGAAACATCCAGATTTAAGAACTATTAATATTTTAGCACTAGCTAAAAACTCATATAACATTTTTTCTTTATGTATGTAAAATTTGTATGTGTTTTATAAAATTGAGACAATACTATTTGATCCATCCTCGTCTCCCTTTTTCTAGTTAACAATAAAAGCAGTTTTCCAACTATTTCTCACCAAATATTCTTTAAAATCATCTTTAATGGTGACATACTTTTCCATTCCATGGACAGATATAATTGAATTCCACAACTGTCTTTCTCTTGGACATTCATGAAGTTTCCATGTTTTCCCTTAATAAAAAATGGCAATCTCCTTATAAATAAATGTATGTTTTTTATTTTAGCAAAATTATTTTAGCAAAATGCAGAGACAGAGTATTATTAAACTTTTGTAAATTTGTTCTGGCAAAGGTTATGAAAAATGTTTCAGCACGTAGTGAGGTAATGATGCAAACCCAGGGAGATTAACAAAAGAGTACGACAAAGCTAGGCTGGCAGACAGCATGATTTTAACAGATTACATCCATAACAACCAGGACCAGAAACCTCAGACCTACCTTTACTTCCCCAGAAAAGCTATTGTGCAAAATGGGCTCCATATCACTTGAAACCTAGATTTGTCAGTGTAGAGACCCAGGTACACAACATAAAATGTATATCAGAGTATCAATCTATGATAGGTATAATATCTTTCAAATACTTTTTATTTTTCCTTATGAAAATGTGTAAGTTTTCTGTAGGATTTGTAAATTCCCACTTTTAAAAATTTTCCACTCCCTACCATTGTTTCATTCTCCATAATTGTTTCTATACAAGAAGAAAGAAAAAAGAGCAGAAGAAAATATTGATTTGCTTTGGGCCAGAGACTAGGGAAGATACAATGTAATTTTTAAAAATAGACTATAAAGATCAAAACAGAACACAGTAAAGTGAGTTTCTAAGAATGAGAACTGTTTTACTGATGATTTTATGAGAACTGAACTGAGCTCATAAAACTGCTGTCCAAAGTACAACTTTAATTTATGGAATAAACATTTCAAATAGATTATTTAGCCGTGGATACACTAAATATTTGGGATGTTAAATTTACTTAGATATTTCTGATAATTAGGAGGCTCTTTCCCATGAATTGTCTAGTGTCTTTTCAAATATACAAAATTGTAAGGTGTAAGAGCCTGTAACTGAGTGACTCCAGGGATATACATTTCCTTTAGTAAAAGATTTTGTGTCTTCATCTTTCTTTGATCAAGACAATGTCTGATGATTTGGAAGTAGATGTTAGTAAATGCCTTATGGAGTTATGAGAACTAAGTTTAACAAGAAGGAATGAGAACCTATGATCAATAGATGAACTTTAACAAAAAGATGCTCTTCTGTATTATGACACACTTCATGAGTGCTTCTTTACAATATTTTGGTTATAAGTGATTAAAGTATTGTCATCAACGTATAGAAAATGCTGAATACCTCCATCAATAATTTGATTGTGCAATCAAAGTATAACGAGTTAAACACATTTTTCTCTGGCCTAAATTCAATGTTATTTTAAAAATAAGAATTTCAAACTAAAAATACAAACTAATTTTATAAAGAAAACGCATCTTAAGATTTAATTATAGTTTCATAATGATTTCATATGGAAACAAAAAACCAAGGTGATACACAAAGCAATCCATTAAGGTATGGGAAGAAAATGCTACAGATTCTCTTTATATTTACTTTCTAAGTCATCGAATATTTTTCTGCTTGGGCTGCCATAACAAAACACCATAAACTGGGTGGCTTAAACAACAGAAATTTATTTCTCACAATTCTGGAGGCTGGGAAGGCCAAGATCAAGGTATCAATTAGGTTCCTGGGGAAAGTCCTCTTCCTGGCTTGTAGGTGGCTATCTTCTCGTTATGTCTTTACATGACAGGGAGAGAAGAAGAGTGAGCATGAGCAAGAGCGAGAGGGAGAAAACATGCAAGCAAGCACACTAGCTCTCTGGTGTTTCTTATAAAGACACTATTCCTATCAGAGAAGGGCTCCATCCACAACCTGATTTAAATTTAATTACTTCCTTCCTTAGAAGCCAATCTCCAAGTGTAGCCATGCTAGGGGGTAGGGCTTCAATACATAAATTTTGGAGGAACACAAATATTCGATCCATAAAATTCTCTTGTTTGTATTACACTTTGTCATGCTTTATAATGTTTAGAACATACCAGGGCACAGTATATTTCTACAACATATATATATATATACACACACACATACATATAAACATATATACACATAAATGTACATACACATATGTATGACATGTTTTATTAAAAAAAAGAAACTGACTGAGGCCTGTGCACAAGCAATGAAGTTTGAAGATTGCTAATCTAATATTTTAATTCCAGTGGTGAGAAACTCTGTCTCAAGACAGCATAGGATGATTCTTTTGGAAGTATGCTAGTATTTTTAGTTAAAATATTTCATCCAATAATGCTCATTCATTGGTTTCACTTCTACTACTTTACATCAAATAAAACAAATCTATCACTCCTTAAGTGTCAGAGCTGGTCTTATTAAATTTAATTGAATGCATTTAAATATCTATTTATTGTGTCTCTTTAATGCCACTGAATGCTGGTGATATAATCCACCCCGATGGAGTTTATAGTGTATCTGTGGAGAAATTCAATTACAAAGACTGTTTTACTGATGTAGGGTAAAATCAAGGAGGAAAATGTAACTATGTGAACTGATAGATATTAACTAAACTTATGATGGTAACCATTTTGCAATATATACATATTTCAAATCATTATGTTGTACAGCTTAAACTAATACAGTGTTACACATCAATTACATTTCAATAAAAACTGTGGGGGGAGGTCAAGATGGAAGAGGGCCGGAATAGTGACTACACTAAGTAAAAACACCTAATGTGCACGGGATGAGGTGACTAACAGAAGCATTCCTGAAAATAAAATTTTTTGCAAAATAAGCCCTCCAATGGGCCAGGGTAGGAAGAAGAGCCTCCTCCCAGGGAGAGAGTAAAGTTGAGGTGCTGAAAGTCCAAAAGTGAAAGAGAACAAGACATGTTTGGGGTGTGTCATCAATTCAATAAGCTCAAGCAGCACAGGTGGTTAATGTTCAGATCTAAGCTAGAATTTGATCAAGAAAGTCTCTGTCAATAATGGCAAAAGTTGAGATTTTATGTGCAGAGTAATCAATAACAGTTAAAAGACTTTAAGCTGGGAAAATATATATTTAGCATTTAAAGAAGTTCTCTCTAGATGCATAGTGGGAAAATTGATTGAATTATTATAGGACAAAAAGTAAGAATCTATGTACCCGCTATGTCTATCTAGGCTAGGACCGATTTAATAGTGGCATGGCATTGCAAGAACTGCCAGCCCCATTTCCAGACTTTTCTTCTTGGGAGATATGGGCACATGTATTCACTTGTGAGATCTTCAGTGTCTTTAGGGATATTTAAGGTAAAGAAGTGAAAGTTCAATGATAAAGTTGAGGATGTGGAGATGTTTACTTACAGGTGTTCCAAAATACATAGTAGAATGCCTTGGAGAAATTAAATTAAAAAAAAAAAGGAGTCGAGGGTAGTATGAAAATAAAGGATGAGTGAATCTATAGAGGAAACTGATTACTAGGTAGATTAATGTTTTGCAAGGTAACCAAGTTATAGAGGAATGTAAGCCATGCTGGTAAAACTTGGCATTAAAATCTCCATCCTCAGGTGGATGTAGCAGTGCAGCACTTTCTGGAAGTTGGTGGTGGCCTAAACTGACTGTTCTTGAGATTGCCCTGTCCCAGCTATATGTCAAAAACAGCAGCATTGTCAAGCAGTGTCACTGTTTCAAGCCCTTCTGAAAGGGTCTTCTGTGCTTTATGTCAAAAAACTCCAATTCCTAACTCTTCTTTGTATTAATTGATTTTTTATCCCTTTGTATACTTGATTAGTCTTCACTAAAGAGATTCTGGTTTGCCTATGACCACAAAGCAGTTTATAAAAGTTAATTTTTAATTTGTACCATCTTTGTTCCCCAAAAAAGTACTTAAAATAGCTAAAACAGGTGATATTAAAATATGTTGGTGCAGAACATGTGACAATAGGACAAAGAGAGTAGATAACACAATATAAGCTAGTGGGACAGTTAAGTATGTAAAACGCTTGCTGTGAGATCTTGTACAATAGCCAAAACTAGGCTATAGATCTGGCTGTACTATTTTTTTACAATATATATATAGTGCATGTTTGTGTTGCGCACACATGTGTACATCTGCATAAAGTTGTGCAGGGGTATCTAGTTATGACATAGAAAAAAGAGAACAGTCAGAGAGCTATATGGTTTTTTGTTTTGTTTTGTTTTTTTGTGACTGTTGGAGAGTTATATGGGAATGTCTACAGGCTTTAATGTCATGGCCTTTTGTGATGAATCTATTATCTGTGATTTCTGTTCACAGAAAGTTTGCTGAAAGGCAGCCTAAGTGAATGATATATTAAGGTTGTCAAATATCACAGCAATCACTCCAAAATCCACTTCTGAGTACCTAAATCTGTGAAGTTTATGGAGATTCAAGGGCCCGTTAGCTTTTGAATGTTCTTCTCTACAGCTAATCATATGAGCTATATTTTTACAATGACCCTTCACCCTAGCCAAGTCCATTAGTCTAGATTAAAACAGTTCTGACATTGACTTCAGTCATGGGTACTTGAACTGATAAAGTTAGAAACCACCTTGGTCAGCTTAGATCTTTCTAGGAGTCTAGAGCCATAATGAGCTAAAGTAAGTAAATAACAGAAGTCGTTTTTTTAAAAAGAGAATATATAAAGTAGGAAGAACAGACCTATGTTGCTATTATTTCTCCTCATAACTTACACCTTGATGGTAAAGAGAAAAATAAAGATATATATAATTTCAAAGAGTACATAAAAGAAAGCAAATTTATATTGGGAGTATTTTTTAAAAAGTTTTATAGCATAGAATTCCTCAATGATTATATGCTTTATCCTATATACTATAGAGATATATAAACCACTGTAGCTGTGGTTTATATATCTCACCAAGACACACAGAAGATATTTAATAGATGTTTCTTCACTCAATTTGTTATCTTTCCTAAGGAATATATTTCCTACAGGAATGTACTTGGTATGTACCTCCCAAAGGAATCTCCAATTTATAGTATAAAGGTAATAATATTTTTGATAATGTTTTTGATAATGTTTTAAAGCAAAGGAATCATTTTGCTTTTAGATTTTGGGAACGCTGATGTAAACCATTGGAAAAAATCATGAGTTTTTTAATTTACTTTTTAAAATTTAGAACCTCTATCTCTCTTTCTTTACTCTTCCTGTCTTAATTCTCCAGTTTTCACACTTTCTACTTATCCCTATCAGTGCCAGCCCTTTTATTATTCGTTCCTTAGCAATACAAGAGAAGTACATTTAGTCATTAACACCCAAGTATACATTAGTTATTGTGGAATGCCTTTCAAGTAATTTCAGATAATAATATTTTGCATTATATGTCTAATAAGAGATATTTCACAACAGAAATACTGCAGAAGAATAGAATACATAAAATTTTACTACTGATTTTAAGATCTGAGTCACTCTACTAGCTTCTTAAATATTTTCCAAAAATTACTCATTTGAAATTTACAGAAGCCATATGAAATCCTATTATTGATTTCGTATTACACATGAGGAAATTATGGCAGATAGAAATTAAATAACTTTTCCCATCTAGGTTTTAAATAATTTTCTCCTATGTAGGCTCAAGTTCTTGCATCTAGCACAGTCTAGCTTCAAAAATGACACTTTATAAATGTGTCCTAAATAGTCTATATAAAGAGCACAAAAGCAAAAATATATGTATCTACAATACAATACTGGAAAGTAATTCGTTTTTAAATTATAAATATTTATCAACTAATTTAAATCACCTCTGTAATGTTAATCCTTCAGCAAAGGATATATATATGTAGAAATAAATATGTATGTATATAAAATAAATGCATATAAGAAACATGTTCATTGTAGATGATTTAGAAAATGTACACCTTTAAAATATTAAAAATTACAAGCAATTTCAACAACCATAGAAAGACACCGATAACATTTTGGCGATTTTCTTTTCAATCATTTATACATGTACATATAAATATTTATTTTCTTTTACTTATTATGTCAATTCTGACATTCCAATAATATTAATTACATTTTGCCATTTATAGTTTGTCATTATATACTGGCCCAAACTTTCCATATGCTCAAATAGCAAGGATGTTTTCTCCACAGAGTGTTATAGTTGGCAGTGACCTACAGATACTTCTATTCTATTGTCACTGCCTGAAAGGAGACATTTACTGAGACCTCACCCCGACAAATAGCCACATTTTAGAAATGGATATTGTGTCTTAGTCACCTCTGAATACCACTTAGCACCAAAAAACAACACCTTCTATGCTAAAGGCCCGCAGCCAGTGTAGGCTGAATTAAACTTAACAAGCACAATGATGAAGACAGTAGATCTTAAATCCTTAAAACTTTAACATTTGACCAAACCACAGCTATAAGAGTTTGAAATAGCTATACTGGCAACATGTATTTAGAATCGACTAGGAGAGTACTATTATGCATAGTGTAGGCTTAGTCAGCGGAGTCTTCTTGAGAACATTAACATCATCTGCCAGTCTAGTATATTTGTTATTATGTGTGTCTGTTGACACTTGAAAAATATTCTGGGGTAAACTCCTTCAGTTTATGAAAATAAAATCCATTTTTATTGCTTTTATCCTCACTGAAAGAAATATTTGAATTATTTCTAAGTATTTAATAATTTAATGGGTTTATGAGATATTGGATGATCAGGTCATTACCTGTTTTGTATGTCCCTAGTTCTAAAAGGCTCTATTCCTTGAATTATCTGGAATTTGCAAAGAAGTTAGCTGATTTAATTAGTGGACATTTTAAAATCAAGAATGCCATGTCTTCTACCTGTTATCTGAGAGAGCATTTTACACTACTGTTTCTCCATATATCTATTTAAAACAAAAAAATCCTCAAGTGTTGTATATTATTAGTGGTGGCTGGGCACACCTGGGGCTTGGTGTTTAGGAATGTAAGGTCATAACTTAATCAAGTTCATCACTGGTATGTAACTCACCTCTCCCTTAGTCCGAGGAAAGGGGAAGTGAGGTTCATTTTTTTTTGTTTTTTGTTTTTGTTTTTTTTTCCTGTTTCCAGGTAGTTTATCTTATAAATTGCATTTAAGATTTGAGGAAAGAAGAATGTAGTAAAACTCTTCAAAATAGACTGATTTTATGATTTTATAAATTTTTAAAAAGTAATTCTTAGAAAACTACTCTCAATGTAAATGTATGTTAAACAATAAAAATTAAAAGAACTATAATATAATTTTTAGTCATTTACTGCTTTATTGCTAAACATAGGTTTTATAAGTTTTACTTCTGAGAAAAATGCTTGATGATTAATATAAAATTTAACTTAATAATTCACTATAAAAGGTATTTCTTAGCTCTGTTACTCTATGAAATAAGTATTAAAGTATATATTGGCATAAAACTCTTCTGTATGTGTTCAAATGTCATTTAAAATATTTTTTAAAACTGTAAGACATTTTGTCTTTATCTAATAGGCACAATTACTTGTACTCTACAGTTTAAATTCATTCACTAATTTTAAAACTAATCTTTCTAGAGGTTACATATTATATGGAAAAAGATACAATTACAGAATTTTATTTTATTTTTGATTTTGAAAAAATATTTAGCCTTTCTATACAAAATAATAATAGTAAATGAATAAAACAATGGCCTATATATTCTGTGATTTCTTTATCTCTTCTGTCCTAAAAGCTATAATTATAAATTGTTGAAACAGAGAAACCCTGTAGAAATTTCAATACGTTTATTTTAGTAGTCTGTCAATTTCTACAGATCTAACTTTTAAAAAAATACATAAACCTCACTCCTCCTTTAAATGATTGTTAGTCACTTTAAAAAATATTGTTCAAAGGTTTTCTTCTAATTGGTGTAGCTAATGCAAAGCAATAAAATACTACCCAATGTACAACTTGCAGTTATAAAGCACATCTGTCTATCTAACTAAAAGGTTCTCATGGTCCACTCAGCTACAGGGTTCCTGAGTAATTAAGTGTAATTTATGAAGAAAAAGACAAAAAGTCTTTTAAATTTTACTTCATGCTCCAAAGCTGGTGATAAGAGAGAAATACAGAGGTTCCACAACTCTTAAGAAGCTATAAACCACTGTGCCTGCTTTAACATTTATCAATTTTTAACCACTGCTACAAGGCTTCCAGCAATCAATTATTTCCTGGCTCAAGGAGGGACTCAATGCTATACCAGATAAACCGGAAATCAATGTCACTGTTTTGTAGCTGACTTCTAAATATGTTTCTTTTCACCACATTTAAAATAAACAAAGTTGGAATTTTACTGATTCCGTGACAATTACTTTTACTGCACGCACCAAAAAAAGGCAAATGTTTTTAAGTGGGAAAAAGAATACTTTTAGATTCACACAATGCTTCCATCTTTCTTCCATTTTTCTTTTCTCAAATTAACAGAGAAAGCTGAGAAAGGAAAGATTTTTTTTTTCCCTTCTCTGTTTTGCATAAAAATGGTTTGTAAATTGATGGGAACATTATTTCAGTTAAGCCATCATCTTTCATCTCATTTCTAATTGCTGTAAGATAATGCAAACAAACGAACACTTGGTAGGGAGCACTGTTTAATATGTTCCCCCTCTACTACAGCTACTAGGACCAAGTGATCAGAAATATCTCCTTATTTTCTATTATATTTTCATAGCTCTTTGGTCTCCAATTTACAACGTTTCTACATAATTCAATCACCAGAACACTGTATTTCAGAAAACCTTCAGCCTGATCATGGAAATAAGGTATATAGATTAGAAGATGGACTAAAAATGATATTGAGAAACTATTTAAAAAAAAGTATGATTTCATTTTATTTAATGATTAATTTTGAAAATGGGTAAATATTGCCTTAGCTATTAAATGTTTTTTTTAATTTATTGGGGTGTCATTAGTTAATAAAATTATATAGGTTTCAAATGTACAACTCAAGGGTATGTCATATGTATATTGCATTGTGTGTTCTCCACCCAAAGTCATATCATCTTTTGTCACCATATATTTGATCTCCTTACCCTTATGTTTCCCACTCTCCCCTTTCCCTCTGATAACCACTAAACTGCTGTCTAATCTATGAGTTTTTGTTTGTCTTATCTGTTTGTTGCTTTCAGTTTTATAACTTACATATGAATGGAATCACATTATTCTCAACTTTTTCTGTCTTATTTCACTTAGCATGATATTTACGAGCCATATTTTCTTATTCAATCATCTGTCAAAGAACAATTGTTTCCATGTCTTAGCTACCATGAATAATGCTGCAATGAACAACGGGGTGCATATATATTTATAGATAAATGTTTTCAAATTTTGAGGGGAGATACCCAAAAGAGGGATTGCTGAGTTATATGGTAATTCTATTCTTATTTTTTTGAGAAATCTCCATACTGTTTTCCATAGTCACTATACCAATTTGCAATCTCACAAGATAAGGATGCCCACTCTCACGACTCATATTCTATATGGTATTGGAAATCCTAGCTACAGTAGTTAGGCAGAATAAATAAATAAAAGGCTTCCAAATTGAAAATGAAGAAGTCAAATTGTCATTTTGTTCCAGGTGGCATAATTCTTTATATAGAAAACTCTAAAGACTCCACCAAAAAAACTATTAGAAACAATAAACAAATACACTAAAGTTACAGGATACAAAATCAATGTATAAAAATTCATTGCATTCTTATATATTAACAATGGAATTTCAGAAAAAAGAAATGAAATAAACAATTTCTTTTGCAATTGTAACAAAAAGAATAAAACACATGGTAATAAACTTAACGAAAGATGTAAAGAACCTATATACAGAAAACTACAAGACATTATTAAAAGAAATTGAAGAAGACACAAAGAAATGGAAAGGTATTCCATGCATGGACTAGAAGAATCAACATAGTTAAAATGGACATATTACCCACAGCAATATATAGATTTAATGCAATTCTCATCGAAACCCTGATGTCATTTTTTTAAAGATATAGAACAAAAAATTAACAGATTTGTATGTAATCACAAAAGACACTGAGGAGCCAAAGTAATCTGGGAAAAAAGAACAAGGCCAGAGGTATCACACCGACTTCAATTATACTACAAAGTGATACTATTCAAAACAGCATGGTAATGGCAAAAAAAAAGACACATGAAACAATGGAAAAAAATTGAGAGTTCAGAAATAAATCCACATATATAAGAAAATAATTTTTACAAAGGGCCAAAAAAAAAACACAATAGAGAAAAAAAAGTCTCTTCAATAAATGGTGCTGGGAAAATTAGAAAGCCATATACAAAAGAATGAAACTAGACTGCTATCTTTCACCATACACCAAAATCAATTCAAAATGGATCGAAGACCTAAATATAAGACCTGAAATGATGAATTGCATAAAAGAAAACATAGGTACACTAAACTTATGAACTTGGTTTTAGAAAAGATTTTATGAATTTGACTTCAAAGGCAAGGGAAGTAAAAGTGAAAATAAATGAAAAGTGAAAACTAAAAAACTTCTGCACAGCCAAAGAAACTATCAACAAAACAAAGAGGCAATCAAGTGAATGGTAGAAGATATTTGCAAACAACTTCTCTGATAAAGGGCTAATATCCAAAATACATAAAGAACACATATAACTCAACAATAAAACAATCCAATTAAAAAATGGACAGAAGACCTGAACGGACACTTCTCCCAAGAAGACATACAAATGGGCAACAGGTCCTATGAGAATATGCTCAATTTCACAAGCTATTAGGGAAATGCAAATGCCTTAGGCATTTTGAATATACCACTATTACAGATGTGAGCTCTGTTAACCAGAGTATAAGATTGTGATTTGTATAAATACTATATTGATCTAAGGGTAATTAATTAGCCGTTCATAAGAATGCTTTTATCAAAGAGCTATTAGTGAAACTTTAAGAATGAAAATTTAAAAAAACAAACAAACATTTAGGGAGTAGGAGAATTTCAGGAAAAAAATGCAGACTCTGAAGGGATTCTATGAGAGTACGTGGAATAGGTGTTAACCTAGCCAACTTTGTAAATTTATGACTGAGTAACATTTCCACTGTATGTGTGTACCACCTCTTCTTTATCCAATTGTCTTTTAATGGGCACTTATGTTGCTTCCTCATCTTGGCTATCACATATTATGCTGAAATGAACATAGGGGTACATATATCATTTTGAATTACTAGTTGGGATTTTTCCAGATAAATACCCAGAAGTGGAATTGCTGAAGCCTAAGGTAGTTCTATTTTTAATTTTTTGAGGAACCTCCAAACTGTTTTCCATAGTGGCTGTACCAATTTGCTATCCCATAAAAAGTACATGTGAGTACCTTTTTCTCCACATCCTCACCAATATTTGTTTGTTGATTCACTGATGATAGTCATTCTGACAGGTGTGAGGTGATATCTCACTGTGGTTTTAATCTGTATTTCTCTGATGATTACTGATGTTGAGCATCTTTTCATATGTCTAATATCCACCTATATGTCCTTTTCGGTGAAATGCTTATTCAGTTCCTCTGCCCATTTTTAATTGGGGTGTGTGTGTGTGTGTGTGCATGCGTGTGCGTTTTGTATGAGTTCTTTATAAATTTTGAACATTAACCCCTTATCAGATGTATAATTGGCAAATATAATCTCCTAAATAATAGGTTGTCTTTTCATTTCGTTGATGGTTTCCTTTGCATTGCAAAAACTTTTTAGTTTGTTGTAGTCTCATTTGTTTCCCTTGCTGAAGGAGAAACATCACTGAGAGAAATATTACTAAGAGAAATGTCAGAGAGTTTACTGCCTATTTTTTCGTCTAATCATTTTATAAACTCAGAATGGATTAACGACTTAAATGTAAAACCCCAAATCAATATCTTTTTAAATGGACATAGAATAACCTGAAGAAGTTGTTGCTGCCAATTTTTTGATAATTTGGACATTATGTACTAATGATGTTAATGTATTATAACAAATTGCTAATGATAAAAATAAAGCAGTTTGAACAAGTTCAAAGGAATAGAGGGTGATTTTCATTATCTGGTAATGCCAGTTAGTAAATATAGAAATCAGAAAGAATTAGAAAATTATCATTTTGCAATAACCAAGTAATTACAGTTTTAGAAAAGGACCATCAATGAATGTTTAAACAAGGTGGTAAAGTCTTCTGTGAAACAGGATACTCAAATGATATCAAATTGTCTTTCACAGATTGCTTATTAATTATAAAACAGAAAAAGTAACTTTATAGTGAAGCATTCTGGCAGATGCCATATCAACCAAGGGACCAACAATGGGGGAAAAACTGACATTATGTGCTTCTTGATGTGATGCATTTAAAATTATCACCTACTTTGGGACAAAATTGTTTTACATAAATCTAATAATAGAAAACAATCAGATTAGTCATTAGTTTGTGAAATTCTACTAAATAGCTAGATTTAATTCTTCAGATATATCTATCATTTCCTTGAAAGTACAACAAAACAAACAAACAAACAAACAAATACAGAAAGAAAAAGACCAGGAAACTTTTACAGATTAAAGGAAAGAAAATATGACAACTAAATACAATTCATGAGCCTAGATTAAATTTTTCATGTTCTTCCTCCAAAAAAGTTATAAAGACACTATCGGCATAACTGGGGCTATTTAATATGAAGTGTGTATTAGAGAAAATGATTGTATCAGTGTTACATTTCTTGGATATGATAATAATGCTATAGTTATGCAGGAGAATATTTTTGTTCTTAGGAGACATCAATGGAAATTTTTAAATATTGTACATACATTTTGCAACTTCTTTTCAAATCGTTCCAAAACTAATATACTAAGATGTTTTTGTGTGTACACATGCATGCGTATGTGTGCACGCCTGTGTGTGTGAATGTGTTGAAGAGAGGAGATGTGTGTGTGTGTGTGTGTGTGTGTGTGTGTGAGAGAGAGAGAGAGAGAGAGAGAGAGAGAGAGAACTCGATATAATGACAATGGTATATTTTTTTCCCAATCTATATGGTATCAAACATAATAAGCATTGTTGAATATAATACAACAAAACCTTTTTTTCATACATATAGCCTGTGACTTATCCTGTCAGGATTTCTGTTGTCAGGTCCACTTTACTTAAAAATAATGCAGGGCGAGCAAAGACTCTAAATTAAAGAAAACATCCATAGCAATATACATAGGAAAATAATGCAGAGAAATAGAAACTTTTTACATAAATTAACAGAATCATTACCTTATTTATATTAAAGATGAAATTTGGGGTAAAGAGTAAAAATTGTAGCTAAAAGATTTGCTTGAAGTTTGTAATTTAATTGAGTAGATTTTTATAATTCAAAATGACCTTTCAAGTTGGATATGACAAAAATTTAAAGACTTTCATATTTTAACAGTGATTTTTTTCCTTCCATTTGAACGATCAGGGGAAAAGAGACTGTTTCAAAAGGTAAATAAATCCACCTTCCTATTCTATTCCTAGAAAATTATAAAACAATACACATTTCCCATTTGCTTCACAACCAAATTTTTAAACATTTGGTTCTTAAAGAAGACTTGCTGTAACAAGAGTTCTGAACGAACATTTTGTTATAGTTGTGAATGCTGAATTCCTTTTTATCTATTTTTCACGTATGAGGGGGTAATCGATGATAGTCCGATGTTTCCTTGTGCATTGAAATTATAGTGTGAAGTGAATTGCATCCTTTTCTAGTTAGCATTTATATTGGGCCAGTCTCAGCCTGATCATTTCTTTGCAATCATTTGCATGTTTATTTTGCTCTTTCTTCCATCCCTGAAAGGTCAGCAAGTATTACTGTCCTGTCTTGACAGTGGAGGTCACTAAAGTACACTGAGAATAGCGAAGGCTTGCAAACAATCAACAAAAGCCACTTGGCTCAGCACCTCAACACAGGGAGCACAATTTGCATGCTCTCCTACTACATCTTTTGATAGTCTCTTAACCCTTTAGCCACCTCCCTTGCTTTGTATTGCTCCCAATACTTAATTCAACTCCAAAATACTTTGTTGAACATTCGCTTACTGCCAACAACATCAAACTTATCTGAGAGATATAAATTTCTAAGAATATGGCACAAGGCTCTCAATTACTAATAAATGAATGAATATACATGTACACAATTGGATACATAATACATTGTCAAAGGGATACGAAGTCTAGGACAGCAGGAAAGGAATAAATATGAAAACCAACAAATGCAAGCTCTAAAACAATTTATCTGTTAGATTATAACCTCCAAGGAGTAGAGAGTGTGCATATTTTACTTTCAGTTTTATCTCTAGTGCCCACCATAATATCTGGCACATTTTAAATCCGCAGTAAGTATTTGCTGGAAGAATAGTTGGTATAAGCAAAACTATCAAAGTAATACTTTCTAGTTAAGTACTGCTTAAATTCAAAACACTGAAGTCATCTTTAGACTTCCAGTTAGGAAACAGAACTGTATTTTAAAGTATATGGAGAACATTCCTAATATTTTATTATTACTATTCTTCCAAAATATATATTGATATAGCCACAAATCTGGTCTCCTTACTTATGCCCTAGCCCCAAGACTATTCTCAAAACAAACAAAACAACAACACCACCATAACCACAGTGATTCTTTAAAATATGTAGGTTGGATTATACCACGCTGCTCAAAAAATTTCCTGGATTCCCATTTTAAAAAGATCAGTAACTTGAAAATCTTAAAATTCTTATCGTTGTTTTTAAATCCTTCACTCTGCCTCCAACTTCCTTTCCCACTTACTTTGCTCCAGCTATTCTTGCCTCTTTGCAGTTTTTTGAAACATTTCCTCCTAATTAAGCTCAAATGTCACTATATCAGCAAGGCCATCGTTAACTGCCTTATTTAAAAGTCGCAAATTCTTCTTACTGAGCCACTCCCAATTCCTTACTTTTTCTCTACAGCAGTGATGCCCACTTATAAATATTCTAACCTATTTATTTGTTTATTCTTTCTTTTTCCTGCTAGAATACAAGTCCTATAAGTGGGTAGATTTGCCTTTTAGTTTCAGTGTTATATACTTAGTACCTCAGATATTCCTGGTACATAATATGTGTTCAATAAATCTGAAAATGAAAGAGCAGAGGTTGTTATAAAATAAAAACTAAGCCAGTAATGTGAGAGATAGAGACAGACAAAGAGTGCTATAATTAAACAAGGAATCTCATGCAAAAAATAAATAAATAAATAAACACAGTAAAGAAAATTAATACAAATGAGACCGTACTCCCTTATAAATCCATGCTATCAAAATAATCCTCTATTTTTATGGCATGTGTTGGGGCAATTATAAACCATCAATCGCAAAGCACATACCATACCTTGTCTTAAATGCCCACCTCATGTTGAAGCATACATTAATCTCTATTACTGAAAAAGCCCTTGGGCCACAGATCTTTCTCTAAGCAATAAAGAACAGAGGATGAACCAAGAAGAGAAACAGTAATACAAGAAGTCACAGAAGAGGTCTGGGAGAGACCTCTGGGGATACCACCAGGGAAGGAAAACAAATGTACCTGTACAAATCCAGATCTTTCATATTTAATTTCTCAAGTTATATTCTTATCATTTTACTACAATTTCAAAAAACATAAATAGGAGTGCGCCAATATGTATTATTTTTAAAATAACCTTTGAAAATGAAATTTATGGAATACCTTATTTTTCACATATCTCACTGATTTGTAACACATTTAAAAAAAATTGTGTCAAAGGAGTTTAAAAACTTCCACTTATATTCTATTTTTATTTCATCCTTGCACTTGAGTTTATTACCTCATGCTTGCTATATTATAATAAATTCTCAACTAATTTACCTGTTTCCAGACATGCTTAATCCAAAATCATTTTGCTTCTAACCAGTGAAATAGATTAAGAAACCTCCCTACACATAATTATTCAAGGCCTGTTGATTGACAAACGAAAGCCAGATACTGACTGTGATATTTAAAGCATTTTTACATGCAGTATTACCATATCATTGTATTTCAGTTTATGTGAAATGTTGTTACATTTCCCATATAACCCATCAGACCATAGTTTGAGGGCAGAAAACATCTTGCTTACTCAATAGCCCACTGATATACATGGTTCAATCAGACTCCTGGAACCTAGTCTATTAGTGAGCTACTGCTTCCAGAGATGCTCTCCCCTAAGGAAAACGGCCAAATTCCTGATGAAAAATAGGCTTAGTTCTTTAGTCTGTGATTCATCAGAGAGAAATAAAAGCACAGGAAAACTGGTAAGGGAAAAAACAAAAAAATATTTCCCTACCTGCATCGCTCTACCTTTTCTTAATTGGCCTTCATTTGCAGCAAGATCCAATACTACTACTGCCAAACAAACAGCAATAGCAACACAGCAAATAGCAGTATTGCACTGTGACTGCTGCAACACTTCTTACCTAGGATGATGTTAAAATGCAGACTGATTCAGTAGCACTGGGGCAGGGTCTCGATTCAACATTTCTAAAAAGTTCTCGGGTGATGCTAGTGCCACTGGTTTATAAGACAGTTTGTGTAACAAATAACTATGGGAAGGCTGCGAGATAGAGATGGAGGCAAAGTATGCTTATGAAGTGAAAGCAGAAAAGAACAAAAATGAAAAAAAAAAAATTCAACTTTGCCAGGATGCTAGTTAATCTGTTCTAGCTGGTTCATAATATGTGAATATAAAATCAATTGAGAAATATTTTATCAAAAAATTAATCATACCACTCTGTTTCCACATACTTCGCAGAAAATTCACATATATTTGTTGCTTCTTTTAACTGGAGAAAAGTCATTTGCAATCTCAAAGTCTTTTTACAACTTTTTATAATTTGCAGTGCTAGTCTCTTAAATCTTTATATTGTTCCTTAGACTCTCCTTTTCTTCATCACATGTATACTACAGATTTTTAAATTTTCATAATTTATTTTTTCTACTTTGACCTTTGCATTTATGGTTTCTCCCATCGAAGGGAGTATTATCCACAAGGAAAAATGAATAATGATGTATGTAAATATCAAGGTGCTATATACTATTTTTTGAGCTAGTGTCCCGGTCTAAATAAAGGTCTCTGATTAATCAGGCATCACTAAATGAGTAAGCAGTTTGTCCAATCTATTCTAACTTCAAATTCAAATCACAACTCTTATGACCAGCTGACCTCAAGTCTGAAGTCATAAGAAAACATTCGTTCTTAACTTCTGTGAGAAAAGAGGGAACAGGGCCAGTCCCTAAGGGTCATTGCTCTTCTCACTTTGGAAGATAATCCTAGAGAAAGCATCATAGTTATGTGCAGAATCTATAAATGCTCTATGAGTTGGAACACAAGCAAATGTTGCTCATTCTCCTAGAATCAAAAACTTCTCACAGAGGGTGGAGATTGTATAGAAAGAAAGTAGGAAAAGGACAGATTTCTGGCTTTAACTACTTTCTCCCCAAACTCTGGTTAACTTCTTTAAAGAAAATAGAAAAGAAAAAGAAAAGACATTGAGGGAATTAAGCTCATAAAATAAAAACAGATTATGTCAAACTCTTAGAATATTTGTGTTCATTATTGCAGTGCACTGCATTTTGGAAGTTATGCATATATTCTATGGTTTTATTAAAAATCACCTAACAATATGTAATTTCTTCTGTTTATGTATAAAGACTTTTCTTTTCTTTTTTTAGGTGAGGCAACCCTTGGTTGACCTCACAGATTGCAAGGACCTTGTCAGTTTACAATTCCTTATTTTTTTTTTTTTTTTTTTTTACGCCTACAGCACCTGGTCTTCCTGCGTGTTCTCCTATCCAAGTACTAACCAGGCTTGACCCTGCTTAGCTTCCAAGATCAGACGAGATCGGGCTTGTTCAGGGTAGCATGGCCACAGACTATAAAATATTTTTTTTTTATTCAATAATATAGGATCACAAGTCAGAAAAGAAATTATAAGCATAGTAAATGGACATTCCACAATACCTGCTTTCATCATAATTATTGTTATGTTGTCATTTGTGCTAACAGTGGCCCATGGGCATGATGTTTATTGGATTGTCCAGCATTGTAGTGTAAAGCAAATAGAAGCCCAGTAGCCATGTACAATATATGTATTGTGTTTTTAGGAAAGCCAGTTTCATTGCAAGAAAAGCAATCTATGATGAGGAATGAGATAAAATAGAATTTGGTGTGTAGAATAGACCAGACATATAATTTTGAAGGAATTTTGACATAGCTTTTGGAGGTCATTTTTTGAAGTGAGGTCTAATGCATCCACGATGGTACCAAGTGGATAATTTAAAGCTAATAGCAGAGTTGAAGAACTAGAGTTCTACAAAAAAATGCATACTTGTGAACCAATGGGTCCATATATCATTTATCAAGTCCCTGTATCTAGCATTAGAAAAAAGCAGGATTCTTTTATAGGTGATTCCAAGAATCTCAATTGTCTAGTATATTTTAAATTTTACAATACATTTCACAAATTGTAAAGAAAGTTGTTTGATATGTACATTATTTTTATCTGCCCAATTAAGATTCCTAGTAATTAATAGTAAAATCTCATAAATTATAATAGAATAATCATTCAAAAGTCATATAACAAAATAATTATAAAGCTGAAACTGACTTTCAGGGTAAACTGGTCCTCTAAGGTAATTTTTTAAATGAAAAAACTAAAGCCTAAAGAGGCAAAGCAATTTCACTGAAAGTCACATATTTTTAAGTTAAAATATTATGGCCTTGATTTCTAATCATCTCTTTAAGTTATTACTCCACCCTCTTACTCAGCAAACTAAAAACATACCATAAGCTTGTATAAGTGCTCTAGTTTCTCATGAGTCATTGTTTCTTTGGGAGTCTTTTCCATTCACATAAATAATCTGACCATTAAGATAGCGGTTTGGAAATGAATTACTACTGAGACTGAAGCTCTTCAGAATCCATGAAATTAACTCTGAGTAGTCTATTGAGATGTTCGTCCTGCCGACTCTCATTCTTGTGGCTTTGTTTATATGCTACTTTTTTTGCCTCAAACACAGAATCTGTTTATGGACGAAATAAAAGAACAATTGTGTGAAGAACTGTGTTCTGGAATATATGCCTGATATGCTCTTCTTTTCACTTTCCAATGACCATTAAACCAAACTAACATTAACTTAAATTTTGACCCCAGTGCCAAAAGACTGGGTTACCTGAAGAGCCAATGCCTTCCATTTTTTCTTCTCTAATGAATTCCCAGTTATGTTTCAGGAGACACTATTTCATCTGACCACATCTGCTAGATAGTTGAGCAAAGCAGAACTACTAGATTACTCAGAGGATCAAAAAATCAAATTAAGATAATAGCTCACTATTTAGCGAATGTATCTGTGGATGTTAAAAGAGTTTTTCTGGACAAGTTTTGTAGTAGAAATGATTCTTTGGATAATTCTGTACTCCTTTCATGGATGTCTCTTATCTATAAATAGCGATGACTTTTTTTAATCTTCAGTAACATACATACATAGACATATACATATACATATGAAGAAGCAGCAGCAGCAGCTTAACTCTCTAAACAAGGGAATGTGCATGTATATTTGGACCCTAAACAGGGAGCAGTTTCTAAGTTTCCTGTTTTATATTCTATAGTACAAAGAGTTCAATTATACAAATGTCACAAATATACAAACACAAAAATACATACATGTACACATGTAGACACACATGCACAAAGAAACTATTCCACACATGTACACACACTGCTCATCATCAGAAGCCAGGAGTTTAAGGTTACCCAAATAAGGAGACTAGATGCCTTCTTGAATTATAGCTTGAAAAATAAATTCTAAATTCTACTAGCTTTGGTTGTGACAAGATAGAGGCACTGCTCACAAATTTAAATGATAACTCAACATAGTAACTGTATTAAACATTATGGGTTCAGTAAATCATTTTCTCTTTTAAGTTCTCTAACCCTTTCCTGCTTTCTCTCCCATCTTCTCTGACCATTATTTTTGCAGTTGAAGAACCATGCTGTATAACCAGGAAGTGTAACCTGAGGAAATTGTCCTGCGTGTTTAAAGAGAGCCATTAAAAGTGTCCAGACATTGCCAGACTTACTCTCACCTCTTATACAAATGAGTAGAGTAGGCATTAATTCCAAATATTTATAAATCATGAGAATTAATGGTTTCTTCTGTGAGCCAGGTATTACTGTCTACACATAAAGAAATTCTATGGGGAGACTTAATGCAGTTTGAATTTTGCTTGATATGCTCCAGAATCGAAACCAGATAAATGATATTAATAACTAGTGACTTCAAAATAGAATAGCTCAAAACAGCCATCTTTATGATAGCTATAAACTTCCTAAAGAGATCATTCACTAAGATCAGTTGATTGAAGTCCCCTCTTCAAATGGAAGGTGCTAAAAATTTCTTGCAGTTCATCCTAGTACTGTTTAAAAATATTCTTTCATTTAATTACAGTTGTATTGATTAGACTTATGTTTTCTTAGTCACAATTAAAATCTAATCACATTTCCTTTATATCCATCCCAGTTTACAATATATATATATATATATATATATATATATATATATATCCAGTAAGGTTCTTGTTTAATTCAACAATAAGGCACATATATATATTTTGTTAACCAATGTCACCATAATAAAAATAAGAATATAATATGTGTGTGTATTAATGTATGTATATATATATGTATATATATATATATATATATATATATACATATACATATATATATATATGCGCCTTATTGTTGAATTGTACACAAGAAACTTACTGGAGTTTGTTAACCAATGTCACCATAATAAAAATAAATAAATTTAAAAATAATAATAATATCTGAGAAAAAAGTAAAGTATCTCTTATGTCTGTTATGATGATAAATCATCAACCCTTTCTTAACCACTTTTTCAGTGGGTAACCTTGAATTTTAGTTTTAACCTTTATTGCATTGTGAATATTTATTTCATTTTTATCTTGTGCTGTTAAAGCTTTATCTCTAGGTTCTAAGATGATAACTAGATCTTACATCTCCCTTAGTCCAAGATTCTATGTCAATGGAGATCTTGCAGTAGCATAATAGAGGCACTATGCCATAAGATACCAGAATTTTCTCTGTTTATGCCAAGCTGAAGGGGTGGGAGTATACCTGTATCCTCAATAACCATTTTTGGGCTATTGCTTGTAAATGTTCAAAGCATTTGACCACATGTACCTTTTGGCTGATCCAGTCTTTTAAGAAAATTAACTCTGAGTAGTCTACTGAGATGTTCGTCCTGCCGACTCTCATTCTTGTGGCTTTGTTTATATGCTACTTCTTTTGCCTGAAATCTCTAAATATAATTTAATCCAACATTAAAACCTTTACTTCTTTGTTTAAAATGTATTTTTGTTTCTCTACAGCTGACATTTCTTAAAGTTCTGTATTTCTTAAAGGTTCAAATGATCCTTGTGACTAAAATATTCGTATTCGATTTTTAACTAGGACCTACTGTTAAGGGGACGTTTAAGTATTCCTAAAAACGAACTGAAAAAATACAATTTTTTTTTTTTTTGTAAGAGGGCACTGCTGAATGAAAATGTATTTGGAATATCATAGAAGCATAGTACACACTTAAAAACACAAAATCATCAATGCTCAGAAACAGATCTAGACTGGAAAAGGTGACTTTCTAGGCTTATTTATTATTATTTTTTTTGCTCTAGCAGGTATTCATAGCAAGAAGAAAAATTTGAAAATGTCTCCCTGCTCATCACACTTTCCAAACTGGGGCTCTGCTCTAATTCCATGTGGATAGTGGCCTGTCTGCTAACTTTGGATAATCAATCAAAAGTACATGGGGTGACATATCAGAAGAGGTTATATAAAGCCACATATTAAGAATAGCTTTCAATTATGTCTCAGCAAAATTAAAAAAAAAAAAAGAAGAAGAAGAAGAAATGTTTTATGACATTACTCTGATACCCAAACCAGCAAGGACACTACAAGAAAAAACTACAGATCAATATACCTTATGAATACAGATACAAAAATCCCCAACAAAATTTCAGCAAACCAAATTCAATAATAAATTAAAATAACCATATACCATGATCAAGGGGTATTTATTCCAAGGATACAAGAATGGTGTAACATCTGCTAATTAATACATATTTACAAATGAAGACTAAATATCATATGATCATGTCAATAGAGGCAGAAGAAGCATTTGGTAAAATTCAGCATCCACTCATAATAAAAATTCTCAACAAACTGGGTATAAAAGAGAGATAACTCAATATAATAAAGACTATATGTAAGGAGCCCAAAAGTAACATCATACTCAACAATGAAAGGTTGAAAGCTTTACCTCTAAGATGAAGAATGACGTAAGGATGCCTATTCTTACCACTTTTATTCAACACAGCGTTAAAAGTCCTAGCCAGAGTAACTGGTCAAGTAAAAAATAAAAGGCATCCAAATAAGAAAAAAAGTTTGCAGATGAGATGGTGTTACGGAAAAGAAAACCTCAAAACTCCATCAGAAACCTGTTAGACTAATAAACATTTTCAATAAAGTTGCAGGATATAAAATCAATATACAAAAATTAGTTGTGTCCCTATACACTAGTAATAAATGATCAGAAAGGAAAATTAAGACTACAATCTCATTATGATTACATCGAACAGAATAAAATTCTAGGATTTAATCAAGATGAAAAATCCATACTGAAAATTATAAGATTTATGAAACAAATTGAAGAAGATAAATAATGGAAAGATATTTCATGCTCAAAGATTAGAAAAAATAATATTGTTAGTGTCCATATTACCTAAAGTGATCTACAAATTGAATGTAATCCCTATCAAAATGTCAATGGCATTTTTTCACTGAAATAGGAAAAAAAAAAAACTAAAAATTTTATGGAATCCCAAATGACCCCAAACAGCTAAAGAAATCATGAGAAAGAATGCTGAAGCACCACTCTCCCTGATTTCAAACTAGATTACAAAGCTACAGTAATCAAAATGGGATCGTACTAGCATAAAAATAGACACACAGATCAGTGGAACAGACTAGAGAGACCAGAAATAAACCCATGCACATATGGTCACATATATGTGACCCTTTAATAACTAAAAGTGTGTACCTTTTTTCAAAACACTGCCTTTTCCCCCCAACTCCTAACTCCTGGCATCTACCCTTTTACTCTCTGATTTTATGAGTTTGATTTTCTTTTAGATTCCACATATAAGTGACACTATATATGTTTACCACTTTTCCATAAAGTTAACTTACGGCAAAGGAGCAAAGAATAGACAATGGGGATAAGATAGTCTCCTCAATAAATGGTGCTGGGAAACCTGGACAGCTACATGCAAAAGAATGAAACTGGACCCTTATCTTTCACCACACACAAATATCAACTCAAAATAGAGTAAGTCTTGATTATAAAACCAGAAGTTATAAAACTCCTAGAAGGAAATGTAGGGTTCAAGCTCCTTGACATTGGTCTTATCAATGATTTTTTGGAACTGACACCAAAAAACAAAGGTAAAAACACTAAAAACAAATAAGAGAGATGACTTCAAACTAAAAAGCTTTTGCACAGCAAAGGAAACCATTAACAGAATGAAATAGCAACTTATGGAATGAGAGAAAATATTTGCACATCATATATGTGATAAGGGGTTAATATCCAAAATGGATAAAGAATTCATACAAGAGATAAACCAACCATCTGATTACTAACTGCACAGAAGAACTGAATAAATATTTTTCCAAAGAAGACATAGAAAATGGTTAATAGGTACATGAAAAGGTGCTCAACATCATAGTTATCAGGGAAATGCAAATCAAAACCACAATAAGCTATAACCACACAACTGTTAGGATGGCTATTATTAAAAAGACAAGCGATAACAAGTCTTGACAAAGATGTCAGACAAAAAGGAACCCTTATGCACTATATTGGGAATATAAATTGGTGCAGCCACTATGGAAAACAGTATCAAAGTTCCTCAAAACATAAAAAAATAGAATTTTCATATGATCCAGTAAACTCACTTCTGTGTATACATATCCAAAGGAAATGAAGAGATAGCTGCACTTCCATGTTCATTGTAGCATTATTCACAATAGTCAAAATATGAAAATGATCTAATTGTCCACCAACAGGTGAATGATAAAGAAGATGTGAGATATGTATATACAATTAAGCAATGAAAAGAAGGAAATTCTGCCATTTGTACAGCAGGACTCAGGATCCCAAAGGCTGTATTACAGCTCTTGCTTCCTTCCAAGAATGAGCTGAGGCCTGCATTTTCTTTCAAAGCTACATACTCAAGGCCTATCTCTACCTACTTCAAGCCTAGTTAACCGGGAGGGTCTTCCTGTTACATGGCTGGTTGGTGGGGCCTGGGAAGCTGGGCAGTTTGTCCTCTACCTGTGAATTCTCATTTTCATGTTTACACTGACCATCTGGAGAAGCAGGCAAAGTCGAGATCAACGCCCCTTTGCCCTCTTGTTGATTTCACTAGCTTGAATACAGTAGCAGTCTTGCTAGAATCATTTTAATTCAACAAATGCTGAAACAGTAAAAAAAAAAAAAAAAAAAAGGTCAAAGTTTTAGAATCAGAGAGTAAAAAAGTGACTACCAGGAGTTGGAGTTTGGAAGAGTTTAGTAAAAGCGTACAAACTTTCAGCTATAAGAGGTATAAATTCTTAGTATCTAATGAAAATATGGTGACTATAGTTGTTAACACTGTATTATATACTTGAAATATGCTGAGGGACTAGAATTTAATTTTCACACAAAAAAGTAAAAATAAAAGGATAATTAAGTGTAGTAATTGATATGTTAATTAACTGGATAGTGGGAATCCTTTCACACTGTATATGTATATCAAATCACCATGATATATCCTTAAATTTCTTAATTTTATATGTCAAATATACCTCAGTAAATCTCACATTAAAAAATATATATATATATTAAATGCCCTAAAAGTACACTGGATTTCATATCATCATTGGTAAAACAAAACACATCTCTACGGGTGTTATGTCACTAAATGAAAAGCCCAACCACACATATATGAGATAGTGTGAGGCACAGGACACAAGGGTTTCCGGGGCCCAATCAGAGAAGAGGTCTGTCTTCTTGTCTCAAGAACACTAGCAGCTCAAGAACCATAACTTTAATAAATGAGCCAAACCCAACTTCTTTAGTCAAGCCCTAATAAGCAGCTCTTCAAGTCTTCCTCATACCTTTTCTGCCTCTCTTCAGAAAATCCCTGATGAAAATTATAACCTCAAGGAGACAGCCACTAGAAATGACTGCTTATGGTGGCTGCAAAGCTTATGGCTGGTTTTCCCACTGACAGAGGTGACATTAACCTAGGTCACCCTGGATTTGAAACACAGTACACTGGTGTGTAGAAAATCATATACTGACTGCACAAAATGGGGAATTTCCTTCTCTTTGTGCTTGGGGAAGGTCGAATCAATGGTCACTTGAGACCAGAGTTTTTGTGATTTTTCTGTCTGATTAAACTTCAAGTGGAGTGTCACTGGGCCAAGGAGCTTAAGGGCAAATGAGAAATTCAGTGTGCATTGTTATTGAATAGAACAAAATTCCATCTACAAGTAAGTGGCTTGAGAACTTTTTAATAGAGGAAACTTGGTCAGCTACAAATCTCTCATAAAATACAGAATAAACTCTTTTTAAATTGACAAAGACTGGACAGTTTTCAATTATTTTTCTATATATAAATCACATGTAGGTGAAAGAGCAAGAGCATAAAAAAAGAAAAAAAGAAAATGAGAAGCAATTGCATTAATAAGGATCTTAGGGGATTCCATGGCCTCATAAAGATAAAGATGAGCTGATTTTTTTATTTCAAGTTAGCATTTGGTAGAGATGCTTTGTTAATCTTCATAAAAATACTGAAAGGAAAAAAGAAGACGAAAGAAGAGAGGAAAGGAGAAAATAAGAAAGAAAAATAAAGGAGGGGAAAAAAGGACGGAGGGAGGAAGGAGGGAGGGAAATGGAAGGGAGGGAGGGAAAGATTTGTTTCTCCTTAAATATTATCTCTTTCCATTCCACTGTTGGAACTCTGAATTCTAGATAAATTGAATCACTTAAAGTTTAACAAACATTTGATGACCTTTCCCTTGCCTAAGACAGTCTCTTTGCCTATGACACTGTTATCTTCATCCTTCCTCCTGAATATCTTCCATTCTTCTTTGAGAACTGGCTCAGATGCCTCTCTTCCCAGAGAAATCCTCCCTGATGCACCACAAGATGAATTTATAGATCATGAAGTGAAGTAACCAAAGATAAACCCTTAGCATAGCACTCATTTCAACATATTTTATGTATCTATTTGCTTCTATGTCTTATTAAGTTGGCTGGGTAGGGGTATTATCATATATGTTAGCATCTAGCACAGTGCATGGTACATGATAGGTGAGCAATAATAATTTTAATAATAAACCTCATCATAGTCACTTTCCTCATGATCATAACTATCATAATCTAAGAGAAATGGCAAGGAACAAATGTTTATATCAAAATAAACTTACTGCTAATAACAGTGAAACAATGTATCTACAATATAGCTCTGAAGATAGACCCCTGAAATCGTGTTTAAACATGATTAAGCAGTACCTTAAGTAAAGAAATATAATTGAAGCGATGAGTCATACTATTTTTCAGTAATCACACATATTTGCTGACAAAATATGGAAAGCATTGCATTCGTTCTAATTCAAGCAAACTTTCAATCAAATCAAATTCTCCCATCCCCTTTTCTCAGATCTACATCTTCCTATAGTCTTTCCCCAACTCCAGAATTCTCCTGTCCTGCTCCCAACCCAATTTCACACTCTGCTTCTTGACTCTTGGCTTCTTCTCCATTCCTACCAACAACCTGCCAAGACAGAACTAATATCCCATACGAACAGAGTAGATACAAAATGATCTTTAAAATGAAAAGTTTTATGCTTAAATAACATGAAAATTATCAGAGAATAATTTCTCAAAGTATCATATGCCTCCTGAAATTTAAAAAGCATCCCTCTTAAAAAGTAGCATTCTGGGAGACAGTATGCTCTTATTCAAAAATTTACATACAGGAAAACATACCAAATATAAGGTGGAAGGAGAAGCTAACATGCATTTTGTACCTACTACATGGTAGGAATTAAATTTTAAAAAGATTAGTAACTGCTCAAGGCCATTTGGTTAAAAGAGTATTATAAGTCTCATTTAGAGGTAAACAATTAGGTTTCTGAAATGAAATGTTAGTGTTCACTTAGATACCAGTGGCATAGTACAATTTATTTCCTCAGCCATAAAGAATGATAAAAGGAGATACAGGGCATCACCTTTGGTTATTGCATTCTGAAGAAAAAAAAAAGCCTCAAGATAACACTACATTTTTTCTGAGTAGAGAAACATGATTTAAATAACGAATATGTAAGAAGAAAGTTCTGCAATAAGGTGAAAAAAAAAATGTCATGAGAGTTCCAAATAAAATCTCTGCTTTGAAACATGGGCCATGTTATGCTGAATAAATAAACATGCAGTGCGCTTCTGTTCTTTGAAATATATGTGAATGTTGTTTCTATTAGTGGATGTAAATAATATCATTGCGTGTTTACGAGTCATCTTTTTCTAATTTAAAATCAAAATCTGAAATAATCCAACAATACAGTTCACTGGCACTTTTCAATATAGGGCTTAGTAACTAATCAGATACTTGAGAATCTAATTTCTGATATTAGATATTATATCACAATTTTTAAATAGGATTTCAGTAGGATAAGTACATGAGAGTATAATTAAAGATTGGGCACATAATGTTCCCTAAGTCCTCCCTTATTGTTACCAAAGCATGTTCATATCATCTATAAATTAATCCTCAAGTAAAATCACTGGTTTTGTGCTTAATTAAGAATCAGAAGAATAGAGTGTCAAAAATGGCCTTGGAATTACATCTGTTTTTTGATTTATGAGCCTCATTGCTAGATAAAGACTATAAAACCATCTGTCTCTTACAGCTACTATACATAGCCTCTTAAATATCAAAAGCATTTTTTCACATCAATTCTCAAATTACCTTTGACAAAAAGTTTAATCCTCAATTGATAAGTTTGACATTTTTATTCTACTCTAAATATCTGTATCTACATATTTCACCTAACCCTGTATTCTTAATCACTTTATTACCATACCTCAATCTTCTATATTCTTCTCCCTATATTGAACATTAGTACTGCAGAATCTAAGAGCTGCTACTTCTTGGTGATTTTTTATAGTTACCATGGTTAAATTCTTCAGTTAAATTTATACTCATTTGTTTCTTCTACTTTTGAATGGGCCATTTAGAATTAAATGCTGCATAAATCCCTGAACTTGAGAGTACACTTTTGGAGGACCTAAATCATAGAAATATGACACTGCTCAGTTAATCAGTGCAACAAGTCTATATCTCTATGGAAATGGATTGAGCAGGGTGTCCACTCAGTCACATCTGCTCAGTATCATTTGACTTCAGCATTACCAATGTGTCTTAATCTGAAATATGTACTATTCATAGATGGGATCTTTTCATCCTCATCCATTCCAGCTTTCATCACTCTCCTTCTAACTCCCTTCAGTGCCTAACTTACATTTTTCTCATAAAGGTAGTAGTGATGTGGGCGTTTCAAATTTGTGTACGTTCTAATGACGTATTCACAGGTCATTTAACACTTTCGATTCTAGTCTGTCTTTGCCGGAATTGGCTATAACAACCTACACTCTCCCAACTTAATAATCTAACACCTATCAACTATTCAAGGTCTAGGTCAATACCTTCTCATTCTCTTACAACATAACTCATAGCCATTTCACTTCTTTTTTTTTTTTCCTGAAACTCTAAATAGTCTTTGTATTTTTCTTGCATTGGAACTTTTTTCCCTGTATATGTATTCTGTATTTTCTAATTATAGTGCAATCTGTAACACTAACTTAGGTAATGATCTCCATAGCTATTTTGCTAACATAATAATCACTGAAACAATTTTAATTTTTATCTGAATTAACTCTTTTCTTCCAACACATCTCTACCACTTAATTGTAAATTCTTGAAAAATTTCCATTTCCCAGAAGATATAGAGGAATGATTTCTTGTTTGTAAAATCGTTTTTTTCTTTCCCATCAACCATTAACTGAAAAGCAGTGAGATGTTTGGCACATCAAGTAGTTTCTTATTCTAAGTTCTACAGGTAGAAGATGAACTGAAATAGAAAAAGAAATTTTGTGAGAGAGCAGAGAAGCAAAATCTGCCAGCAAATCTGAACTTCGGTCAATGAAGGTTATAAACCGAGGTGTATGTGTGGGACACAAATTTTGAGCTAAGTGTCTCCTAACTCAGTATGCCCATCCCCTTAATCATTTCAATACACTTCAACCAGTACGAATAAGTGTCTACCATGTTAACTGAACTGCTATAGGCAGTCTGACAATATAGAATTTGATAGTGTAAGATAACTTTCAGCCCTCCTCTATTGACAAGTTGGAGAGATAAGATAAGAATTTAGATAAGTATAAATCAAAAATATGTTATAGGATGTACTCTGGTAGGATTACAATTAAATAGCTCTTAACCTCAGAGTTGTTTGTTTGTTTGTTTTTTGGAATGGGGGCTGGTATGCTACAAGAAAAATTTTGTTCTAACTAGATAAAAATTTGGGGAGAAAGAGTATTATTTACACTGAGCTTCAGAGAATGAGTAAATTATTACAGACACAAATGGAGTAAAGGTCTTCTAAGTCAGACGGAAACTTGAGCAAGAATGTTGCTACTCTATTTCCAGAAAAATGAGTGGGAAACCACTTCTATCCTTAGTGGTCATCACTGTGAAATGGTTCCAAAACCTTCCTAACCTTTGCCAATAACGTCAATGATGAGGAAACTGAATCCTGCTCCATAGGATTAACAAGATCATGGTTTGCAGAGTCATTCTTGCGAGACTAAAAGAAGAAATTAAAAGTGAAAAACCACAACTCAATCTGCCCTCTAATCCCACCTGTTCTAAAACTAGGGAGCATTTCAAATTTGATCTGAAATTTTATGGGAGAAGTAGTAGGTTAATTGAAAATATAAAATGTTCTCAAAGTAAAGACGCACATTCCTTATTTTGAAATAATTTAGTTACTAAGGTGCTTCAATACCAACGTAGAGAAAATTTTAATTGGAGGTATTCCTAAAGCACATGTAAGAAGAGAAATCATATTAATAGTCAACATTTATCCTGCCAAAGGGCAGACCATGTTTAACTGAATGTTATAATTAGGATAGTTTTCTGATATTTATGCTATCATGCATATACAATTTTGTGCTGGAAAAGTCTTCTGAAATGACTTAGTCCCACAATCTCATTCACAGTGGTTAAAGAACTTTCACAATATTACAGAGCCTCAATCTGTCAATGAGTAGAGGAGATACTAGAAATGAACAATTTAAAGACAGTGTTCATGAAAGTAGAGAAAAAGAATGAGGTTTAATCAGAGGAAAAGAAAGTGGTCATAACTTCTCTGGGGCCTGAAGTAAAAGTAGAACTAGCATAAAGAAAATTGATGTTGAATTAGCTGTACTATAAGATAAATTTGAAAATTTTTCTAAGGACAAAAATTTGACCCCTAGACCTCATGCATATCATCAAAGTAACCGATCTTAATTATGAACCTAAGGTGGTAAGTGACTCCTGCTGTGATGATCTCAGGAACCACAGGATAGGACACAAGGATGCATGTATACATGTGCTTGTTAAATTTCCTGTAAGCAAAGGAGTAATTTTTAGTTCTAAATATTTCAAATTTTAGTTCCAGAAGTCCACTCAGTTTTGTTGTTAGAAAAGTGAAATGACAAACTGTAGCAATGTCCTGACATTGGGAATCTGAAAGCCAGACAAGTAGCCACTGAAAATGCTTATTTTGTACATGAGTAAAATCCCAAATCATATTTTTTATATATAACAACATTTAGCATTGACTGAAACAACTAACTAGGAATCAACAGAAAGTACACAGATTCAGATTCTGGGTAGTATTTTAATATCATTAATAGTGGTAACTATTTTATCAATTATAAAAAATATTTTAAATTATAAGAAAGCAATTTAAATGAGCATTATATAACCCTCTTCCATACAGCTTTTAATATGTTTCATTAATTCAATATTTCTTACTTTTTAAAAGGCAAATACTAATAATAAAAATGGCAAAATATAAATAAAAAATAAAAAGAAGCAAAGTCAAGCTTCATCATTTTGTGATAGAAATTGTCTCTTTCCAAATAAAAAATGTAAATCAGACATACCTATTTTTATATTTAATTGAGATTATCTTATACTAGAATGAAAAGTATATTTTCAAATATAATCAATTAAAATCATATAAAGAAAAATTTGAAATCATCTGGATGAATGATATCTAAATAATTCAGAGGTAACTTGAACAGGATTCCAAGAAGTAATGATCCATTTTTCACTCTGATAGTATGCTGGAATAAGTGAGTTTTTCTAACATGACAAAGCAGCAACAACAACATACTAAAACAGCATCATTTCTTAAACATTCTCTGTCAAGCCCTGTTCTAATACGCATCTATGGAACAGGTTCTATAATTACTCCCATTTTAGAGAGAGGAAACTGAGGCACATTTCCCTTGAGTAAATTCTCCATCACCACACAATGGTAATGTCAGAGACAAAATGTGTCCCTAGATGGTCTGGAGCCAGAAACCAAACTTAACCACTTAATAATGTTTTGTCTTCTAAAATGCTATTCTATAGTCACAATGCACGCAAACAACTTTATGCTTACCTCTCTTTTCCAAGCACTCTGATATTATGAGAATCATAAAATGGTTCTCTGAAAGTCCTGATTTTATTTTTGGAGTAATTCACTAACCACTGAGGTCATCTGTAATAGCATCAAACACATATATTCTTACATTTTTTTATTCATCTTTCTTACTATTTTCCCATGGTATATAGACTCGATTATTTCTCAATCTGAATTAAGTTGTATTGTTTAATGATTATTCTTTAGAACACATTAAGTCAAAACTCAATGAGAAATTAATCATAGTGTTAAATAAATGTTTTTGTTAACTGTATAGTAAAATGAAGACAGAGTAATATATGGGCTTCCTGCAGTAAAATTAACATGTGAAAATTAATTTAAAAACACACATGCCATTATTACTTGAGTCAAATGTAAAGAATAGGAAATATTTGAGTTTAAATGGACTACTGAATTGGCTTTTGAAAGAAACTTTTGTATGTAATTTGCTATCTTTGACTTATATCTAGAATGTAAGAAGAAATGCCTTACAAACAGTGCCTAAAATCGAAATCCCATGTATTATATTTAAAATGATACCTGCTGTACATTTTCCAAAATTACTGTATTTAGTTTTAAATAGCACCACTCTTAGTGGCATGGAACATGAACAAATGTATTGAAAACTCTTTCTTTAAAAAGGTCACTTTGTGAGTTGGTCTAATGAGCCAAATTTCTGATCAATAGAAAAGACATCCTCAAAATGTGCTTAATCAATTAAATCCATAGAAAATAAGTAGGGCATTTCACATTCACCCATATTTAGTCTACTCTGTCTTTCAGCACCAGACTCTACTGTTGAGTACTTTTGAGAAAATATATCTACTAGGAACTCTGTATAAAAGTAGGAAAAAATATAAAATGTTCATCTAATGGTTTCATATTTAACTTTTTTTTAAAAGTGGATATATTTCTCCAATCATCTAAGAAAGGAAACATTTTAAATGCAGAGCAGTAGTGGTGAAAATATCAATGTACTCTAGGAAAAGTAATCTATTCCCTTATTATGTGATTTCTTTATGGACCACTTTTTCAATACAATATAAAGCTGCAGCTTAAAGTTCTTACAATCACCTCAACTTCTGGGTTCAAGTGTAACAAATAAAATAAAGACATACCAATATAATCTCATTCTGATTTTCTTTTTATTCTGTAATGCATATTTCTTTCAAAAACTTCTGAACTTCTGGAGGTTCTCAAAGACTGTCTAATCAGAATATAAACAAAAGGAATATATTAGTAGTGTTCATGCAACAGCATTTAGAAGAGAGTCATAGTAATTCTTTTTCCCTGTTCCCTGGTTTGAGTGAAATTACTTGTCCAGCCAGCGGGCTTGATATTCACAGGAAGTAATATAAAAATGATAATTCTGAGATAAAGACAGAATTACCAGAAATCCATAGCCAGAACCTACATTTCCCACTGCAGATGATGAGACAACGTTCTAGGCAGAAACCAAGGGAGTGATCCATATTTTGTACGATATGAAATTTACATGATTTTGGGGGGTGCTCATTAAATAAAAATACAAATAATGAGTACAAAATGAAATAAATGGCTACATTTATTTTGAATTAAAAACAGTAAAACAATTACAAATTTTAAAAGCTAATACTACAATATATAATATATAATACCATGTAAGGGGCAGTATATAATACTGCCTTTAGAAAGGACAGTCCACTTCTTGAGAAGACAGAGTTATTTTACCTACATCGTACAGCAGATGCTAAAACTACACCCTGATGGCACAATTTGGATTTACATCTTGTCAAAATTTAAAAATCCTCTCTAGTTTGAAAAATAAATTGTAGAGAAAATGAGAAATAATTGAGGTTTTAGGAAATAGGTCAGAGTAATTCCTTAATTATTTAAAGACATATAAATGCCAAATTTCAATTGTACTATTTGTCATTTTTCAGAAAAGACTAAAATGTTTCACACTATTTCTATTTAAAATAATGACTTGTTTTTTGGTGAGTGTATTTTTTATTGCAAGGTTACACACAACTGTTTTCTTAATGTTTCTACATAATATATAAAGCAAACAGCTGTACCTGATGCATATTTATAGGGAACTTTTTGCATTCTCTGACCTCAGGAAACATCATAAAAGAAGCATATAGGACTTTGGACTGCATTGGTTTCATGACGTGTACTATTGGGACAAGACTATGAGTAGAGTCTGTTTTCTTTATTGTTTCACAATTTAATAATTTTTGTAATGCTAAGTCAACATTCCACCAAAGGTTCCAAATAAAAACATGATTCAATAAAGCTGTACACAAGTAGATACACTTACTAAAAGGTTTTTAGATTATTTCACTTATTCAGAAATGAATTATAAAGTCATTCCCTATAAACCATCAGAAATAAAGAATTGTTGATAAAAGTCATTAAAGGAAAATTATGTTTATGAGGACATTTGGAATGATAGAAACCTAGCAGGAGGCAATTTGAGAACAATTATAAAAAATATGTTAACTAGTAAAAAATGATACATTACTTGGGTGAACAGGTTCTCAAAGAACAGATTTTGTAGAGAAAGAAATGTTTCTAAAAGATAAATAGTATGTTCTATTTAAATCCAAAACTTAAATTTATGTGTCTGGTATTCTAATGCTGCCTTCAAAATTGAGCTATTTGTATTTTCTTCACCAGCTCATTTTATACAATACCCTGAGTTACTCCGGATTATTTTTCTTTTTCCTTTTACTAGGTCTACACCCAAATAATAACACATTTACAATCTTAAAATAAAACAAAACAACCTTTTACTAATAATTTAATGAAAAGTACAATTTTGGTGCTATTTTCCAGTATTTATTGGTAAAAACTATAATAGCTCAAACTAGAAAAAAACAGTAGGGTTTCAATCATAATTTACTCAGATTTTACTGTTAGTGAACTGTTTGAAGTTCCTGGGTGGCCAAAACTATTACCAAAGTATTTCATTTAATCAGCAGAAAGGTTAGTAAATGTGAGATCTCATAAAATCTTCAGCCCTATTTTCCATTTATTGAAATAAATTAGATTTGTTCACCATGACTCACTTGTATCATTTTTTTTTTGCTTTGTTCACTTCGATTATTGTATTTTTCATTTCCAGAATTTCCATTCTTTTTTCTATACATAGATTTTTTTTTACTTTTGTAAATGTATTAAAATTCTTTTTTTTCAAACATATTAATCCAATATTTGGATCTCCTCTATGTTTCTATTTTCTACTTGTTTTTCTTGATTATCTTTAGGCATTTGGCCACTATCTGTATAGTGCCTGGTAAGTTTTATTGAAAGCAGACATTATTTATAAAAATTGCATAGTCCAGTGCTAATATTTTCTTCCAAGAGAATTTAATATTCTTTTGGCTTAGTGAGTGATGTGAAAAATTATGTTGATTTGATCAATTTATCCTTAAGCTTTGTCAGAGGTAGCCTTTTACAAGTTTGTCCTTACTCTGAATTCTATTTTATTTTCCCCTTTGGACACGAACCACATTCCTATGATCTTGCTTCTCTGATGAATCTTACTCTTGAAGTTGTTGCTTTGGTGTGTTGTCAAAGTCATGACAAGGGCCTCTACATTGTCAGGATTTGGACTCCATTTCTTCCGTAGGAAGACTGCAGGGATCTCTGCTTGGTTCTCTAGCTGTCCAGCTACTACTTTTCCATAGTTTCTGTGAGTTTCATTCTGAGTTTACATAGCTTAGAAGGCTGCAAATATTTTGAAACAAAACGGCATCCATAGAGTAACATCTCTGTGTTTCTCACTTCCTTCTAAATAAAGTCCTAGACTCCCTGACAACCCCAATCATCGCTACCAGTGTCCTCAGGGAAGAAAATGTGAAATATGCCCTACTCTCTACTTTTGGCAAATACAGAGTTCCTCAAACCCCAGGAGGTGGACCAGTTCTGGTCCTGGCCTGTCAGGAACTGGGCTGCACAGCAGGAGATGAGCAGCATGAGAGAAAGGAAAGCTTCATCTGTATTTGCAGTGGCTTCTCAACACTAGCATCACTGCCTCAGCTCTACCTCAGATCATCAGGCATTAGATTTTCATAGGAGTATCAGTTCCTGCTGTCAGAAAGTTTGGGGACTGCTGCCCTAAAAGATAAAATGGAAAATATAGCATGTAATTTTATCTTTTTTAAAAATTAATATAAATGTATGTGAATTTCACTATCAAATTTTTGTTTCTTATAAGTTTTTCATAGATATTCTGTATTTGTTAGGATCTATCATTAGCTTGCTAAGCATTTACTGCATGACAAAATATAGAATTTTTCTTCTGCTTCTATTGACATGATTACGTGCTTTTTATATTTAATCTCTTGTCAAGGAGAATCATGTATTACACATTTCTTATTTTGAACTACACTAATATTCCTAAAGTTAATCCCATCTTTTCAGTATGATTTTTTTGGTTGTTTTTATATATTCTGCCAATTGTAATTGTCTAATATGTTAAATAGGATTTTAGTATTTCATATTTATTGACCCATGATTTCTTTATTTCTCGATCCTTGTCCTATTTTTGTGTCAAGTTTCACTTAGCCAAAAAACATTTGGGGAAAAACATTTTTGAATGTCAAAGAGAGAATGTTTTTCCCATGACTGCTTGTAAAAATCAACTGTAAAACATCTGAGGCTTTCATAAAGAATATACATGACTTTCATTTTCCTTAATAATTATTTGTAGTTTTTTATGTGCCTTTATGTCAAATTTACATATAGGTATTGTCTCCAACATGTAAATCTTCAGAATTACTAAGCATAATATTAGCTTACATTTTAAAATATGCTGCATTAAGTATTTTTTCCCTTTTTAATCACTTTAGTGCATAAGTCTGTAGTTTTTTTCTCTTTATCAGTCTTTTCCCACAGTTTTATTCTCAAATAACTTGCGTTGTATTGTTGGTGATTTCTATGTTTTTATATTATTTTCTGTATCCTTAATCAAAATTTTCTTTCTCATATCATTGTGAGAAATATATTTTGAAATCTCACTCATGATTTTGGATTTGACATTTTTGCTTATAATTCTTTCAAATTTTATTGCTAGCACCAAATCTTAATGCTATTTTATTATGTATAAAGGTCATCTTTATCATCAATTTAGATACACTGTCTTATCATTAAGATATGCCAATGTTTGTTTTATTGTTTTAATTTTACATCCTAATGTTCGATATTAATAGTTACATTAACTTTAATTAATTCTTGTACTCTCATTTCGATCTTTGTAGCATTATATTTTAGGTATGTCCCTTGAAAAAAGAAAACAGATCAATATTTTGAATAAGATCCTCTATCTGTTAATGAGAGAATTTAATTATTTAAGTTTATTGGCTTCTCTGAGATGCTTAGAATTAGTTATACAAAATTATTTTGTATCTTCTATTTAACATAATTTTCCTTAACTTTGTTACATTTCCTTTCTTAACCACACGGATTTACTGTTTTCTTTATTTCAGTTTATCCTTTATTAGACTGGATGTAGAACACTTTATTCTTATTTTTAATATTTATTTATATTCACTTTATGACTCACAAAATATCCTTTGTGTTTCTCTACATTCCCAGATTGTCTTGTATTTAGATTGGAGCCATTTGAGAGCAATAGCTGATGGACAATGAGAAGTGATTAATTTCCTTCCAAAATGAGTCATTTAAAAGCCAGTGTACCTCTCTTTCCCTACTGTAATAACTTTGTAGGACATATGTTTCAGATGCATAGATTCAAGAAGGAGGAGAGCTGCCTAATTCTCATTAGACTTACATAAATTAGAAATAAATTCTCATTACTAAGCCACTGATTTTACTGAGTTTGTCTATAGCAGCACTTAAGTTATTCTGACTAAAACAAATAACTATATTTTGCTAGCAAGGTCTAAATGTAAACATTATCTCTGTCCTTTTTTCTTAACACTAAAAGAATCTTGGCGTTTTCCCAAAATCTCCTTCACGTATTCCATATTTATAATTATGTTATCCAAATTTTATTTGCAATATATTACATATTACTTTAATATTTAATGACGAATACTTATTTAATTCTTCCATGTTTTGAAAACTTCCTTCCTCTCCGTTATTGCCTTCATCAGTTGTATCTGTGTGCCTTATTTTCCTTCTTGCTAATACAAACTTTTAGCGGTTCTTTCGGCATTATTTAGTGAAATTTAAACTGTAATTCTTGTGTATTTAAATGTCTTTGTTGAATTGAATTGCATGCAAAGTATTATACAAGTTCTAGAATTAGATCTTCTGTTTTTCAATCTTTTCTGTGTGTTCAACATACGTCTTGAACTGTAGGAATTTCTGTATAGAACACATTGTGGGTTTCGTTGGCTAGGTCTCACAGAATTCACTGCTTTCAGATCATTTTTTGATTGATCTCCAGCTCATCCTGCCCCATTACTTTGTCATCAATCCCAGCTATTTGATCTAGCAGTCATTCACAGGATAGACCACTAGTTTGATTTCCAAAGACTGAGTATGTTCCACTCATGTATCAGGGCAATCTGATGCTTTTTGGCTAAATCATCAAGCTGTGTGTGTGTGTGTTTCGCAGTTCTAAATTTTAGGGAAAGGTAACAGTGCTAGGTCTCCTCTGAACAGGAGACCTAAAGCCCTGCTACCTATAAGAACACCAGCCTTTAAGGCATATGTCCTTTCTCCTGCGGGCCACTTCTACTTCCTCCTTGCTTACAGTACCTGAAGGTTTCCCTTGCATGTACATGTGTTCCAACATTGTGTGCTTACTGTTTAGTTGTCCTTTTTTTTTTTCATCTAGCATTTTAATATTTTTGAAAAATATTTTTTATAAAAAGTTATTGTTATAGTTAATGCTTCTAGAATAATTTCTCGAATAAAAAAAATGAGTTGAACAAATTTTCTAAAATTTACTTCCAGCATTAGTAACCTAAAATTTTATTTCTACTACCTAGGCCTCTCTAGTACCATATAAAATAATGGCATTATTTAATTGCATTCAATGAGCATTTATTTCAGCCTCTTTCCAATCTCCTGTGTAGTCAATATTTCCAAATAAAATTTCACTTAAAGATAATTCATCAATTCTGGGTAAATTTGGATATATCGTAGTTTTGATGTAAGAATTAGAACTCATAGCTCATAAAAACTGAAAACTTGTTATTAGCAATTTCATTTGCATCAATTCGATAGCTTCAAAATTTCTCCCATCGTTTTTCTTGTGTGTGTGTCTTTTCATTTTTTACCAGGTATCTTTACTTGCTTTCCTATTTTCCTTTTTTTTCCCAGAAAAAATACAAATATATATTCCAAAAAAAAAAAAATAACCTCATGGAATAGATTGCCAAAAGCACTGTCAGAATTCCATATTACTGCAAAAGTTCAATAGCTTTGTTAGTTCCTCTGCTGGAGGGAGTGTGAAATAGGTAAAGAGAAATTTTAGTCTGCAATGAATAGTTTGTCATAGTGAGAACTGAAAGCCATTTTGTTTTAGGCAAAAGGAAGTTGCTCTGAAATGCTGAAAGAGTCACTTACCAGACTCTCAATTTCTAGCAAATGGCATGCCTCTGGTCTACATAAAACACTTAGAATTCAATGTTTTGTCTTCAAACATATGTGCTGCAGTTAAAGCCTATTGCTCCTCTCTAGTGTGGAATATTAGTAGGGGAAAAGTACTATTCCTCAGGCGTGAAGTAGGAAATACAGCTGGTGGAAAGAAAAGTTTTACAGGCAGAAAATTCTAAGAAATAGTGTCAGATGACACAGCAATTGTGAATTTTATTTGGAGCAAATCCCTGTGGCATTCATCAAACTGTCTTGATGTACATATCTAGCTTAATTTAATTATCATACTCTAGGATATATGGATTTCAATGGAGTAACATAACAATAACCATAGACAAGTTACACTATAGCCAATAGTCCAAATACAGAGTTGTGTGCCATTACAAATCCTATCCAAACCTTATTCATATGCAAACTGCTTTTTTTTTTGGGATATGTTTTCAACTCCTCCTGATAGAGTTAATCACTTCCTTCAATGTATTACCATAATAATTTTCAACTATGTCTGTTAGAATTGTCATCATTTTACAAATTTTGAATGTTTTATGGTTATACTGGTATAAAACTTAAAAAGTCAATTGTCCTGCCACATTTTAAACATGAAAAACAGCAGTTCCTGCCCTAATTCTTTCCTTCTGAATTTTGGTCTCTCAAGGCAACCACTTAAATTTTCAGTTGTATCTTCTGGAATGTATCAATTTCTTTTTAAATACATAATATTTATTGAATTTAAAATTCAGATACTATCACTGTCTCCCTAAAATGGAAAATTATAGTTATCGTATCTTCTAACACATTAGACACAAATTTTTTTTTTATTTTTCTAACTTAGCAATCTATAATTGTTATTATAACATTAATTAGTAGCCGTGATTTATTGACATATAACTTATCTACAGTTGAATGATGGAATATTTTGATTATATTTTACTTCTTGTATAACACTGTCTTTTATAAAGTTAATAATTACCTTTTCTTATTTTCTTAGATATGCGCCTCCTGTAAAAACTATAAATCTCCTCTCTATATTATTTAAGCCTATCAAGTAATCTATCAGTTTCATTGTTTTTCTTAGAGATTGGCCTCTCATGCCTTGGTCTTCACCTGGACCAATTGCTTTCTAGGCTTGAGGTACAGCTAATCTGGACCAATTGCCTTCTAGGCTTGAGGTACAGCTGTATTACTGAAATCTCCTAACACTCTTCTCCTGGGGATTATTCTATCACTTCATGGTGTTGGGTCACTCATGTTTTCTTCCTTCCCATTCTTTTCCTTATTCTAATATGGCATATCCTCCAGAAATTCTTAAAAGATAATACGTTGGAAACTTTTTTTGAGAAGATATGTGTTAATTTTTTCTCCTGACTTTATATTTGTAAGGTAATTTTAATGGAAATAGATTTCTAGATGGAAAATATAAAGGCGTGAAGACATTATTTCATTTTGTCCAGTGTCCAGTATTATTTATTGATAAAAAATTAGATACTGTTCAAATTTCTAAACCCTTGCATGTAATTCGATTTTTTTTCTTTGTAATACTTTAGAATCTTCTCTTTGTGTCCAACATTCTGCAATTTGATGGTGATATATGTGTCTGATTTGGCATGACGACATTATTCCATTTTGTCCAGGTTCCAATATTATTTACTGCTAAGAAATTAGATATTGTTCAAATTTATAAACCTTTGCACATAATTTGATTTTTTTTCTTTGTAATATTTTAGAATCTTTTGTGACCAATATTGATGGTGATGTATGTGCCTGATCTGGGCATTCTCCACTGACATGAATAAATGTGAGTTATTTCTACCTAGAAAACCAAATCTTTTCATTTTTTATCACTTTAATAATACAAAATGTCTCTTTTATTGTTGTCAATAATCACTGTCTTGAAATCCATTTCATTTGATATAAATATAGCCATCCCAGTATTCTCATGGTTATTGTTTGCCTAGTATATCTTTTCTCATCTCAGCCTTTAACTTCTGTAAAGCTATTTGAAGTGAGTTTTCTTATAAATAACTTGTTGGATTTATCTAGTTTGGCAACCTTTACCTTCTACCTTGAGTATTTAACAATTTAATGTAATTATTGATGTAGTTGGGTGTAAATAGCTTGCTATTTGTTTTTCATTGTTCCAAATTGATCTCTGCTAACCTCTTTTAGATTTATTGAGTATATTTTATATTCCTGTGTATTTGATATTTCTAGTGTACTCTTGTGTATATCTCCTCTATTAGCTTATTAAGTAGAGCTCTTTCTTTTAACTTATTTTCATAGTGGTTGTTCTAGAGTTCACAATATCCATCTTTAACTTATCACAACCTATCTTCAAATATACCACTTTATACCTATATAAATCTTTCCAACTATAAATATTTTAAAATTATTTTTTTTTGCTGAGTAACTCTTTATTTTTTCAGCTATTTGTTCCTTATTCTTACTATTCAGATGGCAGATCTCCTTGGCCTATATTTTAGGTTTCTTACAATTGCTCTCTTTTCTTTTTAAAAATTTTTTTTAACTCTTATTTTTCAAACTGTGTGTCAGTGTTCTAATTAGAGGGAGCTTTTCTAATCTTCATATTTCAACATTTCCTTTTTATATTTTGTTTTATGCTATCTAGTTTTTAATTTCTAAGAGCAATTTTAAAACCTAAGTGGTTTTCTTATAGAAATTACTTATGTATGCATATATGCTCCTTAATGGTATTTATTACAATATCTTTATTTTATTAAGGTTGCCTTCTATTTTCTGAATTGACTATTTCTTATGAGTATTTTATTTATCTTTGTTTTACTTTGTCATTCATGTTAAGAAAGATTTTTAAATACATAGACTCTAGAAAGTGGGGAGAAAAGTCTTTGCATGCATCTTAAGTGTTGGTTACCTTATTAACTAGTGTACTTCCCTGTAGTGTGAGGTGGGTGGGTCATTATGATTTTCTTTTGATCTGATTAATTTCTGTAGCATCTTTAAAACTAAATTATGAAAAAGAAATCTTTGATTGCCACAGTTTCGTTATAAAAATCTCTGAGTATGCCAGGGTTCCCTAAGTACCACTTTATTCAAACTTTCCAGAGTATAAATCTCTAGTTTTCTCCATGGGGTCTTGAGATCTAACTTCTTCATAAACTTTCAAACAATTATCCTGTTTTCATGTTCTCAGTCTAGTGTTCTTTCTTCATATATTTTTCATGCTTCTAGTGTCCGTGCCTTCTGGGCTTCCACCATGCATGTAGACTTGCTGATTTGCTTCCCCCACTGCTGGCATCATTTTCCATTTTCTGTTAGTATTTGCGTTTATATTTACAAATTCCAAAATTATTTTGCTGGCATCTCTGTTCTCATTATGTTTGCTCTTAAATATATTTTATTTGTGATAAAATTATATTTAAATAAATTATGTTTTTACCATTTAAGAAATCAGTTTTCATACCAATTCTAATGTTTAATCAAAAATTCAATGAGTTTGAGTTAATTGGCTACTAGCATTCTGGATTCTGGCCTTAAGGAACTTATATTTAGCATTTTGGATCCTGGCCTTAAGAAACATATATTTCATCTAGAGTGACACGGTTAATGCTTAAATACAGAACAGTGTATTATACATTAATGGTGCAAAGGATATAATTGCAACTCAGGAAAGAAAGAAAGAAATGTGGACTATTATATTTAGAGTTGACAGAAATAAAAATGTAGGCCTTGCACTGATTCTCAAGAAATGGAACCCATCTGATATTTGCTAGATTGAAGAATAATCAATAACAATGATGAAAACATTGATAGCATGCTTAATCATAGCCAGGAAATATACTAAAAAATTCCAAAGCCTACCTCATCTAATCCTCAAAACAAATATGTACATAGGTTAGTTATAATATTTTCTCCATTTTTAGAAATGAAACTGTGATTTTGTGAAATACTTGACTTGCCTAATGCTAGACAGCTAATCAACAGTTGAACCAGAATTAAAGCCTAAAATTTTGACTTCAAAACTTGTACCCTTAAATAGTAGGTTACACTGATATTTGTATAGACAGATTAAACTAAAAAAATGCACTTGAATTTGATATAAACGTTTTCAGGGATTGTTTTAGAAAGTCAAATACAATTTTATTTGTGATAGACAATGATAAGGAAATGTAGACTGGTTCATGATATATCCTAGTTAAAGAAAACATTTAACCTTCTCTTGTTAAAAATTCAACTATTGAGATTGGGGGGAAAGATGAAGCTTTAAGCCAAAGGTAAATAAATAAATCAAAGCAATGAGCTGACATAGGCTGCAGGAACTGAGACCTTTTGGTTAATGTAATCAACAAGTTTTAAAATAAAAATGCCATGAAATGTTACCAATTAAAAATTCTCAGTAAGAACCCAACAAATGTAAACAAAGAAACAGAAAACACACATTAGAAATTAATCTGTAGATTATATTTCCAAAAAAATCTTACCCTAAACATAAATGCATTAAGATTCTCCTAAGAAAGATCTTGTTACATTGTGCCCCCTGAGAAAAAAAGCAACTTAATATATTAGAAACCTGATATGACAAAACTAGTCAATCAGGCACGTAATGATGACTGCTTCCATTAATTAGTTAATAATGGCTTCCATAATGCTAAGAAGTGTTCTTCACTTACATGGTCAAAATAACTTCTGGGCACATTTATTTGGTACAGCTCTCCACCATTCTTGCATGTCCATTTATTGAATATTAGCCTATATATTTTAAAGTGGGTAATAAACTTCCTGGGCTCCAAGAGGAAAAGTTTGATGTCATCAAAAGAAGACAACTGGAGTCAGGGCTCCTAAGTTCAGGTCCCAACTCTGCCATCAACCCTTTATGGCTTGGATACTTGACTTCTCAACGGATCTTAGTATCCTAGACCACTGAAAAAGAGGGTCAGACTAGATTTGTAAGTTACTTTCTGACCTAATAATACTCTGAGTCCAAAATAGAATTTCCATTTCAGCAATTTTCGAATCCATGTATACCCTTGAATATATACTCCAGCTGTAAATTCTGTGATTTCTATGCTGTCCCTGAGTAATGGTGTACTCATCTAAAATAATAAATTTTTAAAAACTGTCAGAAAACAAGTCCATTTAAGAACCAAATGGGCAAAAGTATTCCATGTACATTTTTGCTCCTGGGCCCCTGGAATAATTCCAAACAGTGTTTTTGTTATCGTTATTGATATTATTATAACTATCTAGCTATAAATTTAGTTCATTCAATTTATGAAAAACAACCACCATCAAATCCATTTGGCCTGGCAATTCTTCTGGTCAAATGACTAACCAAATGAGGTAACTTTCTGTCAGAAAAAAAGTTTGATTTCATTATATTTTAATTTTACAGTGGCTTTACTTGAAAATAATTTTGCTAATGCAAGCCTCATGACATCTCACTTCTGAATTCAAATTCTCAGATAGGTAGATAGAGTGAGTGATTCAGGCAGACAGGTAGATAAGGCACAGAGAGTTCTATAATGAGTTTGTTACTGATTCTTCAAGCTGTCTGGTTTTGGTAAGGTCATGTTACTTTGCTGCCAATATACCCTCCCTCAGGAGCTACTCATTTCTGAATTATCCTTTTGGTTGTGCTTAAGAATATGAATGGGACTAGTAGGATTCTGGAAGGTTGGTCAATATGCCTTTCCGTAGTAACCTGAAGAATGGCAATTGTGCAAAGCATGGAGATGGGAAAGAAACTTCAGAACTTCAGAACTCTCAATCAGGTCAACGTTAGAGAGATATACATTGGGAAGGTGAAGATCTACACAATACTTTTAAAGTGATCTGTGCCATACAGTCTCTGCAAAGTCTGTGTATCCCTCAGGAATAAGCACACCTGGGGTTGATGACATCTGTTATAAGGCACGATTCATTCTTTATCCTAACAAAACTACTTTGCCTGTTGACAAGGTCAGGAATTATAAAGTGAAGATAAATAAAAGAGTTTATTCAAGAAGATTTTAATGCATCAACACAGTCCCCTTAGTCTATCAGTCCAGGAGAAAGAGAAGTGGCATTTGTCTAGGGTAATGTGATTCAGCTGAATTTGATTAACTACTTGAGGAGAACTGTCAGCATCTCTGTGAAACTAATCTGAAATATCCCATTTCCTTAAATGTGTTTAATTGGGTTGGGGCCTCAGGGCATATTTTTATCAAACTTCTAGTGCTTCATTGCTAATGCCTTGTCTTGATGTTTCAAAAAGTTTGTCTTTCTCCTACTATTTGATCTGTCTTTTATGTCTCAAAGCAGCAGCTTAGAAGTCATGAGCACACATAAAACAAGTAGCTACAAACCACACCAGCATTTCATTAATTTAAGTCCGTATTGCTTTAGATTGTTATAGAGCGATATATACTCAGAGCTGTGTGTGTGTGTGTGTGTGTGTGTGTGTGTGTGTGTGTGTGTGATGATATTATTGTGTGTGTGTACACATGGAGAGGAAAATGCAAATTTTTTAAAAAAACGTCTTATTGGTTTATGACTCTAGAGTTGTTATAGTGATTTTTTTGATCCTTGATCTGTTTACTCTGGTTTATTCCCTTACTTCTCATTTCTCTCTCTCATTTTCATAGGTTATTGGATAAAGTCATAGAAACATTATTATATATACCTATAAATATATAGATAACATTTTAGAAGTATTAATATGCACTTTAAATAATAATAAATTAAACAGAATATTTGGAGGTGTATAGAATAAGCTTATTAGACGCTTAGAATCTATTACATAACCATGTTAATTACATTAACAAATAGGCAGACATTCATCACAACAAAAATGTATCTAAAATATAATTGGAGACTTACATGCCATGAAAACTTGAAAATGTGAAGGCATACAGAATATGAATTAAAAACTGAAATAATAACATGCAATTTTCAAGGTTCTGTGATGAGATGGAGACAGAAGCTACCTACACAGATATGTAAGATATCTAGAAAAATTATACAAATCACATGCAAATATGTAGTGTGCCTATGACTTCAGTCTTAAAAGCATATTGATAATGATGGTGATTTTGAATTTATATTTCTTTATTGTGCTTATGACAACATCATTAGCATTTTTATTATGGATACATGTGTTTGATTTCTAGAATTTGCATGTTTTTCTTGAAATGCAATAAATAATTAACTGATCAATTCAAGGTGTGGATTGCTATTTCTTTTTACTTACTCATTTACATTGTCAATAATTCTACCATTGAATAATTTTCTTATTTAATGGCATTTTAGTACAAAAAATGAGTTGTATTGCTTTGAAATAAACTCTTTTAATGTTCTGCACATTTCCTTCATTTTAACAAAAGAAAGAAAATTTCCATGAATGTAAATTATTCGGAAGACTCAGTGTTGCTTTATGATAAAGGAATTCAGAGTGTTAGAGCCATACAGGACTGCTTGTCCATAACCCCAAACCACCCAAGTGTCATTGCTTTTTATAGTTTCATTCTCTATTTGGCTGTCAATTATTTTTATCTGTTAGAGAAAGATTTGATTTTAATGAATATCTATACTTGTATAAATGAAAATATACACAAATATCACATTTTATCAAAATTATAACTAAAATTTCAAAATAAGCTCTAAGTGGAAATACAGGTAGCTTGCTATTGTGATAATTTTCCTGGGGCTTCCCTTTTTTTCTACTTATTTGATTTCCAGCAAGCAAATATTCCTAACAAGGAAAAAATATACCCTTAAAATATCCACAGTATTCACATTTTCTGTATAGAACTTCACTGCAGGTAGTAGAAGGTAGGCTTTATAGGATATCGATTAGGTTACTTTCCTGGCCTACTACTGACTGAGTCTATGGGGGCAGTGATATCCCTGGACATATGGACACTGAAGAGGAGAGTTCACCAACCACCCTTCTCTTACTATAGCAGCCTGTTCAACCCTGATTCTCTGGGGATCAGGATAATTTTTGAGGCCTCTAGCCACACAGTGTGCTTCTTTGGGTGGACTTCTAAAATGAGGAGGCAATCTCCTTTTATCACGATTTCAATGAATATACTCATTCCATGTTCACTCCTGCTGTGAGAGCCTTTGCATACTTCACAGTTACATTTGAGAAAAGATATCAAGCCCTATTTTGGAGAATGAAGGATCTTCTTTTCCACTTTATGCCCTTGGTAATATTAACAGCTTTTCTCAGGGCTAAATGATCCAACTAATTGTAAGATTAATTTCTTACTATACATGATACTGTGTAATATAAACTCAATATTTCTTGCCTTGTAGTTGCTAATACCCTGACCAGTAGAATCTAGACGGATGGATAGACAGACAGACAGACACATACATACACACATACATACACACACACCTACATACATACATACATACTAGATAGATTCATACATACATATATATATATATAGAGAGAGAGAGAAATACATTGAGTGGATAATGGAAAGTACAGTGGAACTTTCTTATTTTAATTTCTAAAATGTAATCTAATTAGCACTATAGAAAATATTAAGAAGGTTTATTCCTGAGATTTATTTATTCCTGAGGTTTATTTCCTTGTGATTATAACAAAACGGCAATTCAGAACATTTATTTATTATAGTACGTAATTAAAGCAACTAAAATATTTTGCAAATATCAGCTGCTTTAAATGCTAATATTTTCATAGGAGAAATGAATAAATAGATATTTTGGAAGAATTATAAATTGACAAATATAAAATTTTATTTCCTTATTCTACAAGACTTTTCTTTTTTTAAAGATAAAATATAATGTCCTTACCTAGAATCCTGAGAAGTGAATGCACACTGAGGACAGGGAGCAAGTGGAAGGGTATGTTAAAAGGCAGAAAGATGATCTTAGTTCTCAAGCCAATTGACAATAAGCTAACTTAGTTTTAACATTGCTATGACTATTAGCAATCCTTTGTTGGAACATAAGCTAATTTTATATAACCAGTTGCAAGTTTATTGATGGAAAAAATAAGTTTTGTATGCTCAGTATAAGGAAAAATATGTAATACATTTCTTTTGATTGATGAGCAATCAGATATTTTTAAAAAATCACTGGGTACTGTGTTCCTTGTAGTTGCCAAAATGGATTCACACATGACAAAAAAATAACCAATGGCCTATTTGGTCATTTATAATTGAAAGATTTTGCTTAAAAAAAAAAAAAAAGAATTAGGCTGGTTTTTATTCTTATTCAATGTCAGATATACAGTGCAATTCCAAAATCTAATTCCATATTTACTATTATTACTCATCATTTAAATTCAGTTCATTAAGATTTATGACTATCTACTCATGCTCCCAACTCTGTTAGAATTATGAAAAGGATACAGATAAAATAATTTAATCTTACTTTTGTATCTATATTATGCTCAACTTTTATTGTTTAAATTCTCTAAAACTCTAAAACTTTCTAAAAACAAATTCAACACCTTCTTTTAAGCACAACTGATGTCAGATATAAGAGCCTACAGGAGCGCATATGTTCTTTATGTCTGTCTACTTTTTGAAACACAGGCACTTCTGGGTCTCCTGTTATTACTCATTGTATCTCCACCCCTAATATTACACAGCGAATTTGGACTAAGTTAGGTGGAAGAAATAATGGGAGTTATTTTTTTTTTTTTTAAATCAGAATATTAGGTTGAAGACAAATTAATCTTTCTAAGTGTCATGCTAAGGGGTTTGGGTTCCACTTCATTCACATGAGTTATACCTTCAAAATATTTTGCTCTATGTGATAAAATAACAAAAACAAACAAACAAAACAAAAATAGACCAATTATGATTTATCTATTGTCAGGGATCTCCAGAGAAACAGGCTTGGTTGAGTCCAAAATCTGATCAGGTGGTAGCAGGCTGGAAACTGAGAAAACAGTTGAAGTCCAAAGTCAGTCTGCTATAGAACTATGAAGAGCCAATGTTGAAAATGAAATCCGAAGGCTGTCTGATGGCAGAATTCCCTCTTGATCAGAGGAAGATAGCCTTTTATTTTATTGAGGCCTTCGACTGATTAGATAAAATCCACCTATGTTATAGAAGACAATCTGCTTTACTCAAAGTCCACAGAGTTAAATGTAAATTTCATCAGTAACACCCTCACAGAAGCACAGAATAATATATGATCAAATATCTGGGAATCATAGCCCAGATAAGGTGACACATTCAATTAATCATCACAGTGCATTATCCAGAGACTTGTAGTATTAATAGTTTAATGCTTTTCTCTTTAACATTTTTACTATTGTTATTTAACTTGTTCTTAAAGGAAAATTTTCTATCACTAAAATTAAAATGCAATCCAGTGTCACCTGCCATGAATATGATAAAACTACAATAATACAATGCAAATAAAATAATATTTTCTGTAGTCTACTAAAAGTTCTAAAACTGAAGTCTTCTCCCATTCTATTTTAAAAAAATGAGATAAATTAGAAAATTTTAAAGAAGCACTAAAGACATCCTGGCACCAAGGTCAGACTTTCTCTTTGATTAGATCAATTCAATTTTTCATTAGAATTGAAAGTAATTAACTAAAGTACTTCAGATAACGGTGGAAAGAAGAGGCAGGGTGATGAGAATACAAGTAAAAAACTGGACAACATTGCCAATAATAACCATTTAGATGCACCGAAAATCAATCAGAGTCAAACAAAACAAAACAAAACAAAACAAAAAAAATGAGAAGCATTTGTTTTTTAAAATCTGCTGAACTGTTAGGAAACTACAGGCTGAATCTGTGGCCTTTTTGTCTAAACTTCTCTTAACCACTTTTCTTCTCTCCTCTGTTCTTGGTCACTGGAAACCATAGCTTTACTGGCTTTGGATTTGGGGCAAGCTAGTAGCTTTACTGTTACAGGTGTAGACTTGACTTGGCATGGGAGCAGATAAGTCTATGTCTTTGGTAACTAAAATCAGGAGACTCAGTTTGGGAGACATATGGAAAAACCACAGATATGCTAGTCTATTATGGTCTCAGTTCTGGAAGGGCCATAGACAAAGCAAATTATTAATGGTGAAATCCTATAAGTGACAGAACCATAGAATAGTTGAAAAAAGCTCCAAACTCATATATGGCTGATGGGTAAACTATACATGCATGGAGTGAAATAAAAGAACCAAGAAAAATTAAAATATCAAGGATATTAAAAACTTGCTGGGAATTTAAATACATTTCTTTACCCATACAGGGCTAGCTCAGTAGAAGGCAGAGCCTACAAAAAAAAAAAAAAAAAAAAAAAGATTAATTTATCTTCTACCTAATATTCTGATTTTTAAAAAAATTTCAACTCATTATTTCTTTAGCCTAATTTAGTCCACTTAGTGAGGTGTCTAAACACAAACTCCAAACAAATCACCACCTGACAACATACACGCACAGGAAAAATAATAAGACGAGAAAAAAAACTAAAATGAAAAAAATCGACTGCACAGTAGACAAAGTTTAAGTACAGGCAAGTTACCAAAACAACAATAATCTTCAGAAAAATAAAAAAGAATCCAGAATTACTGTAATATATTAACTACAATGTCCAATCTCAACTGAAAATTATTAAGCATAAATTTTTTTTAAAGTGTGACAAAATAGTAGCAAAATAGGAAAAATAATAGTCAATTAAAAACTAACTCTAAGGAGCCCAGATATTTAATTTATCAGACAATAATTTTAAAGTTGCTATAATAAATATGTTCAAGGTAAAAATAGGAACATATATTCAAAGAACTAAAGAGAAGCGTGCTAACAACAAGCAACAAAAAAAGCTTCTCAAGAAATGGATACTGCATAGAAGAAAAAGGGAAAGTTTCAATAAGTACAATAACCAAAATGAAAATATACACTAGATGGTCTCTTGAACCACCTGAGATGGCAATAAAATAAGTGATTAATCAAACAGGTAGACAGAAAATTAGTAAAGATATGGAAGACTGGAACAAGTTCATTTAAAAAGTATTAAAATGTAAAATATTTTGGAATAAATGTAACAAAAGTTGTGCAAGTCATGTAAAGTGAAATTTACCAAACAATGATGAAGGAAATCAAAGAAGGCTTGAATGAATAGAGAGATATACCATATCCTTGTACTAACAGATTTACAATTTTTAAGATGGTATTTGACTCCAAACTGATCTACAGGTTCAGTGCAATCCCTATCAAAACCTTAGCAGGTTTTTGAGATGGAACAATTGACCCTAAATTTATAAGTAAAAAAAAAAAAAAAAAAAGACCTAGAACTATTACTATGTAATGTAAGTACCTATAACAGCCTAGCAAACTATTTTCTTATCTTCCTGAGGATATTAAATGTGGTTAATCCGTGAAATTTCTTCTGCATGTAACAGTTTATCTTTTGGGGTTTCTTTTATGCTCTTTGTTTGACTATTTATTCTTTTTTATTCAAATTGTATAATTTCCTCAAATGTTTGCTGTATCTCAACTATATCTTTATGTTTAAGAATTAAACATTTAAAGATTAGATTGCCTGGTTCATGGCAGTTTAGATGACTTATGGGCTTAATTATAAAGGGATAAAATAGACAGTGGACACTTTTCTTAGGGTCTACATAATATCAGTATTTGGAGATATTTACCTGATTTAGTTTTAGTCTCTATGAACAAGAATTATCTCACCATGTGCCTAAAGGCACATTTTGTGGATGCAGAAGTTCTGAGACAAGTCAGAAATGTCTCTCTCCCAAATTCTAGACTTTCAATTGGTCTACTTTATAGGTCAACTTCCTTCTTTGATATACTTGGTAAACTTAAGTTCTGAGACTCATTAGAGGTCTTAAAGATAAAACTACTTCTCCTATTAACAAATGTTTTAAATTAAAGGTTGCTATTTTCTAATAAATCATTTATTCTACTTTCTCCATTTTCTTTTATTTTCCAAACACTTTTTCCTTAAAATATATTGACTTATGATGTCTATTTCTTTGTTATCAATGTCTTTGAAGGTTTTTATAATTCCTATATATTTCCTATCATTTGAATGGACTCTAGGCAGGGAAGGAATGTAAATATAGGTGGTAAATTGTATTCACATATTCCAAAAACACTATTTAATTTAGAAAACTCATTTATTTTCCAATTAAAACCACAATTCACCCTTTAAAAACTGGAAATTAGAGAATCTTCCCTATACGTCTCAGAGGGCATCATACAACTATGATTATTATAAATACAGAAACATAAAGGGATTATTAGACATTCAAGTAAGTGTCATAAAATTATAAACAAACTTAATTTTTTAGCATAGGTGACTTAAGCTGCATTCTCAGATTGTGGAAAAAAGTATAAAACATATCAGCATGAGATATTTATGGGTCTTCATAGAAGATGTGTGGCCCACATAGCATCCACAGAAAGTTTTTCAGTGGAGATATGTTACTATGACTATCCCCAAAGCTTAGGCAGTAAATTCCACAGAGCCTGTATATAGTAAGTATATATTTTAAAAAGTATAACTATGATTTTATTATTTGCTGTCACTATTCAATTTCATAGTCTTCCTTTCTCTTGTAATTCATGTTAAAAAAAAAACAAACAAACAGGATTCGAAATCTGACAGAGGCTTAATCTAATTTTGTAAAATATACATAAATATATACATTTTCTAATATATATAACATGTATGCGGAAAAATCTATTAGTTAATTAAAATTGTCTGGTTGTCTATCTGTCAATATGCCTTGGAGGAAAAAAAGAAAGGAAACACATCAATATTTAACAGAATTGACTTTAAATACAAGATTACTATATGGGCAGTTTATATTTTTATGCTTTATATTTTTTCAACTTATCAAGTTCCACAGTAAATACATATTTTATATTCAGAAAATAATTTATTATTTAGTTTTAAACTATACTTTATCACATGCAGGACTGTCATGCCAAGAGATGAAAAGTATTAGTTATTGCTGTTTTAGGATATAACTTAACAAATTTTGAAAGATTAACCCTCATAATTTACCAAGTATTGACTTTAGTAAATAAAAAACCTTGCAAAGAATTAATCACTTGGGGAAACTGACGGCAATACAATAACAGGAGTGGACATTAACACCCACTTACATCAATGGATGGGTTACCCAGAATGGAAGGAAAAATTGGCCTTAAATGACACAATATATCAGATAGACTTAATAGATATATAGAACATTCTATCTAAAAGCAGCAGAACACACATTCTTCTCAAGTAAACATGGAACATCTTCCAGGATTAAATGTCAGGCCACAGAACAAGTCTCCATAAGTTCAAAAATATTGAAGTCATATCGAGTATCTTTTCTGACCACAATAATAAGAACTGGAAATCGATTACAAAAAGAAAACTAGAAAAATCACAACTATGTGGAGATGAAACAGCATGCTGAACAAACACTGGGTCATTCAAGAAATCAAAGAAACTCAAAGAAACTGAACAAACACTGGGTCATTCAAGAAATCAAAGAAACTCCAAAAATAATCTATAGACAAATTAAAACAGAAATATAGTTTGATTACAAAATGGTCAGAGGGTATGAATAGATATTTTATCCAAAGAAGAGATAAAGATGGCCAATGGGCACATAGAAAGGTGTAGAAAGGTGCTCACTAATCATCAGGGAACTGTAAAATGAAACCACACTGAGATATTGCCTCACACATGTCAGAATGGCTATTTTCAAAAAGACAAGAAATGACAAATCTTGGTGAGGATGGAGAGAAAAGGGAACCCTCATGCACTGTTGGTGGGAATGTAAATTAGGACAGACACTATAGAAAACAGTTCCTCAAAAAAATTAAAAATAGATATGATGTGATCTATCAATTCTACTAGCTATTTATATGAAGAAAACAAAAGTACTAATTCAAAAATATATATGCTCCCTACTTATGTTGATTAAAGTATTATTCACAATAGCCAAGATATGAAAACAACCTAAGTGTCTAACAATGGATGAATGGATAAGGAAGATGAGATATCTATTATATATAATATACATGGTGGAATACAACTCAGCTATAAAAAATAAAATCACCATCCACAACAACATGGATGGTCATGGGAGGTATTATGCTAAGTAAAGTAAGTCAGAGAAAGACACATACCACATGATTTCATTTATATATGGAATTTAAAAACAAAACAAAACAAAACAAAACAAACAAACAAAAGACACAAAACCAGACTCAGAGAACCAACTGGTGGTGGACAGAGGGGTAGAGGGCAAAATGGGTGAAGGGAATCAAGAAGTACAAATTTCTAGATATAAATAAGTCATTGGGATATAATGTACAATATGGAGAATAAAGTCAAAAATAATGTATTAACTTTATATGGTGGACAAATCATAATTAGACCTACTGTAGTGATCATTTTACAATGCATACAAATGTCAAATATTTATGCTGTATACCTGAAACTAATATAATATAGTATGTCAAGTATAGTTCAATTAAAAAAAAGAAAATAAAAAAAGAATTGATCACCCTTCCCTCAATTCAAGATGAGTTACAAGTAATGCTAAATGATGAGCAAAAGGGCTGCTTTCATTCATTCTACAAAAAAGTATGGTTTATAAAATAAAACTATACTGGAAATAATTTTATTGTTAAATTTTTGGGATGCAATATCCCTATGAATGAGTGACATTGAAAAATGGAGAGATTTTTTTTGATGCCTTAATGTTTTAACATGTGTTATTCAAATTTATTATGGAGAGTGATGGAAAAGAAACTTGTACCAGCATTAATAAAATAAAGTAAATGTCATTACTCAAATTTCTTATAATCTTTATAATTAATCTCTGGAAATCAATTACGTCTTTATATGTCTTACTGAATGGTCATTTAGCACTGCCCTCATTTTTAAACATTTTGCCCAGATATAGTCACCACAACAGGGTAAAGTACAGTGATTCTATGAATCAAATCGAAGAATCAGTGATGAGCACTTAATTTACATAATCCAAAATACAACTATTGTATTTTTCCAAAATGAAAAACTATTTTGTTTCTATTTTGAAATCCATGAAATCTAAGAACAGGAGTCACAATAACATAATAAAATAGCATCTCTAGATTTAAAACCAAAATAATGGCAAATTCACACTTTAATACTAAGTGTGTTACTTATGTTAATATAAAGCAAGATTCTCATTAGGTTAATACAGTTAAAGCATTAGAACTGTACCTATTTACTAGAAAGCATTCAATAAAAACATCTACCTCCACTAATTCTTATCATTTTAATTGTTATTGTAATTTTTTGTTTGCCAAATATAATAGGACTTTATCATATCTTGAAAGCTAAAACTAATTAAGTATTATTAATTCCACCATGGTAAAAGACAATGAGATGGCATGTAATAAAAAATTTGGCTGGACTTTGTCCTAGGTTCCTTGGAATTAACTACTAAACCTTTGGAATTTTCCAAGTGATAAAAATGTCTTTGTTAGTTATAGCAGGACCCTCAGACCACAGCTGATAACTTATGCTAATAAAGTTAGTTATGATAGGGGTTAGTCATCCATAAAAACCAGCCATGTGATTACAGGTTTGGGAATCTGAGTCTTATGATATCAGCCTAACCTTGGAGGTGGGAAGGGGGATTAAGATTAATCCAAACCACATGACAAATGATTCAATCAATCATGCCTACATACTGAAGTCTCAGTAAAATCTCTGGACATGAATACTTGGGTGAGCTTCCTTGGTTGAAAATAATCTGCATATTGTCACCCATCTATGTGCCAGGAGGGTAACACATCCCTAAAAACAATGGGAGCTTCATTTTGGGGACCTTCCTAGACCTTTTCATTAGTATCCTTTAGCTAAAATAAAACTGTTATTGTAAGTATAGCATTTTCATGAATTTAGTCATTAACAAACCTGAGTGGTTAAAAGTAAACCCCAAATTTGTAGCCAGCCGGTGAGCAGTGAGGGTGGCCTGGAGTCCTCCAAAGTCGTGGCTGATACCTGAAGTAAGGGGAGTCTTGTGGAGGACTATGTCCTTAACTTGTGAAGTTTGGCCTAACTCTTCGTAATTGATGTCAGAAATCATTGCAGATGGAGATTTGACACCTGTTGAGATATCAGAAACTACAACTCTCTCAAATTCTCCTTTTTATCAAATTAGTCTTTAGTTTTCTCATTTGATAGTCAATAACTATCTACTTTCTTTAGTAGGTATGATTGACTAATCTGATTCACCAATAGTTACAACCTTTATTATTCTAGAGAAGAGCTGAGAGAAAACCATATCTATCTGCTTTTTAAGGTGTTCCATGTCAGGATTTCCTCAGATATCCAGACCTAAGACAACACAAAAATTAGTCTGCCTCTAATCCAGTATTTCTCATCTTTTCTCAACTACAAGTCAGTATTAATATAATAAAAATGAATGGTAGGTAGAGTTGAGATACTGAAAAAGGGAAAAGGAGAAAGAAAAATAAATGAGATAAATATTTTTGCATGACTAGTAAATTATCTCTGAAGAAAATTCTAAAAGTAAGCCTCAAAATTGTTTAAGACAATGCAACGGCATCTGAAAATTGTATTGCTTTTTAATGATTATATTTTGCATAGCATTTATTTTGATATTTAAATTCAAATGTGAGTAAGCTCAATCTTAATGTCCTATCACTATACATTATTTTTGTCTTTATAAAGCATTGGTAGATAAAAGATGCATATCCTGGGTGATGGTTATAATTCACCATAATAAAATGAAAATTCAGGACTTGATTATATCTCATATAACTTGGGATTGAATCCAGACTATGTCTAATTATGTTGGGCTTTCCTTAAAGCCAAACTCTGAGACACTGTTAACTTTATAACAACAATGTGGAATTTAAAGAAAACAAAAATATGGTATAAAAAGTGTCATTTGCATGTTAATGAAAGGCATATTGCTCTTCTTTTCCCAATGAAATGCAACTCAACAGAAAGATGTTCAATTTGAAAGTAGAAATGAAATTAACAATTTCATCTCTGATGTCAAAGCCATATAAATAAATTTGCTTTTAGTAGGAAGCAAAATAGAATTGCCTTGGTCTGTTTTTCAAAAGATCATCCTGAAATTTCTCAGTTATCTACCCAAAGAAGCTTCTGAATTCTATAGATTTATGCATGCCATCAAGTAATATATTAAAATACTATTAAAATAAAATTATAGAAGTCTATGTTATCATTCTATCATTTGATAAAGCTTTCAATGTATTTCAGGTGACTACTGAATTTGTTGTTTTGAGTTTGTTCTGTTTTGTCAATTTCTACATACATTTGGAAATTTCATACTTATTTAGTCTGCTTGGGCTGCCAATAGCAACATACCACAGAATGGATGACTCCAACAATAGAAATTAATTTTCTCATAGTTCTAAAGGCTAGGAGTGTCAGATCAAGGTGCCATCAGGGCTGGTTTCTAGTACAAGCTTTCTTTCTGGCTTGCAGACAGCTACCTTATTTTCATGTTTCTACATGAATTCTCCTCTGTTGTGTGGGAGTGGACAAAGACAACTGAATGGTGTTTCTTCTTCTTTTCATAATTTTTCCAATCTGGTCATATTTGGCTCCACACTTATGACTTCAATCAACCTCAACTGCCTTCTCACAGGCATAACTATCTCCTATATCCATCAAGATATGAATTCTGGGGGGATACAATTCAGCCTAAGATATTGCATAATTAAATGACTTAATTGTTTACTAATTACAGGACATATATAAGAAACATTAGAACTAGAACTGAGTAAGTTGTCTGCATGTAGATGAATTTTGGAAAGGAGTATTCAAAGTCATTTTGAAATTTAAAATACTATAAATGTAAATATTATTTTTATGCATAATATGAAGACTTGAATTTCTACTATATTCCTATCCCTGTGAGAGAGGACATGCATACTACTTCCATTGCCAACAGTGACTAAATAATGCCCATCTATAATATTTATGCAATTTGATCTATACCACAAGACAGAGAGAATTAAAGCCAGAATCACAATTACCTGACTTATCACTGTTAATAAGAATGACCTGCAATGGTGTCACCCATTTTCAACAACGTACGCTTGTAGAATTTAATGAAATTCAAATTAATTGGAACAGTTGGAAAAAAGACAGTGAATAACCAATCTTATAAATAACACTGTTAATGATGTTGGGGAATATGATTATCCCAATAATGACAGTTTACCTCTCTTATTTATGAAATTTAAGAGAATTTTCAATAGTCTCTTTTCTTAGATTTGTAGTGAATATCTTAGTTAGAAGGATTAAAAGTAGGGATGGGTTGTAACCCAGCCTTAATTCTTTTTAAATAATGCATGGATAATAAATCTAATCAGTCCCAAAATAGAAGTCAGTATTGAAAGAGAACTATATAAACAAAATAAGGTGTCAATTGAAACTTTTTCCTTTTCTTTATATCATTAAGAAGGTTATCGCTTAAGTCCACATGTTAATGGATGAATTTAAAAATCATTTGCATTTTATATAATAAAATATGGAAGCCAGAGATGGAGTGCTTTGAATTTCATTCTTCCCCACAAGAGGCTATTATATCTCATAAATCTAGCACTTCCATAAAAATACTTTGCAGAAAATATAAAATGATGATTGGATTACCATTTATTTTCAGCAAAGCCTAGAAATTGAACAGATGGCAGACTTACCACCACTGTGATTCTGATAGCTGCACTGACTTTCAGTAATTTAAGACAAAGGATAGCACAGTTAAAAGAGGTTTTATCACACAGAAAAATTCTTGTACAACATGTGTATGGTGATGTATTTTTTCAGGAAATCAAGAGATATGACCACAAAAGTCAATGTCCCATCATTTGGAAATTCTTACAATATGTACAAAATGTTTGAATCACCAATGGCATGTGTGGCTCATCAAGTGGCAGATTAGGCTTTGAATCCTTCTACTTCTGTTTCTTGGCACCAAAGCTTTCTCTTGGATAATTGCTTTGGATTTTTTTTCCCACCTGAAATCATTTAAATCAGCATCTTTACATATTAAGGAGCTATCTCCTTAATATCCATACCCTAGTATCTATAATCTATATTGTACAGGCCCCACACTTTTAATATCTCTACGCTAGCAAAGCTAGCTGCTGGTACTATAATCTATTTTACTGACACAGACACATTGCTTCTGGAGTAATCAAAATGTTAACTGTAACATCGGGACCTGACTCTCCTGAAATGTGCCATTTTATATAACTGCTTGCTACAGACAGGGTTTTTAGAAATTAATATTTTTCATTGTTTTTATGGGTAGAGTATTAAGAATTTTTTAATTTTTTAAATTAATTTATTCATTTTTAATTCTTTTATGTCAGCACATATTTGACTCCTTTTACCCCATCTACCTCCCCACTCTCCCCTCCCCGCTACCCTCTGGTAACCACTAGTCTATTTATTAAGAATTTTAACTTCTGATTATAATGTAACAGTTATTTGGTTAGACTACTAAGTCCCATGTCAATGAGTTCATGGCTACAGTTCTTTTATTATCAAATAAATTATTTTTCCAGAAGAAAAGATGTAAAGGATATCAGTCATGTAATTTATTTTATGGCACTCCTAGGTTCTTGGATGGAACTGCTGACAGAATTGTTTGTGGAAGAAAAGGTCAAATCCATATCAAAAGTAAGTGTCTATACCAGTAAGAACAAACCTACTACCTCCTTCACAATCCAAGGTGTCTGATGTAATAAGCTGCCTTTAAGTGTTTGGCTATTCCCTATTGAGACTGGTGACACACTGGGGACTCAAGGTAGTTTTCTACAGTTGGTAGGGTGGACATTAATCAGTGGCAAGAAACAAATTAGCCTCAAAGAGAGGAAGCCCATGTTGCTTAGCTCAAGCGTAATATATTCATTCTCACTGCCATGGAGACTTTGTAGATGAGCTCACTGAGCAAGAACCCAGGTGTCAAAAAAGACTAAGTGAAACAAACAGTGTATTTTATCTTATTCACTGCATTTTGAGATTCTACTCAGTAAGGAGTGCCATCTAGAGATGGGTCATATGGGACAGAGATAGTCTATATTTCATGCTCATTATGAAAGATTAATCCATATGCCTCTTCTTCAAACTTCTTTGCTATCTTCTAATCATGTACTTTACGTGTTTTTTTTTCTTAACCACTTAGCCAAACTATGAGCCACTGCCAAAAATTTAATACAGACCTATACCTCTGACCATCTTTTCTTCAAAGTCAAATGGACAATAATATACATAAGTTAAATATCTGTCCACATCAAAGATTTCCTTTTACCCTCAGTGCCATCACATATTTCTGTGGTAATGAGAAAATAATGTCCTTCCAATTTGTGTCAGAATACCATACAGAATCACGTATAAACCATGTCCAAGTATTTTCTTCAACAGTGCTATGGTTGTAGGAAACTCAGTATATGGGAACTAAGTACATAGATGTGGGTTAAGAGAAATAAGACAACGTGACAGGAACAGTGCTTTAGAACACTGGTTCATGAAATCCATAGTGTCTTCATTATTTGTCTAAATACAATTTAATAAGCATACTTCTTATTTAGGGACATTGACAGTGCACATCAGATTTTTATGGCTTGGAAGATTAGATAACATCAGGTTCATCGTGTGACATCTGGAATGCAGAGTCCTTGATGTTTCACTGAGAAGCATTTAGTCTGCATGAGGGCCCAGGGGCAAATTCTCAAAAGATAAACAGTATCTGGAAATATGGCTTTCCTAAAATGACTTAGAGGTTGGCATTGTGATTATATTCTGATGCTTGCTAAGGGGTCCATAAATCATCCCTGTCTGCTACAAACACTTTAGTGCCATTGGATTTACTATATCACAAGGCCCAAAGAACAGAGGATCTTGTACATAGCCTGGATCTACTGCAGAACATTGGTTTGTTTTGAGCCTCCTTTAAAATGGAATTCTAACAGATAACTTGTAACAGAACACAAATGGGTAAACATTGCCTCCAAAACAAAAAAAGAATATGGTACCAAGCATTGTGTGTGTCTGTGTACATGTAGGATAAGTGGTAGTAAAACATGTACTGACTTTTCTCTCTTTTAAGGGAATGTTCTGACAAACCCTAGACCACATCAATGTAAAAATTCACAGAGAGTAATCTAGAAATTCTCAGGATTCTTCTTCAAGGGGGCGTAGCTTTCCTTCACTAAATGACTCTGGATATGTGAACTACCTATTGTCTGAGAAACAACTTATGCCAGATCTAGAGTCTTACTAATTATATGGGCCATGTAACATTTTACCAGTTGCATATTTCATTACTATGATCAACTAACTACCATCAACAATCTCCACACATTAAAACACTGTTCCAGAATTATTTTTATGAGAGTACCTATGCCTGTCTCTTTGCCTCTGCTAGTTCAAGATCTCATCATTCCATTTTGAAACTGGAGTGCTGATTTAATGGCCACATCTCCTACCCTCATATACGCAATGTTACTGGTGCTCCTCTCACTAATACGTTTCATAATGTCAGATTGAAGTTATAGAGTCTAGACATTCTTGGGCTATATATTTAGAGCAGTAAAGGTTACATAAGTAAATTCAGTTAGCCACACTTATATCTTTAAATTATCTATATGATATTAGAGAATTTGTTATCTCAGCCTCGTTTAATATAGGACTGCTTTTTGATTTAGGCTTATACCAGTCAAATGAGCTACTCTAGTAAGCACATTACTTATGGACTTGGGTGAAAACACCAATATCGAAAAATTTAGCCTGATCCAATGTGATACTCTACCTCCCTTGGTCTAGATCAGGGGTCAGCAAACTTTTTTGCTGAAGGAGTCATTGGTAAATATTTTAGGCTTAATGATCATAAGGTTTCTGTTGGAATATAGCAATTCTGCCATTATAGCACAAAAGCAGCCACTGACTTACACACATAAATGAATATATGGCTGCATTCCAATAAAACTTTATTTATAAACAGGTGGGTCTACATAATTTAGTTTTCTGACCCCTAGTCTAGAACCCTACAAATTTATTAATATATTTACCAGCTTTCTGCTGAAATAAAGTAGCATTTAAAAATATTATGGTTTATCAATGAACTCTTCCTGGTTTAGACTCTATATTTGTCTCTCTAAACCAAGCATGATGGATTATAAACCCTAATTTTGAGCCTGGGTCAATACAGATAGCAAGGGGAAGTCATGATGCAAAGGTGAATCCCTTTGAAAGGTGTCTTCATCTGTCATTATAGGTCTTAAACAATGGAAAGACAATTTCCTTAAACAGGGGACAACCTGTTTTCCCTAGCTGTGCAGGTTCAAGGAGATTCAGGTGTTTAAGTTTCAGAGATTTATCTGAATCTTTATATATGCCCTCATTATAATTTTAAGGATCTCATTATTTTCCCAATCAATTTCCTAATCTTCAATAAGAGCTATAAGTTTATATTAACATATTTTAATTCTTCCTCATACAAAATAATAATTTGGATTCAAATTTTAGCTGCAACAATCTTACAATGAGCTAAGATATACTTGTAGTGTAATCATAGGTGGTGATCTTCGTTCTTTGACTTGTGCTAAAATTTTAAAGCCTTTGCATGTTTTTTCCCCTAAACTTATCAGAAATTGCTAGCAAGCCTGAGTCTTTGTAAACTATCTTTTCTACCAAAAAAGGCAACTGCAGCAACCAACTGGTATCTCAAAGCTATATCTTCAACTGGCACTCCAGCCCAAGCAAAAACAAATAATGAATTAAATAACTTATTTTGCTGCAAACATTTACATTATTCCATTTTCCTCTGGCCATAAGGTTATTATCATGTTCAAGCCTAGTCAGAAAACCCATACCCAGAATGCCATCTTCAAAGACCAATTTCTTGGTACTACTTCCTATAGCAAATGAAGCATCAATCAGAGTTAACTTAAGAAAATAAAAAGATTTCTAAATATTCCACAGAAAGATTTCTTGCAGGGAACTGGCTAGAAATATGCTATATATAACTGAAAGAATAAAAGAAAAAAGAGGGTAGTTCATGAAGAGCATGTAAGAAGATAAATGAAACAGACGAAGAGGTCATGTCAATCTTTGGACTTGAAACAACAAGTATGAACTAACTGCAGTGTAACTGAAGTTACTGCATGGTCAGTGATGGAACTACTAGAGAGCTGCTGAGCAGCAAGTGTATAAATCCTGAGATGAGACTCACATTTTGGAAACAAAATGGACTCTTTTTCTTTCTGAAATGTCTCACTTTAACAAACCTCATAGGAGAGATGAGCTGGCAATGAATTGGGGTATTTAGTCTGCAAGCTTGCAGGCCCTTCAATACTGAACAGAAAACAATTAAATAAAAGAAGGGCTCTAGACAAATTGTGTGTGTGTGTGTGTGTGTGTGTGTGTGTGTGTGTGAGATATGTGATATATATATATATGACAAATAGGCAGATAGCCATGTAGCTAGAATCATCTAGTTGTCAGAATTGCATATATGTCTTAGTGGGACAATAGGTAAGTTTCCTGGAAGGCCAATTGGTCATCATTCAAATGTTCTGCCCTAGGCAAATGCGACATGATAGTAATGTTTTGTGATGAAGGGAATCATGCATCATGATAAGCAATGTCCAATAACCTTGTTGTCCCCAAAAGAAAATTATCCAGAAAGACTGAATTTAAAGAGGTTAGAATTTTGGTTTAAACAAAGACTTGGAAAAGTGAAAGAGAATCTCTATGAGTAATGTCATGAATTCTTTTTATTTTAAATCTGTGATAGAGAAATCCTTTTGAATATAACAATAGTGTCCTGTGAATAAAGGTAAGTATGTAAAACCTCCAGTCAGTTTAGAACTTTATTTCTACTAAGCTTTGAGATATGTGTGTATGGTGGGGAAGACATCTTATAATGTCTTAATTAGACTGTATCTGTTTGAATTAAGTTTTTTATGTTGCATACCACTTGTAGGTGAGCACAGCTGTCTCTCCCTCAAAGGAACATTGTGATGATATCGCTACTGACTACGCCATTAAATTCCCATACAGAAGGAAAAGTAGGGATCGGAACATTTCAACACAATAAAATGGTGATGAGAAAGTTTTAAAATACAGCAGTGATACTAAATTCCAATCTGTTCTCTGGGTGAGGATTGCTTGTAGAACATCATTACCTGAGTTGAGGTTTACCTGACAAAATATTATATCTAAAAAGTTAATTCTAACATGTTAAGCTCTGTAGAAAAGAGTAAAGATACACAAGATTAAAAATTATATTGAGCTTTCTACTAGCCATTTACTATTTGATATTTGGAAGAACATCCTTCCTTTAATTTCACTCTGGTTGCATCTTCTAACAAGGTAATTCCTATCGGTAGGAAGCCATTTATATTATATAAAAGTAAGGCAAGATTCCCTATATGCTAATATATGGCCCACAATAGAGCTTTGTTTCTACTAAGTTCTGAAATATGTGGTAAAATGAAAAACTTCTTAGAATGTATCATTATTGGGATTGTATTTCCATATATGGAGATAGTTTTTACGGTCATTCTTTAAAAGTATCAGAATTCTAGAATGAAAATATCATGTCATATACATCTTTAAAATCTATATTTAACAGTACTAGTGTGTACTTAGGCTGGCCAAGATACTAGAAAGTGGGAATAAAAAGTTACAACTTGAATAATTCGAACACCACACATAACTTTTGTTCCTTTTGTAGTTTGGAATATACCTTGCCTTGAAGCTAAAAATAAATTATTTGTTTAACATTTATTAACATGTTGATTAATGGGGGAAAAGGAAGAGATATTTGCCTATAGAGATCATATTTGCCAACTTTTTCACTAATTGTTCAACATTCTTGGCTTATTTTTGGTAGACATGTGCTTTACTCAATGACCTATTATAATATGGTGATAACCAGAGTAATAAAAATAATTAATACCTTAATACAATGATTTAAACCCTTAAGGAAGAAAACGATTCATGAAATAGAAACTACACACAAACTTAAATGATATTCATGTTATTTTTTTCTGTGGTCCTCAAAATTGCTAAAATGAGTATCATTTCCCAACACCTTTTTTACACATCATGTAAAAAACAACTATATAAAATACATGATAGTATTTTTTTTCCAAAAAGATTATAATCAGTCAAGGACTGCAGCATAATGTTATGGAAATAGAAAAGAGTTAACTGGTTTCTGACACTAAACTTAAATGATTCATTTAATCCTTCTGGGTTTCAGTTTTCTGATATCTAAAAGGGGATGGTTATATTCATTTCATCCACCTCACTGGGTGTACTCAGAATCAAATGATTAGCATAAGAGCTATAAAACTCCTTGAGAAAGTTCAAAGGGTAATGATAAAAGTTAGGATGATATTGCACAGTCAAGACCTAATGCAGCTGTCACTGGAGATTGAGTTTTCTGGCTCTATTCAAGACAGAGAGGATAGCAAAAGTGATGAGTCATATCTAGGCATGCAAAATAAAAACACTGGATGGAGAGAGCCCTTTAAAAACGACCCATCTTCTAAGACTAGTAATACGTTTTGAATTAGTGATAAAATCTGACAAATAAAACTGGAGGTAATTAATCAGTGTCTGTTCATTACTTCAAATGCAGAGCAGAATGAACACTGATAGCACTGTGTGGAGTAATTACTAAGAATATTAAAGAGGTAAAAATGACTTGGCTCACAGCCTAACAAAAATTCAGTCAACAAATTTGAAAGAAAATATTCCCTCATAGCCCATTTGCAACCATTTGACTTAAAGCAAGGAGATAAATATCAGTTTATTATAATTTGGGGTACAAAGAAAAGTCACAAAATAACCTTGATCCTACAGTGAATACAATTTTAATTACCATATAATTTCTTATTTAATGATATTTCATAAAAGGGCTGTATTTTAGCCTTAAGGTATTCAAAAATATTTATGAAGATTTCCATGAAATCATAGTCAGCTTGTCTATAAATACAGTCTTTCTTTTGAATACAGTAAAAAGAACAATTGCTTTATTTTCCAGCTTTTATTATACAGTTGATCACTGGGAAGTTCCTTTTGTCATTTCTACACAGAAAAGTATTTATTTAACACTTTACTAAAGTAACTATTAACAGTCTCATTTTTTGTTTTTGTTTCTTTTCAATGAGATAGCATTAGTAGGAAATAGTCATGATTACTACAGCAAACTGTAGAAACATGATATTTTTAATGGATGCCATGTTGCCAACTTTTAATAAGTAATTTACACTAGAGCTTTAAATTCAATTCAACAAATATTTACTGAGTAGAAAATTTATGCAAAACACTAAGAAAGGTAATGGATAGATAAAAATATGGAAAGGCCGATTTCTGCACCTAGAAAACTTTCAGGGAAGTAAAATGTGGATATACTTAAAGACCACTCTAAAAGAAAGCCTAGAATAAAGTATTATTGGCAAAAATAATGAGCTACAGATTAAAAGTTCTTGTGTAAGAGTAAAAGCTCCTCTAAATAAGTGATATTTGCAATTGGATGAATGATAGCAATAATTTAGAACTTACTGGCAAAGAGGGCACTTGAGGTAGACATAGAAGCGTACGTAATATTTGAGAAACAGTAAATAATTTTATTTTGTTGCCTTATAGACTTTGGATAATAAGGCAATGGGATAAAAGAGAAAATTTTACTTTTAGAGTCTCAGGTAAAGAATAGTTTGGAGGCAGAAGGTTTAGTTAAGAATCTACTGCAGTGGGTTTGTTCAGAGATGAGAATCTAAAATAGGGTGATGGTGTTTAGAAATGGGATCCCAACTATTTAATGACAATTATGAACTATAGAATATGAAGAAAGATAATGCAAAACTGATGCTAATGTTTTCAGCCTGGTGTCAGCAAGAGAAATGGGAAATACAGAAACAGGCTTGAGGTAGAGAAATATTAAGAGCATGACCAAATTTAGCTTCCAGAAAGATACCCATATTTTAATCATTTCAAATATGTACTGAAAAATATGCTATGTTCAGACACATCTTTGCCCAAAACATTTTGCATATTGATGCTAAAGCATACTTATTTAAACACTGAATGTTTAATTTCAGTTTCTTTATACAAAAACAGATTCAAAAGATAATAATTTAAAGTGTTATTTTAAAGTGTTGTGGCTCTGGACATCAGTGGAAATAGCACAATAAGGAATTCAAAAGTTTATCCCTGTATAAAAGCAAAAACAAACTGGCAAAATTGTTGGGATCAACTTTTTTGGAACTCTAGAAATTAAAGAAAATCTTATAGTAAGCAGAGAAATGTATAATCAAGAAAAACTGTCTGAACCTCAATAAAAATAAAGACTTTTGTGGTATTTAACCTTCTCTGGTCCCTTCCTCTCTTCCCAGCTCAGTGGTTGCCTTGAACACCACATTCCTGATATAGGTACTGGGATCCAAAGGTGTAGAAATGAACATAATTTGCAAAGATCTGTGCTTGAGTGTTTTCACCTATATGTTGGCTCCATGGAAGATATCCAAATGACTTATTTTGGTCTATCTCAGAACAGTTCAGGTGCTGACAGAGCTACTCAGGGTACATAACCCTCTAAAACATTTATAGGTAAATGTGTTAGTCACTACTGCTTGGGGCAATAGATAACTGTTGGGGTAAACAATAGACTAACCAAAATGCTTGTAAGAAAAGCTGAGGAATGAGATGCTGTGGGGAATAAGAGTTTTGAAAAGCTCCAATATATTCCTGGGAAAGTAGGAAGCCAAGAGCACATGTACACAGGAAAGACCTGAAAATGTCCTAAGCTCTTACAACTATGACTGGCACCTAGGCTTTGAGTAAGCAGGAAGTGGAAGCTAAAACAGAGATGTAAATTACTCACTTGTGTGTCATGGTCTGAAACCTGGGAATTGTCTCAAGGCAGTAAGGTAGAATAATTTAAAATTTACCTCATTTGTTTTTCAAAATCTCTCAGGGATCACTGTCTTAAGCTGTCTCCTTCCCATTGTCTGAAAACTGCTGTTTCTATTATTTTTCCAGGTTTTTTTTTTTTAAACTGTTTTCTGCCAGTAGTTATATCTAGTTCTGTTACTCTGTCATTCTGACCAGTGAAAGTCTATGTTATATCACTGTCTTATCATTTCCTTAACTCATTTTTTCCCCCATTTTCTCCAGGATTCTCTTTTCTTCTTTATATATGGAGCATATAGAACTGAGTTAATCATAACTTCAGTCTACAGCAATCATGTTCTAAATTCATGTTTTCTCATTATTTTATTTCACTTACCTTTCCCTCTTCCTATTCAATTTCCACGGCCTTAATTCTCTCTCATAGATATGTTCTCTAATAAAGTGTGATATAACTTAGATGTGTGTGTGTGTTATTTTAATAGTGACATACTCTAAATTTCTTCCTGTATTTTATTTCTTTTTACTTAAACTTGTTTTTATGACCTGCTCATTTTGCTGCATTTCATTATGTCCACTTATTGCATAGTATAATCGTAGCATAATTTCTCTCTGTTTTTGATACATTTCCCTAATCATGGACTACAACTTGCCACCGATTTCATATGAGGACAAATGAAACCAAAATTGACAAAATATTATTGTTCCCTTTTGATATGTGAAAAAAAAATTTTTCTCTGGGAAATATGCCAGCAAATTTGATGGTCTAATAGGATATACAAGTAATAATATCCTTTGGAAGTACCAGATTGCTTTCATGAATGGCTTCTAATACTCTTTTATTTGCCAGCAGTATTCAAGAATGTTTTCTGCATATCTTTATGCATCCTCCTAATAATTGTCTTCTAATGGCACAGATACTTTATTATATAATTTTCCTTTCTTTGATTTGTATCATATCTTATAATGTTTTTTAAAATCTTATATTTTATGATTGGCTATCCAAATCATTTGACCATATACTATTGCCATTTGTCATCTTTCGTTGTTGGTATGTACAAGTTCTTTGTGTATTCTAGATGTTAAACTCATGTCAAATTTAAAGAAGAAAAATCGTTTCTCCTAATTTGTCAACTACCAGTGGGACTTTTGTTAAACACACATTTTTAATTTTAATGTAGTTAAATCTTCCTATATTCATCTTTACGGATGATTTTGGGTGATCTTTATTAAGAGATCTTTCACTATCACTAGGTCAAAATGTATTTTTTTAAATGCTTTGCACTCTTACTACATTGCACCTACTTGTGTATTTATTTTGAGTTATCCTTATGGGGACTCTTTTTGTGACATCATTCTAAGAATTCTTAAATGTATTTAACCCTGGACATGTCTCAGTAATTTTCTCATATTGACTTCTTCCATTCTATCACATTGTCATATCATTTCATTCCATCCTCCCAAATGTCTTATTTTATTTTATTTCTATGTTTTATTAAGTCTATGCTGAAGACTTAACAACTTTTCCAGTTGTACCTTCTAATCACTAGTTCTCCATTTAGTTTGAACTAGTAAACCACTATTCTTACCCATTTTTTTCAATTTCAGCAACTAGATATTAATTAATTTTAAAATATCCATTCATTTTTTTATGTCATGCTGTTATTGTTAGATGGTTATTCCTTATCTTTTGAACATTTTAAGCACACTTATTTTAATATCGCCAAGATTTTTTTCCTCTACATTTCTTGGAGAACAAATTTTAACATTCGTTGAATCTGCAGACATTTTATTCTATTGTTTAAAGCGAAAGCGGGAATTTTTTTTATTAAAATGCTTAGTTTATCATGTTAACTGGAGCTCTCAAATTTTTAAATAAAGAGGGACTTTTTTCAATTTACCTGCCTTAAAATTTTTCTGCTTAGAAGGCTTTGATGCCCTTTGAGTCTACAAAATGTATTAAACTTCAAACAAACAACAGAAAACTTTAAAAGCAAGGGTTTCCTTAACCAAAATGAAAACTCTTGTATTTCCTATTATCATTTCCTTATCATATTTTCCTTGAATATTTTCCTTGCATCCTTTCAGATGTATCCTATGCAAATAAGCACACATGGAAGGCTCAGCCAGATCCCCTTCTTTAGGTACATGAGTCATATATGTCTGCAACTTCCTTTTCTAATTTATTACAAATACAGAAATTCTATCCCCCGAATTGTACAAATTTATATGCTCACCAACATTGCTTGATAATACCTATATCTCTACATCCTTATTATTGTTCTATTGGTTTTTCCATACCTAATACTTTTTTAAATAGTTCTTATAAAATAGTAGAAAACAGTATGTTTAATCTGTCTTCTAATATATTTTTATTTATAGTTTCAAAGCTTCCTCCATGTAGTTTCAAAGATAGCAATTAAATTGGAAATAATGCTTTAGAAACATTTTAATTTTATAGATGAGAATATCAAAGGCCATAGAGTTCAATACGAGAAGTGAGACTCAGATTTTCTGATACAATTTTCAAGATCTATAGCGTCAAGCATGGTCCTAATTTGACATTTTAATTTTTCGATTCCTATTATTTTAGGTTTTTTCTCCAAAACAGAATTATAAAGATGGAGGTAAATCACGCAATTCCCCCCCTACACACACTTAATATCTATATAACCTATGCAATCACATTTCAATCAGTTACCTAAGAATTTAAATCACTGTCCTGGATTAACTCTGGTCTGTTTTATTTAGCCATTAGCCCCTTTCTTTCTTTGCAAATATTTGTTTTGAACATACTTCCCTAATCAGTGGCACCTAGTGAACCTTAAAGTTATCTCTCCTTTGAGGACTTTGCTGTCCTTTATCACTACAAACTGCATTTAAAACCTAAGTTTAAAAGTGAAGGTTTTCCTAAATGAATGTACTTAGATGTAATATCTCTGGTGGCTCTGAGGGACAGGAAACAGTGTTAAGAACCATTATTCAGCTGAGAAATCAAATTGAATTAACATCTGGCCTGATGAAACACTGATTTTTAAAAGCTACTATACCAACCTCCAAATCTGAACAGAACCCCATGGGTAAGAGTCAACACTTCTGAATATTCACCATGGAATTACAGGATTTTGGTGGCCTGGAAAGAGCCAGTACACTTTGCATATTTCAAGGCATCTCAGGTAGTTAAAATAAGTTTTTTGTTAACCTGAGGACTCTGAAGGAAATATAAAGCCATTCAAAACAGAATAATTTTGCCTTTACAAAATTATTTGTAAAGGCAACTACTTGTCATTTTTTCTCTGCATGGATCCTTTTTCCCTGCATGGAAGGAAAACTGCTCATGTGGAGTACATTTTCACTGAATTTATGATTCATCCTATTCCAGGTATTTTGTTAGTCAATTATAAATGCTGTCTTGGGTAATACTCAAAAACACTATATGATAGGTGCTATTTATTCCCACTTTGCTGACTGGGAAGCCATACCACAGTGAGAAAAATAACTTGTCAAACTTACACAGCTAGAGTTCATTATTGTTAAAAAGAAAACATGGTAAAATATTAATGTCAGTATCTAGGTGGGGTGTATATGGATATTAGCTGTAACTTTTATGCTTCAATATTTTCATTCAAAATGTTGGGGGAAATACCGCATAACCAATAATTAGAAGACTGGGAATTTCTACTAGGCCTGACTGCTTCTAAAAATAACTCCCCTACCTACCAGTGTTCACTAGTTTTGTAGAAATATTACTATAACATAATTTGTGTCTTGTCATGGGAAGAGTACGCAATTTGGGAATAGAACAGCTGAGTTCAAGCATCAGCTCTCTCCAGCTCTTAGCTGATCCTTATTTCTAATAAATAAAGCCGAGCTCATAGTTCTCTTAAGCTTTGACCATAATAACATTTGTAAACTGGTATAACTATAATGTTCAAGTACCAAGTCATAGGACAAAAATAATGGTAAGAATCTGTTTCTTAGTCCCATTACTATTTTAAGAGCATTAAGCTATTAAAGTGGATGAACAATAATTCATTTTCTAATAGGATCCTGTAGGAAGTCTTTTCAAAGGTGACAAAAAACTTTGGAATTAAAAGCTCTTAGTGAATAAAGGCAAAACTCTCAATAAAGGGAGTAAGGAAATTAGAGGGATATAAATGTTATGGATAATCAGGGAACTCACCCTGAGAAAAGAAAGAGAGAGGCCATCTGGGCTCTCTGTTTTGAAAAATGGCTTTGTGGACACTGGGAAGGGTCACATTGAACACTGATACTGGCTGATGACCCATGAGCATCCTCCTTAGTAGGAAAATGCAGAACTAGACTCAGGCAGGCATAAAACCTAGACTCAATTGGAATGTGATACACATAGGAAAATGACTCTGGAAAACTGATATTGATTCAAACTTTCAGCAAGCACTCCAGAATATGCTGAGATTGATCTAGAACCTCACACTGGTTGACAGGTAGTCATAAAGGTTAAGTTCCTTAGAAAAATCAGGAGAATGTAAAAATACAGAAAAGCTGCTATGAGAATGACAAAAGTTGCTTCTTGAAAAATTTGATGATTCTTGCCACAGTCAAGCAGATTTACTGGCAGCAGTAACACAAAACATGGAGTCTTAAAGATTAGAGAAGCTTGCCTCTTCATGGGAAGTACTGCTTTGTAATCTCCACATGTAGCTCTACATTAGAAAGCTGAAAATTTTAAGCACACTATTTTACTCAGTTTACCCTTTAACAGTGTCTACTATAGTTTCCCAGCTAATCATTCTCTCTTTTGTGATAATCACAGAGAAGACTTCTATAAAAAGGTCCTGTCATGCCCACAGCCCAGGACAGAATAATCCTCCTAGAATAACTTGTTCCTTCACCATCAGTCCCAAATCTCTTTGCTCTTAGAGCTAAGTAGACAAAAAATCAGGGCCAACAGAAAACAAAAGTTCCATAGCACAATACATACTCATCTAAAGTGGGTGCTCTTTATGGTGGTTAGTGATCAAATTGCAGTATATTTCTAAGGAGATTAGAATACAAAATTAACAGACTAGTTAGTTATGGGTGCTGAAGCAAGATGAAATAAGCAGAAATAGGTGGAGAGGCCGAGGAGATACGTGATTGTATTAGAAGACTGCTAGAGTTTCTGTGCTTTAGTCCCACTAACATTATGTGTCCCCATGAGGCCTAGTTACTTAAATGCTAAAGTGTTTAGTCTTGAGAAGTCTTACATTCATGTTCTTTGACTCTAGGTAACTACAGACTATATTTGCTCCTCTAAATATGAAGTAGCCATGCAAACATCCTGTCATGCATTTCCTGGAGAACTATTTATTCTTCAGATCCAAAAAGAGGAATTCTCCACACTGATAGAAACAGGTTGCCAATGAGAAGTCAATAAGGTAATGACTTATCCTGTTACTGATACAGTCAGTAACCAATGAATAAAAGTCAAATGTGGTGAGGAAATTAGAAAAAAAAAAAAAAAAACTAGTAGCAAGAGCCAAGAGACAATAGCTAAGAAAAACGAGGAAGACAGAGATGTCAAAAGTATAAGCCTTAAGACGGTCTGTGAGAATCAGAGGCAAAACCCACAAAAGCCAACCAAAATAAAGAAAACAGAAACACAAGGAAAAGGAAGAAATGGAAACATCAAGCTACCAAAAAGCAAAATATAAAACGGCTATAAGAAGACATCATATTTCAATAATCACTCTAAATGTAAAAGGACTGAACTCACCAATAAAAAGGCATAGAGTTGCAGAATGGATCAAGAAAACAAAACCCAACCATATACTGCTTCTAGGAGACATATCTCAGCTCCAAACACAAATATAGACTCAAAGTGAAAAGGTGGAAAATGATAGTTCAAGCAAATGGCATTCAGAGAAAAGTGGGAGTAGTGGTACTAACATCAGATGAAACAGACTTTGAAATAGAAAAGGTAAAGAAAGATACTGAGGGACACTTCATGATGAGAAAGGGAACCATGCACCAAGAAGACATAACACTTATTAATAGCTATGCTCCCAATCAAGGAGCCGCAAAATACATAAAGCAATTACTAACAGAACTAAAGGGAGAAACAGACCAAAACACTATTGTAGTAGGGGACCTAAATACCCCACTGTTGGATATAGATAGATCATCCAAACAGAAAATCAATAAGAAAATAACATCCTTAAATGACACATTAGACTAACAGGCCATAATTGACATTTACAGAGTCTTCCATCCCAGAACAGCTACTTATACATTCTTCTCTAGTGCACATGGGACATTCTTAAGAACTGACCACATACTGAGACACAGAGATAGCCTCAACAAATATAAGAGGGTTGAAATCATACCAATCATATTCTCTGATCGCAATGCTTTGAAGCTAGAGATCAACTGCAAAAAGAAATCAGGAAGAACCACAAACACATGGAGATTAAACAACATGCTACTGAAGAATAACTGAGTCAGAGAAGAAATAAAAAGAGATCAAGAGATACATAGAAATGAATAATTATGGTAGTACAACATATCAAAACTTTTGGGACATGGCAAAAGCAGTCATAAGAGGAAAGTTCATATCATTACAGGCCTATCTCCAAAAACAAGAACAAGCCCAAATAAACAACCTAACGCTTCATCTTAAAAAACTAGAAAAGGAAGAACAAATGAGGCCTAAAGTCAGCAGAAGGAAAAAAATGATCAAAATTAGAGCAGAAATAAATGAAATTGAAAACAAACAAACAAACAAAAACAATAGAAAAAATAAATGCAACGAAGAGCTGGTTCTTTGAAAAGGTTAACAAAATTGACAAACCCCTGGCTAGGCTCACTAAAGAAAAAAGAGAAAGGACACAAATAAACAAAATCAGGGATGAAAGGGGAAATTACGACAGACACTGAAGAAATACAAAGGATCATATAAGAATACTATGAAAAAGTATATGACACCAAATTTAATAATCTAGAAGAAATGGACCAGTACTTAGAAAAATACAACCTTCCTAGACTGAATCAAGAAGAAATGGAAAATCTAAATAGACCAAACAGCAGTATGGAAATTGAAACAATCATCAAAAACCTACCAAAAAATAAAAGTCCAGGACCAAGTGGCTTCACCAGTGAATTCTACCAAACATTCAAAGAAGATTTAATACCTATTCTCCTCAAACTTTTCTAAAAATTCAAAGAGGAGGCAATACCTCCCAACACATTTTATGAGGTCAATATTACTCTGATACTAAAACCTGGTAAATGTAACACAAAAAAAGAAAACTACAGACCAGTATATCTCATGAACATGGATGCAAAATTCCTAAATAACATACTAGCGAAACGAATACAGCAACATTTTAAAAAGATTATACACACGATCAAGTGGGCTTCATCCCAGGGGCACAGGGATGGTTCAACGTATGCAAATCGATTAATGTGATGTACCACATAAACAAATTAAAAAATAAGAATCATATGATCATATCAATAGATGCAGAAAAAGCCTTCGACAAGATACAGCATCCATTTATAATCTTAACACTTAACAAAATCAGTATAGAAGGAAAGTACCTTAACATAATAAAGGCCATATATGACAAACCCTCAGCCAACATTGGACTTAATGGTGAAAAACTAAAAATCTTCCCTCTAAGATAAGAAAGAAGGCAAAGGTATCCACTACCACCACTGTTATTCAATATAACATTGGAGGTCCTAGCAAGAGCAATCAGACAAAATATATAAAAGGCATCCAAATAAAAAAATGTAGAAGTCAAACTGTCACTATTGTGGATGACATGATACTCTACATAGAAAACCCTAAAGACTCCACAAGAGCACTACTAGAAACAATAAGCAAATACAGTAAAGTCTCTGGATACCAAATTAACGTTCAAAAATCCAAATCATTACTATACTCTAATAATAAAGCGTCAGAAAAAGAAGTGGAAAAAATAATTCCTTTTACAATTGTAAGAAAAGAATTAAATATCTAGGAATAAATTTAATGAAACATGTGAAGGACCTATATAATGAAAACTACAAGATCCTATTAAAAGAAATCGAAGAAAATACAAAGAAATGGAAAGATATTCCATGTTCTTAAATTGGAAGAATCAACATAGTTAAAATGACCATATTACTTAAAGCATTATACAGATATAATGCAATCTCCATCAAAATCTCATTGGCATTTTTTAAAGAAATACAACAAAAAATCAACAGATTTGTATAGAAGTACAAAAGACTCCGAATTGCCAAAGCCATCCTGAGAAAAAAGAATGAGGCTGGAGGAATCACTCTGCCCAACTTCAAATTATTCTACAAAGTAACAGTAATCAAAATGGCTTGGTACTGGTAGCAAAACAGACACACGAACCAGTGGAACAGAAATGAGAGTCCACTAGTAAACCCATATTTATATGGGCAAATGATTTTCAACAAAAATGCCAAAAACATACAGTGGAGAAAGGAAAGCCTCCTCAATAAATGGTGCTGGGGAAACTGGAAAGCCACCTGCAAAAGAATGAAACTAGACTTTTGTCTATCACCACACACCAAAATTAATTCAAAATGGATTAAAGAACTGAATATAAGACCTGAAACAATAAAATGTATAGTAGAAAACATAGGAACTAAACTCAAAGACCTTCAACTGAAAGAGGATTTTATGAACTTGACCTCAAAAGCAAGGGAAGTAAAAACAAAAATAAATGAATGGACTACATCAAACTAAAAAGCTTCTGCTCAACAAAAAAAAACCATCAACAAGGTAAAGAGAAAACTATCCAAATGGGAAAATATATTTGCAAGCAACGCCTCTGATAAGGGCCTGATATCCAAAATACACAAAGAATTCATACGACTCAATAACAACAAGAAAACAAATAAATCAAAAAATAGGTAGAGGATCTGAACAGACACTCCTCCCTAGAGGACATACAAATGGCCAACAAATATATGAAAAGATGTTCAACATTGCTAGCTATTAGGGGAATGCAAATCAAAGCCACAATGAGATACCATATCACACCTGTTAGAATAGCTATAATAAATAGGACAAGTAATAACAAATACTGGAGAAGATGCAGAGAAAAAGGAACTCCCATACACTGCTGGTGGGACTGCAAATTGGTACAGCCTCTATGGAAACAGTATGGAGGTGCCTCAAAAAACTAAGAATTGACTACCATATGATCCAGCAATCTCCCTACTGGGTATTTACACCAAAGACTTGAAAACTCGTATCTGTGATGATATTTGTACACTGATGTTCACAGCAACATTATTCACAGTGGCCATGACATGGAAGCAACCGAAGTGTCCTACAATGACTGGCTAAAGAAGCTTTGGTGCATATATACAATGGAATATTACTCAGCCATAAGAAGAGATGAAATACTACCATTTGCAATAACATGGATGGACCTAGAGACAATCATGCTGAGCGAAATAAGCTAGACAGAAAAGGTTGAAAATGACATGATATCACTTATATGTGGGATATAAACCTAAAAGCACCAAATGAATAGGACAAACAGAGATTCATGGACATGGACTATAGACTAGTGGATACCAGAGAGCAGAGGGTTGGGGAGGAGAGGGGTAGATGGTTAAAGGGGGTCAAATATAGGGGTGTAGGCAGAGGGTGAAGTGGGTAAAGGGGATCAAATATATGGTAGCTGAAAGAAACTGGACTTTGGGTGGTAAACACAATAGGATATACAGATGTCAAATACTAATGTATACCTGAAAAATATATAATTGTATAAACCAATGTTACCCTCATAAAAAAAAAAAAAAAAAGATCGTCTGTGGATAGAAAAGGGAAGCCAGAAGCCATTGGGTAGGCAAAAGGAAACGAAGATACATTAAAACTTTCTTGTCTCAAAAACTCTATAGCCTTAAAAGTTATTAGACTTTTCCCCCTCATTCCCTCTGGCTTATATGGTTTGGGGAAAATGAAATATTAAAAAGAGATAGGCACTTTCGGCTTAGAATAATGTAAAACTATATATTTCTTAAATCAAAATGAAGTTACATAGAACTGCACAGAATGAATATAACGTTTTTTAAATAGATATTTTAAATAAAAAAGTGTCAAAATATTTTCACCATAGTAATCTGTATCATTGAATCATGTAATAATTTTCAAGCAGAATCTAGAAACTATATGGTCATTAGTGACATCTAATAGCTATCCTTTTGAGTATAGTCTATAACTTTGGACAGTAATAATAACTCTACGCATATTTTTATTTATTATCAGTGATGACCAACCATGTGGGAATATTTTTAGTTCTCTTCTTAGTTAAGTAAACTGACTTTTACTATGTAAAAAGCCATTGTTTATACCAGTAGAGGTACTGTCGCATATTCTATAACAGAAATTTAAAGATATATTTCTTATAAAAGTAAAATGCACGTAGCGTAAGATTTCTTTTAACTATTACTGAATAGGACAGAAAACATTTCAATTCCTATATTTAACTTGTGATCAAGGCAGTCGTAATGGTCCCCTTACTTTGACTAAACTTCAAACAGTTTTCTTCCTAACTATTGGTCCCTGACTTCTCTTTCCTTAGTGCATTTACTTTAGAAAATTCTCAATTGTAAATTCCTTTGCCCTGTTGAGAATGTTCTTTCAGCCTCTTGCCAGGTTTATAAGCGAGCAATGTCATTCTCAAGGACCTGAGAGCCATCCCTCTGAAATATGAGAGAGAGAGAGAAAGAGAGAGAAAAAGAGAGAGAGAGAGAGAGAGAGAGGGAGAGAGAGTAGAGAGACAGAGAGAGACAGAGAGACAGAGAGAGAGAGAGACCACAGAGAGAGAGAGAGAGAGAATGAGAATGAGAATGAGTGTGTGTTTTGGAGGGTGAAGCCTACCTTCTATAAGTATCAGATAGCAAATACACATGGCCTAATCACATTGCCAACATCCCCCCAAACATCCTTCAGTATTTTTGCACTAACTCACCCAAGTACTTAAAAATACTCCAGGTTTTGTTTTGTTTTGTTCTGGAGGAGTTGAGTTTAATCTCTCTTCCCTATTCCAATAGCCTTGAATGAAGTCTTCCTTGCCTGCTCAAATTGTCTGGCGCAGTTTTTCTTTTACACATCATACACAGAACTTAAAACTTAATGAAACCTCATGATGTCTGTTAATTTAATAAACTCAAAGGTAAAACTGATCTCCATTCATTTGCTTTTCCACTAGAATTTGAAGTTTGAATACATAACTTAATTCTGTATGACGGACTCCAGTTTTAAAAAGAAAATTTGATATTAAAATTAGTGTTTTTCAGAACTCTTACACACCTGTAAAATGAGAAGTAATACACCTTCTCAAGGTCAGTGCTCTGCTTTAAAAGAAGTTACAAAGAAGCTACTCTGTGTCACAAGGGTTAAGTAAGGGAGTATATTGAGAGCTTGGAGAATTTAACCCTTTCAAGGTCTGTTTGGTTAGTGTGGGTCAAGATTTATGTTATCCATTGCTTCCTTTTAACAGTTACTTTTCCAGCCATTTTTCTATATTGCAGCTGTATTTGCAAAATGCATATATGTAGCAAATAAACAAAAAAGACCCATCTGTAGATTTTTCTAAATGTGCAACTACTGCATGGTATATAGCTATCTTATTTTAAACTGAATCTCTCACCTATAATCCAGTCGATATTTTTTAATGTCTAACTATTTTACAGGAAAACGCTCATAGTTTGGTTTTTAAAAATCTTGAACTAAAGTGAAGAAAATCACACCAAATATAAGGTGCACATTTCTGACTTACAGTAAAAAGGGAGAAACCTAGTTGTCTTCCAAATGTTTATACCAGGCCTTTTGCTACCAGGACAGACTATCTTAATTCAAGATGAATATTTTGTTTATACATGTACAGTACAATATGCACACTAGCAATGCTGTGTGACTGCATTCCTGGGGACTTCTTATCCAAATGAGATGTTTTTCTTTTGAGATTCAGTGAAAAATGTCTTAAACTCAAAAATCAATAAAAATGGCTATATATGCTTGGATTTCCAAAATCAATTAAAAATAAATATTATAGGTGATGAGATAAATATACATTTGGAATCTGTATCGGATTGCTTAAACTCAGGTTTAGCTTAATGTATGTCTATAAACCTATTGTCTAGTTATCCATATTACTTCACCAAAAATAAATTTACTAACTTAGTGACCGTTTTTATATATCAATTTAGAGCCAATGTTTTCTATATTTATTTCATGTCTTCCTTTTAATCAAAGAAATGTAGCATCTTCTATCATGGTACTAATATTGTCTCATCATATAGTTTGTATTAAATTGTAATGCTATAAGATCTCTCCTGGGGCACTATTAATTCATGTTTACACAGATGATTCTACTGCTTGTGAAAGCAGGTCTGGGTGTGATAAGCTGGTACATCTAGACCTGCAAAAAAAGTTATGATTTCAAAATGTCAGTGGAAAGTATGAAAATGGGAAATTAATACTTTTACATAAACTTTGTTTATAACTGAATTGTGTTATTTTCCAGGTGAATGTTGTTGTCTTGGGTTTCCAGGGAATCTATCTAATGATTATTACTGTTTCTTGAAAATAGCAACTCATTAAGATAACTATCTTCTGGCAGCCTTACCTTATAAGGCATTTCTTCATGTCATGAACAGATTGAAAAATAAAAGAATTTGAACAGTTTGAGTTACTCATGTAAAGTACTAATAAAGTGAAAGAGTCACAGTGAAATATCTTGTTTATAAGAGACACTAGAGATGGAATACAATAAATACATATTAAAAGCATGAGGAAAACTAGAATTTATAAAAATGTAGCAGCATTCAAGTATACGAGCAAGTAATAATGGACATGCAAATTAATATAAAGTAGCATAGTAAAAGTAAGAACTAAGATTTAAGTATATTCATTAGCATAGTATAAGTAAGAATTAAGATTTAGGTATATTCATATTTGTAATAGAAACTGTTATTGAAGACATATTTTTCTATTTGAATTTCTGTTATGACATGTTGAACATTAGACAGAATCCATTTTAATGTTTGTTATAGCTTTCTGATATATAATGGTATTTTTACACTTATGATAAAGGAAAAGTAATAAAAATGAGTGTTTCAAAAGTACAGATTACTAATATTTTTCACACTGGCAATGAGGTCATCTACAATACAAAAGGACACATTTTCAGTCATTCAGTACAGTACTTAACAACTTTGTATCTTCCTCAAATAGAATTTCTAGGTACTTTAATTTAAAAATAATGTCATACTTTTGCACTTAAAATACAGCATATTTACTATAAACACAACACACACAGAGTATTGAAAATAGCAGACAATAAATAGTTTCTGTCCACAACTGGGGAAAAGTCAGATTTAATTCATAATAGTATAAATTTAAAATAGCATAACTGCCTATTCGAACTTCTCATATTTTTTTTCTTTTTAAAATACTATCTAAACCCATTGTTTCCTTCATGATTTGAAATTTTCTCTTAGCATCAAAAATCTATTGATAATATTCATCATTTAATTTACCTTAATTTCAATATAGTTGTGAACTTAAGACTTCAATGACAATAAAAATTATGCTAGTTCTTTTTTTAAGTTAAAGGTAATTCGTGACACCAAAACTATTATTAATATCTTGTCAAATTTCAGACTTTCAATTCCATTCATGTTCAACTATCCTAAAGATGGTTTCCCTTCATATACTGCTTTATTCTTCATTCTTCTCTACAGCAAAATTTCTCAGGGAGTTAGTTGTATATTGTCACAATCTCCACTTCCTCGTGTTCCATTCTTTCCTTTATTCATTTCACCTTTACTCTTTCTACTCAACTAAACCTATTGCTATATAGGTCACCATGATTTCCATGTGGATTGGTTTATTGTCTTCCTTAACCCACCATCCATCTCACCACAAAATAAGTCCCATGAGAGAAAAGGCTTTTCATAACTAATTTACAACTGTTTACTGAATGCCCAGAACTATCTGTAATGCAGTAAGCAATCAATAAATATTTATTCAGTAAATAAAGGTTGAAAATTGAACAGAGATTTAATAAAAATGTACTTTAATCAAGAATTTAAGAACTCATTTGTGCAGGTCATATTCTTAATTAAGGTAGTTATTGATATATGTTAACCTCTCTTAGGGGGCGCTTTCCATAGCTGTCAATGCTTCCTGACATTTTTGGCAATTCTCAAACAGTGTCCAGTTTCTGCAATGATTGTGGACCCCTAAAATTGCAGGAATCCCAGGCTGTGGTCAAGGGTCCACTAGTTGCTGGATATGACTTCTGTGGCACCTTGAGCTCCTCTATGAGCATACTATAAGCCAATAGTTTGTTTTTGTCAGTATATTTGAGAACTTGATCATGTGCAAACAATTCATTTAACTCAGACATAACCATTATGTACATATACATTACCAACTAAAACAAAACAAAACAAAACAAAAAACCCTCCTAGGCATTTCCTAAGTGAAATAAATCAGACAGAGAAAGACAGATACCATGAGATCTCACTTATATGTGGAATCTAAAAAACCTAACTCATAGAAACAGAGTTTAATGGTAGTTGCCAGGAGATGGGGCATAGAGGAAATGGGTAGATGTTGGTCAAAGGGTATGAACTTCTAGTTACATGATGAATAAGTTCTGAGGATCTAATGAACAGCATGGTGACTACAGTTAACAGTACTGTATTATGTACTTTAAAGTTGCTAAGAATCTTAAATATTCTCACCACACATACATACACACATGGTAACTGTATGAAGGAGACCGATGTGTTAACCAACCTTATTGTGGTAATTACTTCATGTAGCAAATTGTTACAATGCACACATTAAACTTATACCATGTTGTTTGCCAATATATCTCAATAAAGCTGGAAAAAAAAGCCCTCCTTTTCCAAAAAAATGATCTTTCCTTCAAAAGCCTCCAATGGTTTTCCATTTATAGTACTAAAATCCAAGATCTTTTGTTTAGCAATTAAAATCTGCAATAAATTTCCTCAACATTACATAGGATTAGCATGTCCTTTATGTGAATCCCAAATAAACAAAAATCTATTTTCATCATTTTAAAAATGACTAGATTGGGAGTAGAAATGATATTGACTATAAACAGGCAGGATAAACAATTCAACTAAAAACAGTAATCAATGAATTCAATCATTATAAGTAATACAACGATCTGTGGTTTATTTAGCATGATTGCTGTCTGAAGTAAGTTAGTCTTGGCAAGCCAATGTCTTGATGCAATCTGTTATTTCCTTGTGACAGTCTGCCCCTCCTTTCCAACCAAAAAAAACGTCAAATCAAATGCATCATGGTTAGTACAAAATGCACAAAAATAATCTGTTCATTTAGTACTTAATTCCAAGTCCTAAGTACAGCATTTCAAATTCTTACTTTATTCTTAATCTGAACAATTAATACTGACACGAAATCAATCTCAGCCAAATTCGGCTTTAACCGAAGCAGTGAATGGCCAGAATGTGACTGAGTAGATGTATTTCAAAGCTGTTTTTTAACAAAATTGTGAATTAAGCAAGGCTTATTCTACCAAATCTATGACTGGAGTATAACGAAGAAAAAGTAATGCAGGAACCATGACCATCTTCACTGTTATAATTCCTCCCTCTAGAAGACAAGAAAGCTTCTTAAAATATCAAGGCCAAACTGTCAGCTTTGAAATGTGCCCGTGGAGGTGACTTCTGCTCCACATATGCAAAAGTACACAAGGATTTAGATCTAAGCTGACAGCTCACACTGACCAAATGGATTCCAACCAAGAAGAAAATGCACTGACAGAACTGTCTATGAGTCATGGTGCTGGTGCAGGCGCTTTAAGGAAAAGTATCAGGTTTTCTTAAGGAACTCTAATAACTTGGAGAAGGGTGGGTAGGTAATTGAAGATGATAAAATTTAGCAAGGCACCTATTTCACTGGGCCATATAAAGTGTCTAGATTCTGGAATGGATCTTTTTTAGCCAAAGCAACAACTCCACGCTTTATAAAAAAAATAAGGTTTGGTTTTACATGCAATAAAACATTCTACAAGCCAGAAAGTGTTAGATGACTACGTAACATCAAAATAATTTATTGAGGATTCAACTAAAATATCAGAAAACATTATTTTTAGACCTGTGCCAACACACCTTCTCATGGCAGTTTCATTACAATTATCTTTGCATTGCTATAGACGCCAGAATAAAAGTAGAATTATAAAACTGAAATTCACTTGATAATTTAATGTCATCTCACTGCCTGGTAAGTTAAAGACAGAGTCTGATGAATTTTAGAAGTTGTTTTTTCCAACTGTATCTGTTTAGAGAACATGACGTGGCTTAAACGATGATAATATATTTTAAAAATTAATATTTGATTTATAAATAACCAAAGGGAGATACAATATATTCCCTTTGAAACTGAAGAAAAGGTAGTCTTATAAAATGTTTGAAACATTTTAAAGTGTTTTCTCACATTTCCAGTGTTTCAACAATATTTATTGTCATTACGCTTCACAACATCCCTGGGAGGTAAGGTATGTAAACACTGTTATTCTCAATTTATAAATTAGGCAACAAGAAGTGATATGAATTATTCAAGGTTTACAACTATTTGGTAACAGAGCTGGGGTTGAAAATTTAGCTGTATTTTACTGTTATAAGGAGAAGCCCCTTCATTAGGAAGTTGGAAATTAGGAGTTAAATTTTAAAATCCAGACATACGACTCCAACAAGAGAAGCAGATAATCATCAGGTAAAAATAAATGATTCCTGAGTCAGCAAGCCCTAACAATAACTTAATTATATATAACTGTATATTCTTTCTGGAAGAAACAAACATAATAAAGGACTGAGAAAGCCCTGGTTATATTCTCAATACCATCAAGGAGTAAATGTTTTTAATGTTTTAAATAGCTAACATAGAACCTGTATTCATATTTATGACTTAATTAGTACCTAAACTGTCGCTTGAATAATTATGATTTAAATTTTAATTTATGTCTTACAAAAATGTCTTATAGTTACAAAGAGATAATAGCAGACTATAGTTTGTCTAACATTTGAATTCCCTCTGCATCCTACACAAGAGTTTTCATTTGATGTGGCCTGAAACGAAGTCTAGTTTGCATGTCATCACTGCTCATTCACTCATGTAGTGAGGAATTATTGACTCCAAATGACAGCAAACAATATCTATGCTTTGAAATCAAAATAAAAATTAAAAAAAAAAAACACACACACACAACGCTTACATTAAAAAAATCCACATTTTTGCATAAAATATGTGTAAATAAAACCTATAGCATTACACAATATATGTTCTAACAGATATTGACCATTATTTTCAAATGGCAGAGAAAATGAGGTAATATATGAGTTCAGAAACTACTCAGAATAGAGGATCCTTGACTTTAAGAACAGTAAGAAGAGTTTTGCTAGGCAGCTAAGCTGGCAGAAAGACATTGTAAGCAGAGAAAACATACGAAGATATAAAAAATGTGTTTTTAGGAAAATAAAAATAGTTCAGTGTTACTTGTCCATAGGATGCAAGGACAAAGTGGGGAGGCTAGAGGAATAGATGGAGCACTAGCTTTGAAAATAAATATATTTGCTAATCTAAGGAGTTTAAACATTTTCTTATGGGTTTTTGAAAACTTGCGAAAGTTTTTTAAATTTTTTTAATCTTAATTTTTAGTTAGGAAATTGACATGATTAAACTTTATTTTTTAATTTTATTTTACTATTAGATTCAAGTATATAGTACATCAGTTAGACAAACATAGTTTATGAAACAACCCCTGATTACTTTCTCTCCTCTGGCTCTGCACCTAGCCATTACATTACTGCTGATTGCATTCTCTATGCCATGCTCCCCATCCCCGTGACCAACTATCAACTTTTTTTTTAATCATATTTGTATTATAATTTTCATATATTAAATTTATAAATAAGGAAACAGAGACTCTAGATGTTTAAATAACTCCCCAGATAACTGGGTTTCAAACTTAAATCTAAATAATGCTATAATGTGCTGCTTCCCAATTTAAGATACTAAAAAACAGTATGTCAAGAGCTTGAACTAAGGATGTCAGAGTTGTTAAGGTAAAATTTTTGAGATGTATCTTTGGGAAAATTTAAATATGGAAATGATGCAGAGAGAAAGTTTAATATGAAACTAGGCAATGAATAAATAGAAGGCCTTTTATAAAGATGAATTATATAAGAGAATGATCAATGGGAAAATTTTTATCTAAATATGTTTAGATGAGACATATAGGTAGAGATGCTTAATTAGCATTTAAAAAACTGAAACTTGAAATAGACATATATGTTGATGATGTTAGACACAGTACAATAAATTAAAGAGTCATAGGCTTGGGAGCAAATAAATTCTAAAATTTTGGATTAACAGAGAAAAGGGGTGGGGATAGACCTCCTGGTACACTAATTTGCTAAAGCTGATATAACAAAGTACTACAAAACTGGGTGGCTTAAACCACAGAAATGTATTGTCTTACCATCTGGGAGACTAGAAATTCAAATTCAAGGTGTCAGCAGGGCTGGTTCCTTCTGAGAGCTGTGAGGGTAGGATCTGTTCTAGGCCTCTCCTTGACTTACAGATGGCCATCTTCTCAATATGTCTCTTCACATGGTATTCTCTCTATCTGCACCTCTGTGTCCATATTTCCTCATTATATAAGAACACTTGTCACACTGAATTAGTGCCCATGGTAATGACCTTAATTAACTTGGCTACCTCTGTAAAAATTCCCTTTCAAATAAAGTCACATTCTGAGGTATTAGGGGTTAGGACTTCAGCATATGAATTTTAGAAGATCACAATTTATCCTATGCCACTCCATCCTCTGCCCCCCGCCCAAAAAAATTCATAACCTTCTCATATACAAAATAAATTTACACCCATCCCAACAACCCTGACAATCTTAACTAATTCCAGTATTAACTCTATACCACCTAACTGACATTTAAGATCAGCTATGGGTGAGAATTGAGGTATGATTCATCCCGAGGCAAAGTTTTTTCCAGTTATGAACCTATGAAACCAAAAAATAAGCTAATAAATTTCAAAATACAACAGTGAACAAACATAGGATAGATATTTCAACTTCAAAAGGAAGAAAATGGAAGTTGAAATCTAGCAAGGTAAATTTCATTAAAGTTTAAGCCTTGAGAACAATCCTTTTTGGCTGGATGCTCTTACCTTGGCCTTTGTGACTACAGGCTCTGGGAACAGGCCCTCTGGAACTGACAAGGTAGCCTCAACATCTAGAACTGAGAAGATGGTCCTGCCTCCCCCCAGCCCACACACACACATACCCTGTCCTGTGTCCTCTAAGTCTGTGGTGTCTGTGGCAGCCTTAATAACCTCTGAACTTCCTTTGGGGTCATTCTTCTCTTTTCTTAAAGGATAGCATGTGTTTACAGACAGATATCTCTATTAGTCCATTATCTGTCTGTAGAATAACAGAAGTCCAATAGCATTTCTTTATTCTGTCCCATCTCTGTTTCTTTCAGTCAAAGCTGGGAGTGTTTCTGCTAGAATAAAATTCTCGAAACCTTATTGGCCTCAAATGCAACTCACAGGGGCCCAAGCCACTAGACAAGAGAGTCCTCCATAGACCTTTCCTTGATAACTAAATCTCTATTCCTATCTTTTGCCTAGATAGTTGATTGGATCCATTAGTCCATACATAATCTCTTTAGTAAAGGGTTCTGTCTCCTTAGTATTGTTTCTAGAGCAGTCTGTCTGGGTAGGTAGAGAATTTTCCAAATCATCTTACTGCTTAGCAGTTCCTTCTTCAATGTATCTCTCTCCCCTTAAGTTTTGCAATAGAAATCAAGGAGAAATCAAGCTGCCTCATCAATATTTTGCTTAGTAATCTCATCAGCTAAATATCTATTTCATCAATTACAAGTTCTATTTTCCACAAAATGCTGGAACACAACTTGGCCAAGTTCCTCATTTCTATCTGAGACCTCACCAGAAGCACCTTAACATCCATATTTCCAGGAATATTCTATTCATGAAGACATATATATCTTCTAAGACAAAAAAGTTTTCTCTACAGCTCACTTTTTCTTGCTGAACCTTACTAGAATCACCTATAAATTTCAAGTTCCTACCAATTTCTTCAAGGAAATCTAAGATTTTTAAAAATCATTCTCCTTAAAACTCTTCCAGCTCTATCCATTACTCCATTTTAAAACCAATTTCACATTTTTAGATACTTATTACAGTAGCATTTTACTTCCCGATAGCAAACTCTGTATTAGTCAGGGTTCTGTAGATTTTATACATATACATACACATGTGTGTATATATACACACATATATATATACACAATTTTCATTGATCATGGTGTAAAAGACAATGGCAGAACTGAGTGTATAATCTAAGATTCTATGTAAAACTAAGAGTCACTAAACGTAAACTTGAAATAACATATGGAAAAGATAATGACTCATTTCAATCTTTATTCCAGTTAAAAAGAAATTTAAAAAATAATAACAATAATAAAAAAACCTCCTGTGAAATGTGAATGCATAATTTGAATCTCTGAGGAATTCTTGCCTGAATTTGGTATATTATTTGATCTGAAAATCTTTAAGGTGAAAAAGGTATGTGAGATTTTTATTGCTTTCAAGTATCTAGCAGATTCAAATATAAACATTTTTTGGTGGAAACGATTTTTGCTCAGTCATCAAAGAATTACCACAAATTAAATTTCAAGGAATTTGAGACCACAATAAAACAAACAAACAAACAAAAACCATGAAATATGTGGGAATAAAAGGCAGAATGTACAAGAGCCAGCAGTAACAGAAGAAAACGGAAAAAGAAAAATGAGATTTTAGATATCAGAATGATCCCAAGATAGAAAATGTTTAATATGTTTTTAAAATGTGTAAGAATTGCAGTTTATCCAAAAATTAAATATCTTAAAAGCAGGCAAAGAGGAAAGGAAGATCTCCTTCAAGTAAGTGTCAATTAGACTGATATTTGACTTTTTAATAACAATGGAATCCAGAAAATATTTGATTAATATATTCAATGAATTGAAAAAAATAACTGTCAATTTTAAATTGCACGTCCATTACAAATATCTTTTAAGAACAAGGTAAAAATGAAGACATTTTCTGAGGTATAATAACACAGATTATTAACACCAAGAGAATTTTACTGCTAATGGACGTACTTCAGAAACAATAACAAAAAAATTTCACAACTAATATGCAAGATGATATGACAAGCACAGAATTTGGTAACTATAAATTTAAACTAATGATGACTGTTTAAAACCATAAATATAATGTCAAGTTTATGAGACTGAAAAAGGAAAACATGTTACATCTGAAATATCAAACAAGAGCATATAAACTGGATGTAAGGAGATATGAATTAAGGTATGTTAGCATATTTATATTATTTGGAAGATAAAAATACTGATCAACTTTGGACTTTTATAAATATGCATGTTAAAATTATTAGAAAAGCAATAAAATGACACTCTATATACAGTGAAAATACAACAGGAAAACTTCAATAATTCTACAATTAGTAAATAAAAAAACAAAGAGAAACTTCTTTTCAAAAAAATGCCATTTGGAAGAGATATAGTTAAGTTCTAAGAGGATGTATTCTTTTTTTTTTAATGATAGAAAACAATATATTTAGAAATATAGCAGATGAAATGATTCTACCCTCATGACTAATTCAACAGCCATTCTACAAATGATCATTTCATCCTAAGCATGTGTTTAGAATTACTAGATTTCTTACTAGATAATAGAGATACAATAGGTGGTTAGGTGAAAGTCCTTGTACTCAAGCCATTTATAAAGGGACCATGCCATTAAGGACGTGGCTGCCTTTGTAAAGAATCTGGACATTATCCTAGAAACATGTAGACGTGACAGTTTTAAACAAGAGAATAACATAATCAAATTTGTATTTTAAAAATTCACTCTGGTTCAGGATTAAGAATGTGTAATAGCCTCTCAAGATATGGAAAGCTTTGTACCTGTTCAAGGAAGAAATAAGACTATCTGGACAAGGTAGTAGCAGTGTGTACTGAAAAAAATGAACAAATCTGAATGTAATTTATTTATAAAATAAAAAAATATTTTATTTTTATTTGGATTTTTTATTTTCGATAAGGAAATCACAGTTCTCCCCATGCTCACTGCAGCATTATTTACAATAGTCAGGGTATAGAAGCAACCTAAACGTCCATTGATTGATGAATGGAAAAAGAAGATGTGTTATATATACAAAATGGAATATTAGCCATAAAAAAGAATAAAATCTTGCCATTTGTGATAATATGAATGGACCTAGAGGGTATTATGCCAAGTGAAATAAGTCAGACAGAGAAAGACAAATGCCATATGATTTCATTTACATGTGGAATCTAAAAAGTAAAACAATCAACAAAAAAACAGAAATAGACTCATAGATACAGATAACAAACTGATGGTTGACAGAGGGGACTGTGGCAGAGGATGGGTAAAATAGGTGAAGAGAATTAAGGGGTACAAACTCACATTTATAAATCAAACAAATCAGAGGATGTAATGTACAGCAAAGAGACTACAGTCAGTAATACTGTAATAACTTGGTATGGTGACAGATGGTTACTAAATTGAATGCGATGGTCATTTCATATGGTATTGAAATTTTGAATCACTGTTGTAACACCTGAAGCTGATATAGTATTTTATGTCAACTGTACTTTCATTAAAAAAAAGAAAATTGCAATTCTTTATTGAATGGCCACTAGTATTACATAGGCAAGTGCCTACATTTACGGTAGAATTCATCAGTATATATACCATTAAGAATTTGTATAAATTGAGAGTACTTGAACTATGAAGGAAAATGTGCTTGTAAATTTTAAAATTTAATAGATTCAAACAGATTGCCAGGATAGTGCTAGTAAATTCTCCAAAGAAAATTTTAATGGCATCCTGCCCAATGAAAGATGCAACTTATAAAATAATAATTAAGGAGAGGCTTGTGGGAAATCAAGTTCTATGAATAGGCAAATTTATTTTTTAAAGTCTGAGTTCACTTTTGATTTTGAACTTTGTAATAATGATGGGAAATTTAAGAGTTTCAAATTTTTAGAGTGTTATAAGTTTCCTGCTTTAGAACATTTTTGAAGTACTTTATCTGAAGCTGCAGTTAATGATGTCCTCAGCTCTGCATATTAAGTCAAGGCTTTTATAGCAATGAAGAAGCATTGTGTGTGTGTCTGTGTGTGTGTGTCTGTGTGTGGGTGGGAAGAAGCCATGTGAACTAGTCTAAGGACATCATTTCATCTCCAGAGTTTCAGACTTTGAAGGGTCTGCCCCAAATTTAAAAGTATAGATCAAGGAGAAATTGCTGTGTGACTTGAGTGTGGTAACCAAGCTTACTTGTCTGTCATTATACAAATTCCTTGAAGCTGGGAAGTCAATCTTTCCTTTTTGAAAGTTAGCCTGGCCAAAGAACTGTAGTAAAAATTAAAAATGCACAAGGAAAACTATGCATGATTAAATTACTAGTTGTGTTTTCATAATTAAACATAAATAATCAAGTAAAATAATCAAGGAATACAGCACATATTTGATATTTGTCCAAATAAATGTGCACATAGAGCTATAAATCATTTGCATTTATTTTTACCATTCCAGTAAAAAGCAAAAAAAAACAAAAAACAAAAACAAAAAAATCTAGAGTGGTGGGTTTAAAAAAATTAAATTCTTCTGTGTTCATTTAAATACTTCCAAAAAGTTCTCCTTCCTTCTCCTCTTAAAACTATTTTTTGAAAAAGAGAAAATTATATGTTCCTCACGAGTTTCTTTACTAATATGTTGTAGTGCTACTAAACCTGTTTTTTTCACAGCTGGCCAGATAATAGTAAACACGCTCAACTATTTAAAGTGCTTCATGGATAGGCTTTTGCAAGACATAATTGAACAAGATGGAAAAAGTGATGCCATCCTGATTAATTATAAAATCTTCCTCAAATTGAAATTGGACAAGGAGCGACTATTCTACTTTGGAAGAAAGAGAAAATTATCAAAGATATCTGATAGGCTAAAAAAAATAAAACTTCAAATTCTGACTTTTATCTGTAAAGAATCAACCCAATTCTACCTTCAACATCAGCATATATGGCTCTATTTAGTAAAGCTTTAAATTAATGATGCTGTCACTTATAAAAATAAGAATTTGACACATAATAACCCTTCCTTTTTCTTTCCTTTTTTGTACTTGCTAATGGTCATTGAGGGAAAATATTTCTCAACTATACTTTGCTTATCAAAAAATCTCATGTTATAAAATCTCACCATATCAACACAATCATTTGCTGAACAAACTTTTTAAAACGTGGGATTATTTTGTTGTTTGTTTTCCATTTTCGACATACCCAAGACTAGTTTTTTAAAACCTTCATTCAAGCTTTATGTCCTTATCTTATTACACATTATTGAACATTTAGAATGTGCAAAGATTTTACTGGGCACTGTGAAAACCCAAAAGAGGAAGCATAATTGGACAGTGCAGTGAAGAAGTTTGGAGAAACTGAAATGAGGGTATATGATTGGACTAAGGTTATATTACTTCCAGGTGGAGAGAGGGCAAACAAGACAGGGAAAAACTTTTAAGGAGGTAGTGACTGAGCTCTTGATTTGAAGATAAGGTAGAAAAATAAAATAGAAATTTGGAAGATAAAGTAGGATGAAGGCAAACTAAAAACAGGAGAGGGTCGTGTAAAGAAATGGGAAAATCATTAATAAAGAATGTCAGAGAGAGGTAGGATGTCAGAGGAACATAGACTTTGGTTTAGGGGAAAAGAAAGAAATGTGGTTGGTAAGTAGATTTGTCATCAATTTGGAGAGTAAGTGCTAGACTGGGAAGTTTGGACTTGCCCTACATTCACAGGATAGCTCTGGAAGGTTTTTAAACATAGAAGTGACAGTATCAAATAAGTCTTAGAAAAAGATCAAACTAGCAACAATCTTGGAAGAAGTTAGGAAAGGAAACTGACAGTATTGACTTCATTAAAAGTAATTCCTAAAATTTAAGTTGAATAAGACAAGTAGAAAGGGCTTAATTTCAACAAATGTTGTCCTCTTTCACAGGCTTTGGAGACATACAGCTCCCTGATATCAGGAATACCTTGAAATAGTTAACAATGTTCAACTGCAGTTATGGATTATTTTATAGTGCTTACAGAATTTCAATCCAGCTTTTCATTTGCATTAACAATGATAAGCAAGTTCATACACGGTAAGAGAAGCAGACTATGAACATTTGTTTTCTATATTTACTACAGTTACTGACCACTTTGATTCTCTGCTATAAGGGAACATACCTTGGGGGGAAAAGCTGCATCCTAAACTAATACTGAAGATATGTGTATCTTTTCAATTGTCTCTAACTTAGAAAATAGCACAAAGTGAATTTAGCCATATATTGTTATAAAAAAAAATTAATTTTATCACCATATTGTGAAGCATAAAATAATGTAGCAGTAAAGGAAAGGAATTTCAGGTGAAAAGAGCCACGGATTAATTAAATATTTCATTAATTTCTGGAACACTTACTATGTAATTACAAAGGTAAGTATTTCTTGCTTTCTTTCTTTCTTTCTTTTTTTTTTTTTTTTTTTTTTAATGTCTACAGCACCTGGTATTCCTAGGAGGTCTCCCAAAGGTAAATATTTCAATTTATGAAAAGTATGAAGAGATTTCTGGTCAAGATGGTGGAGTAGGTAAATGCTGTACTTGCCTCCTCTTGTGACCACATCCAAATTACAACTAAACTACAGAACAACAATCATTGAGAATCACTTGAAGTCTAGCTGAACAGAGGTCCTACAACTGAGGACAAACAGAAGCAGCAACCTCGAGACTGCTAGGAGGGGTGGAGAAGTGGAACGGGCTGGTCCCAAATGTTGGCTATGTGACAGTTAAAAATGAAGAGAAATATCTCTGCTGCAGAGGTCCCCCAAGAAGAGCAAGGGCTTCCAGCCCCACACTGGGCTGCCCAGCCCAGCGTTCTAGTGCTGGTAAGAGAAGTCCCCACCAATTATGGCTATGAAAACTCAGCAGAGTGAGATTAAGGGAGGATGGAGTCCCAGGTATTCCTCTAAAAAGGCTTGCACATAGACTTACTCACTGATGGACTACTCACTCTGAGCTCCAGCTCTGGGGCAGCAGCTCAAAAGGCACCAGGGACATATGAGAAGTAAGTGAATTGTCTGGCTTCAGAGTGAAGGCTGGAGGGGCAGCTTTCTCCCAGACAGAAGTGCTGGCAGAATCTACTGTTTCTTTGATGGGACTCCCCGCTCCCAGGGCGCAGACGTAGGTGGCTGCCATATCTGAGTCTCCAGCAATTTAGTTAACACTGGTCATCCCACCCTGGTGATTCTCTGAGACCCCACCCCATGTTAATTGCAGGCCCATCTAAAGAGCTTTCAATGGCTTTTCCACACAAAGTGCTGCCTTGTCTCAAGCTGCGAACTTTCCTAAAATCTCTCAAAGGTTCACAAAACCCAAACAACTAGCATCTGGCCTCTGTGTGCCCTGTAACTCTTGCTGAGCAGCCCCAACCCTAGCACTAGTAGCAGCCAGCCTCGGTTCATGGCTTGGCCTTTGAGGTACCTCCAAGGCCAGCATGGGTGGAGCCCATCTTTGAATTGCTTGATGCTCATGCCAGGTACCCCGGGCAGGGCACAGACTTCAGCTGAACTTGGCCTGCAGTGGGTCCCTTCCTAGGAGGCCCTGGCTTTGAGCCAAGCCTGACCACCACCCAGGGCCGCCTCTGAGAATGACACACCCAAAGGGCAGATTGGTTCAGCATGAAAGCCCTGTTAAAGCAAATCCTGCTCCGCAGGGTCAGCCCCTGCGCCACAGCTCCTTCTATATAGTCACAAGCCAGTCCTTACAACCAATCGACCTGAGGGTCAATCCTTCTCATTGATGAGCAAACATCAACCAAAGCTCAACTACAACAGGAGGGGAAACACAACCCATACAAGAGACATATCTGGAGCACCCAGCTCAGGAAACCAAGAAAACTGTGCAACTTGGCCCCACAGGACATTTACTACATAAGGCCATTCTACTAAAACCAGGAGATGTAGCAGCTCTACTTAATACATAGAAACAAACAGGAGGAGGCAGCCAAAATAAGGAGACAAAGAACATGTTCTAAATGAAAGAAGAAAACAAAACTCCAGAAAAAGAACTAAACAAAATGGAGACAAGCAATCTACTGGTTATAAGGATGCTAAATGAACTTGGAGAAATAGTACATGAATTCAGTGAGAACTTAAACAAACATAAAAATGGAAATAGAAAATATAAAAAAGAACCAGTCAGAATATAATAATTGAAATAAAGACTACATTAGAAGAAATCAATAGTAGATTAGATGAAACAGAGGATCAAATCAGTGATTTAGAAGACAAGGTAGCAGAAAACTCCTAATCGAAGCAGCAACACGAAAAAAAGAATCCAAAAAACAAATGAGGATAGTTTAGCGGACTCTGGGACATCAGCATACCAACATTATAGGGGTACCAGAAGAAGAGAGTAAAGAATTGAAAGCCTGTTTGAAGAAATAATGATGGAAAACTTCCCTAACCTGACAAAGAAAATAGACATACAAGCTCAGGAAGTACAAAGTCCCAAACAAGATGAACCCAAAGAGGCCCAAACCAAGACACATAAAAATTAAAATGCCAAAGGTTAAAGACAAAGAGAGAATTTAAAAGCAGCAAGAGGAAAGCAATCAGGTACCTACAAGGGCACTCCCATAAGACTGTAGCTAATGTCTCAACAGAAACTGTAGGCCAGAGGAATTGGCAGGAAATATTCAAAATGATAAAAAGCAACAATCTACAACCCAGATTACTCTACTCAGCAAAGCAGTATTTTAGAATGGAAGGACAGATAAAGAGCTTTCCAGACAAGGGAAAGCTAAAGTAGTTCATCAAAACCAGCTGGTATTAAAAGAAGTGATAGAGGGACTTCTTTAAGAAGAAGGAAAAAAGATAAAAAAAAATACATAATAAAATCACGATAACAAAATATCTATCAACAATCATTTTAAATGTAAATGAATTAAATGCGTCAATCAAAGGACAGGGTATTTGAATGGATAATAAAACGAAATTCTTACATATGCTGCCTATAAAAAACTCATCTCAGATCAAAAGACACAGAGAGAATGAAAGTAAAGATATATCATAAAAATGGAAATGAACATAAAAGCTGAGGTAGCAATACTTACACTAGACAAAAGGCTATAAGAAGAGAAAGCAAACCCCAGTTAACCCACATTTGGATATTTATCTGAAGAAACCCAAAACACTACTTTGAAGGGACATGTGAATCCATATATTTATCACAGCATTATTTACAAGAGTTAAAATATGGATGTTACCTGGGTGACCATCAATGGATAAATGGATAAAGAAGAGATGGTACATCTACACAGTGATATATTTCTCAGCTATAAAAAAGGAATGGAATCTTGCCATTTGCAACAACATGGACAGATCCAGAGGGTGTTGTGCTGAGTTAAGTAAGAGGAGAGAACAAAAAATGCCATATGATTTAACTTACATGTGGAATCTAAAGAACAAATTAAACAAAACAGAAACAAATTCATAGATGTAGAGAACATTCTGAGGGTTGCCAGATGGAAGGGCAGTGGGGGGGTAGGTAAAAAAGGGGAAGGGATTAAGAAGTACAAATTGGTAGTTAACAAAAGACTCATGGGGATATCAAGAATAGCATAAGGAATATAGTCAATACTATTGTAATAACTATGAATGGTGTCACATGGGTACTAGATCTATCAAAATGATCACTTCGTAAGTTACATAATTGTTTAATCACTGTTGTACACCTGAGATTAATATAATATTGCATGCCAACTATAATTGAAAAAAATTTTAAAAAAATTTAAAAATAAGTATGAAGAAAGAAAAGTACTATGTTGTGAAACAATCAGGGAACCTGTCCTAGTATAACAGGTTAGGGAAGACTTTCATGCATAAGAAGTATTTATCTGAAGTCATTAAGATGATTAGAGTTTGCCAAATGAAAAGATATGGCAGAGTAGTTTTTTGTCCTGGTGTTGTCACATGTCAGCAACATCACCTTGTCTACAGGAGAGAGAGAGTGATCATTTTTGCTGACACACTTGCATGGCAGTTGTTAGAGCTGAAGAGAAAAAAATAGTAAAAATATGTTATCTGTGTTAGTTTTGCCATTAACTTATCGTGTGACCAAGTCATCTAATATGTCCAAATCTGAAGCTGAGTGACCTAATGTCAAGACAATCTTTATAATTTTTGTTATGACCTTATAAAAAGTATATGATTATATCACAGCTTAAAAGAGTTCATTATGTAGTTCTACTCTTCTATTTAAAAATGTTTTTAAAGTCAACTATCATAAGCTTGAGGGGAGGAAATAATTGTAGTACTGTTAGTTTTTTCCAAATAAATTCTAAGTTTTGGAAAACTACTAAAATATTCAACTTAGAAAATCAGCCAAACATTTAAAATTTTCAAGGTATCTTAGAATTCTACATGCAGAAACATACCAATATTCTGAGAACACAGACATTTACCTTATTACTTTTTAGAATATCATAGAAGTTGAACTTCAATCAATATTTGTTATAGATGATTATTAAATGACACTAAGCTCTTACTTGTTAATGTCATTATCTATTTTCTTTTGATCCATAATTTCCGCATCTATAGAGTATTTGCATGAATGATCTCAAACATTTTTTCCAGTTGTATGATTCTGTGTCTATAAAATACTCTTTAAATAATGTCTTAAATCACATTGATCTCAATTATAAGTTGCTTTTAAAAACTAGTGGTGGACAGAATTATGAATTGACCCCCTTGCATAACATAGAAGAATTGGACATGTCATATTTGGAAATAATTTTAAAGAACATTTTAACATTTAGGGCAGGCTATATCACATTGTAGTAACAACCCTGACATCTCACTGACTTACGATGGCAGAGATTTATTTTCACTCACACATGTTCAACATTACTTGGCAGGTGAAATTTTTTCTATTTTGCCATGTAAGGACCTAGGCCAATAAAGGGTGCAGTGTCTGAAACCACATCATGTGAAAGTTATATCATCATGTTCACGGTGGTAGGAGTCATGATGTTCTCTCCCTACTGTTCTATGTTTCTGCCTGGTGATGAACCATGTTGTCTCTACTCAGAGCCCATTGACAAGAATAAGTACAATGGGCCTGGAAAAGTAAAAAGAGACTTTAAAGTGAGTGTTAGCTATGCCTCCCACACAGAACCATGTAGTCTTAGTATGGAGATGCTGCGTTATATTGTCCGACATCTCTTTAAGAGGGCAGGCTGACCCCAGAGAAATGAAATCATCGTCCACAGCCAGGCAGAGGCAAAGCTGAAATAGATAAGATCATCTTAATTATCTAGCTTTTGTTTCAGAATCTTAAACATTTTATTTTAATGACTGAGAACATTTTACATGTTTCTAAGACTAATAGTGAAGATAGTCTATTGTAGACATTGTGTGTCTATATGATTCCATGCTTTTGAGGCTGGAATTTTCGGCCCAGAAACTTCTCAGGTGCATTTTAATTCTAATCCTCTGTGGGTACAGCATTTAATTTCTGGGTCATTGTCCAAAGCTAACTAAATAACTGAGGTAAGCACAATCTGGATAAGATGAACAAAGATCTCATTTCATTACCTTCTTTTTTCATATATTACAGAGGTAGCAGAGTTATCTTTTTAACAAAGGCTCACTGCTCATTTTCAATCGTAAATGTCTAAGATCACTACAGATAGTTAAGTGCTAGCCAGGTAGTAGTGCCTTCAGTTTCTCTTAAATGTCATCACAGTAAAAAGACTATTGCACCTTCTAACCCTGCCACTCTACCACTGTGTTCCCCAAAGGCATATCTATAAATACTAGCTACAGTATCCTGCTTCATGCTCCCTCGTTATCCTTTTTTCTTTTCTGAATATCAGAAAAAAATAAAATAAACACACTTAAGATACTGTCCTTTTTCTGTATGTGAATCTTCTAACATCTCTTTCCAACTGTAACTCTAATTTTAATTCCACATACATGGACACTTTTTCATCTGTCCAATAATTTTAGGAATGTTCAAAAGGTTTGATCTCTTAAGTTTTGTTTAGCTTTATCAGGTTTTGCTATCTTTCTATTCATAGTTTAGTCACTCACATAATTAATGATAATTAATTATCATTAGAGCTTTGCATTGCCTTCTCTCTATTCTAGCTACCATGTCTAAACCTTTCTCCGCAGACCCTCTGCCTATGACTACAATGCTTGGCTCATACTCTCCTCTATTTGGACAAAATATTTCACCACTGCTCTCCTCAAGGCAAGGAGCTAGCAGCCCAGTCCACAATACATTAGGAGGCTTTTCCTATTCCATCTTACATTCCATCTGGTCTCTGTTACTAATTGGCTTATCTAATTAAGCTGCATTGAACTTAATATATCCATGGCTAAAGTTATAGTAATGCATTGTTTGCCAAACAGCTTTTGAACTTTAGCATGGAATCCATTTTTATTCCAGAAAGGTGAATATTAGAAATTTCTCACTTCAACCTATCAGTGAGGGAAAGAACTTGGCTGATTAACTTTTAGTTTGCTTTTCAATGATTCCTCATGTGGTTACTTTGTAAAAATCTCATCCCTTTTAGCTGCCCTGAGAAAGTAGATCAGTAATGGTACTTTTCCTTGCACAGTGACTGTCTGCATCCTCAGGGTCCAGCCTAAACTTAGGTTAATGGTTGGCTCTCCCTTGAAGAGGAGAGGGAATCTTTTCTATTTCATCTATAGAAGAGAAAACAGAAACTCAAAATGAGGGTTTAATACATCAAACAGATCAAACATGTCCTTGCAACTGGATTTTGAGGAGTTGAAACCCTTCTAAGGATTATTTAGAATTGAATTTATGAAGGCTTTCACCATGTTTCCATGACCAGGAACTAGATATGGGGGAGATATTTAAGGCCAGTCCAAGTTGAAGATGAGAGGTCTACATTTTATAAACCAGGTGATCTAATTGTATGCATGTTTTCTTATGTTTGCGCCAAGTTTAGGGTAAAGTTTTGTTTAAATGATCCATTCTAATATCTCTCAGTTATAGAGTGATTAGGAAAAATATTCAAGTGACCACTTAGGAAGGAGTATTGAAAGGGTACGAGTACCACCTTACAGTCTGTGTAGTAGCAATGGAATTAATAATAACAATTAAAATATTCTAGCCATTTCTCTAAATTCTTTCTCCTTTAATTTTATCAATAACACTAATTGGTAGTACTATTAACAAGCCCATTAACAGATGAGAAACCTAGGGCACAGAAAAATTAGGTAACTTATTCAAGGTCACAGAGATTGTAAGCACTAAAGGCCAGAGCATTAGAGGGAAGTAAACTTTATTTGGGAATGCTAGACTCAACTATCCTTCCCATCTGATGATTCTCTCTCTTTTGCCTGAAATGGATATTCTCAGTTTTAGTTTATTAAGGAAGGCAGTGGGCTTCAATACATCCAAATGCTGTAACAAACTGAGCTTGGTTCTGTGGCTCTCCTGTTGCCCTGTTATGCCAATACAATACTTTCCTTCTATCCTCTCAGTGATCACATAATTAGGATAAGTTAGAGTTATCACAACTAATGCTGGAATCTGCTTAGTTACATAAGTGCCATTTCCATGAATATCTTTTTTTTTTTTTGAAATTGTGTTTTCTCTCAAATATCTCACATTGACAGAAAAATTCTGGTTTTACTTATTCGTCCACCTTACTACATAAACTCCTTTCACGTAAAGGATGCCTTCTCTACAGTAATAAAACATGTTTGTTTCATCTACTCATCTACTTTCAAAGATCGGTCTTTCTCAAAGAAATGATGTGGTGAATTAATAAATCCTAATGTTTTCTAGAATATTGAACTTAGTTTATGGAAAAGAACAAAATTAGCAGGGCTATTTGTTTTTTAAAGGATGGACAGAACGTGAATGAATGAATAGCAATTTATCAGACATTTTGAGGAGCTAACACATACTTAAAAAGTTCTATAGCTTTCTTTTCCTTCTCTACTTCGTTAACCCAATAATCCATTAGCTACCCAACACCCCTAAATTTTAGAATTCTGAGGGTGTTTCCTCTCCCCCCCCCAACCTATCTTCTAGAGAAATGGCAAGAAGTAGAATAAGAGAGAAGAAAGAAACAATTCAAAGGTTGAAAAAGGAAACTCTGGGCACTATTCTAGAGGTGGCAATAAGGAAAGAAACAAGATCAATGGCCACCTATCTTTGCAATTCAGATTGCTCTTAGAAGGGGAACTAGAAAGTGAAAACAAAAGAAAAAAATTTAAAACACTGATTACATTATATTGTTTCTATATATAATTTCAAAGGAAATTTCTATCTTCAAATGGCATATAGTATGGGATTAAGTGAATACATAATACTACCACAGAGGAATCAGTGTCTGTTAATCACCTTAGATCTGTATCTTGGAATGCTCCTGTGTCTGAGAAAATATTTTGTTGATAATTACTGTGCATTTAAAACTACCATATGAATATTTTTTCTCATTACTTCTGAGTTCCCATGATTTGTAGAAAAGAATATATGAGTAAATTGGGGAAAGAATGGGCTTAGTCTTTTATTTGGATCCTTAGAAATTGAGTTACAGAGTTGAGGACATCTTTTGGTGTTGCTTAAGTCATTATGAGTACTGGCCATATCTAACACAGTAATCTTGGTTCAGAAACAGATCATGGAAAAAAGCAACTGGCTGAAATCAACAGGCATAGAGAAAGATACTGAGTTTTTCAGAAAGAATTAGCTGTTTTATGTTTTAAAAACCCAAAAGAATAAATAACTTGGTTATTATTTTGGTGAGTGGGGGGAGGGTCACAGCAAAATTAAAGAAAGGTGCGGAGATTTCTCATATATCCTCTGCCCCCACAGCAATTGTTTAATATATTTTTCTTTTCTTTTTTTATTTTAACCAAAAGATTAGGAAATCTCTAAAGTTCCAACTGTATAACTATATTACAAGTTCAGGCCAGGCTGTTGGACTTGTGTCACTCACTCATAGGTAGTTCTAAGGTAAAAAGTTGTAGGAAGTTGTTATGATATATATTCCTAATTCCAATCTACCTAGTAATAAATTAAATTTGGAGGCAATGTTGGTTGTATAGGTAACAGAATCATTGTTTCGCTTAGCACTAGAAAGAGAGAAATCAACGACAGTAGAAATAGCTGTTCTCTCTATGGCATCTCATGGCTTTTATATGCCTATTATCCACCAATGCAATTTAAATATATATAAATATATAGTATGTATATGTGTATGTATGTGTATACACACACACACACATTGTGCTTCATTGTTTATATCCTAGAAAATGTTACTTTTCATTTGGCCTAATAAGTTATATCATATGTAACTGAACTAGACTGTGTTTCTAAAATTTTAAGATCAAATTGCTGTAGAAAGCCTTGTGTCACATTTTCCTTAAAACAAAACAAAAGTTAAGATTTTCATGTACATATAGTAGATGTGAAGGATGAGAAATAAAAAAAATGATATCCACAATTCTCTGTGAGCAAACATAAAAAGGACAGGAAAAAATATGAAGATCAATAAGTAAGAATCCAAATTTTGATTTTAGGGTTATGGTATAGAAGTTATTCAATCACAAAGCCCGTATCACTCACTCATCTATTTTGTAATTTTCTTCTCTATTACTACTGTCTATCTACAACAGCCTTCAGTTTCCTGCCTCAGGTGCTTTGCACTTTGTTTTTCCTGTCAAAATCATTCTTCTCAATAAACTTGATACTACTCACCCCTTCTCACCTTTCAGGTATCAATTCACATATCATCTCCTCAGAGATCTTCCTTAAATATATCCTAATTAGCTTCCCATCTTCTTTTATTTTCTATCACAGCAAACATCCTTTTGTTGCCAGCACAGTAATTGTTGCCATATGTAATTATTTTCTCTCTTTGGTTTCCTAATAATTGTTTATACCTCCCTCCAACTAGAATATAAACTTTAGGAAGCAGGGAGATTGCCTAACTTGTTAACTTTTATCTGTAACCTTGCACCTAAAAGGAGTGTCACAGGTATTTGTTGAACAAATGAGTATGTATTTGAATTAGACCTTAATATGAAACTTGTCAAGTGACATCATCCTATATCAAAAACAGTTTCTGTAATATAAAGTTCCCACACAAATAAAGACACTGTTATAGGTATCTCTGCTCCAGAGAAATGAACTGTGAGCCAAATTCCTTGATTTTTTTTTTTTTTTTGATATTTACAAATGTAATGCTTATTTTATTTCTGAATGTTTCTTCTGTGTATTTTTTGAGTTGCTTGGTGCTTTAAAATGATTTTATTGTTGTAAGAACATTTAACTTGAGATATACTCTCTTGGAAAATTTTAAGTATACATCATTGTTGACTGTAGGTACGATGCTATAGCAGATCCCTTGAGTTTATTCATCTGGCTTAAAATTTTATGCCTGTTTATTAGTAACTTCCCATTTCTCCCTCTTGCCAGCCCCTAGGAAATCACCATCCCACTTTTTGGTTTTATGAATCTAACTATTTTAAATACTTCATTTAAGTGGAATTATACAATATCTGTCTTTCTGTGACTACCTTATTTCACTTAGCATAAGACCTCAAGGTTCGTCCATGTTGTAGAATGCATCAGAAATTCCTTCAATTTTTAAGGCCACATTTCTTTATCTATTTATGTGCTGATGATATTTACAATAGCCAATACTTGGCTATTGTAAAAAGTGTTGCAGTGAACATAACAGTGCTAACCTCTCTTCAATATCTTCACTTTAACTTTTTGAATAAATACCTTAGAAGGGGTTGCTGGGCCACATGAGTTCTATTTTTAACTTTGTGAGGAACCTCCATACTGTTTTCCGTAGTGGCTGCATCTCCACCAACAGTGTGCAAGGGTTGCAATTTCTCTACATTCTTGTCAACATTTGTTTTTTTGTTTTTGTTGATAAAGCCATACTGATAGGTGTGAGGTGATGTTTCATTCTGGTTTTGATTTGCATTTTCCTAATGACTAGTGACAATGAACATTTTTTTCACGTACCTATTGAGGATTTGCATGTCTTCTTCCACTGTTTCTGGATCAAAGAAACCCAAGAACCTTCAGAGCTCCATTTTAAAGAGGTATCTTAGTTCTAATATTGAGGGATAAAGAGACAGAACAAGGCAGCTCTCTCTGTTTCTTATTTATAACACTGCAACTCAATACTTAGACTGCTGTGTTAAGCTTCGAATTGTCTTTTGTGCTATTTTTGATCCCTCATACAGGTTAAGGAAGAAATTAGCAACAAGAGAATATTAAGAGCTCTAAGTTTTCATCTGAGATGTAAGTCAAGCCTGGAACCATCACATCTAACTTGGCTACAGTCTCTGAGGGATGAAATTAGCTGACTGATTAGTCACTGAATGACTTGATTCCTAGTTTCTAGGCCATTTTTCTTTTCTAGAAAAGCAGGGATTATATTAGTAGAATACATAGATTGAATTTTAACAACAGTATTTTCTCTTCATTTTTTCCTTTTAGGTGACTTCGGTTTTCTGATATCAGATAAAGGATGTTTTATTCATTAGTATCTAGCTATAATAAAGTAGTTCTTGCAATCTGATAATCTGATACCTGTAACTACAATAGTAGAAGTGTTTTTGAATATCCTTATTTTTACTGGAAAGGTAAAGATTCTGTTGTTCGTTTTCATCATCTTGACCCACTGCAGAAGTTGTTCCTCCAGTGACCATCTCAGGATAGAAAAATATATGGCTGAACAGAGCAATATTTAATGCTGCTAATCATATACTTGGCAACAAGGAAAGCAAAAAATAGAATATCATATACTAATTAAATCTCACCATCCTGGGGTTAAGTTACCATGGTTATGTCTTCTAAGAATATGCAGGTGTTCATTTTCCTCCTTCCAAATTCATATAATTTTTCCAAGGACTTTCTAATTTTAGTGATTGTATTCCATTATTTTTCACTACTTTACAAAAAGAAAAAAATTACAGTGAAAAAGAAACAGAATAGCCACATATTCATCACTTTTTATTTATCCTCTTTGGTTATTCTTGCCAAACTTAATAATATCTTTCACTAAAGATGCAATTTCTTATTTCTGTGATTTTCATTAATATCTTTGAGAGAAATAATGTTTGATTGTGACATCCTTCCTGCGAAATATTTATATGATATATCTTTTGTCACCTCTAACATTTGTCACATCTAAGTTTGCTGTATATTCCTATCTATGACATTTTATTCAAATTACTTAATGCTAGTGTCTTTATTTGACCTGTAGCTCCCAATTTACTTAGGCTTTTGAAAATGAGACAAGCTTGCACTATACTAGCAATTCTTATTTTTGTGTGGTAAAGAACTGAACTTTAGAGCTAAGCTTTCCATCGTTTTGTTCAATGACAATCTTTGAACACATTTTTCAATACCAACAGCTTTCCCAAGGACATAAACTTGTCTCTTTCCCCTTATAAAGCAATTCTTACTTTGTCAATTAGCCTCCTCCATATAGAGATTCCCCCAAATGTGAGGCTGACACACAATTTATATATAAACAATGATTGATACCAATCACATGGATATTATGTCAATACAAACTGCATAGTTTAGCATAATGACTAGTGATTGTCTTGTGATTCAATACATCACATCTTAAATTCTAGGATAATTTTCTAAAAGCTTGAAACTGACCCACAGTTTAATCAGGCAACTTCCAGTTCACTAATCTCAGTACTTCGTCTCTTTTGCTTAGTACAAATGATTGACTTATTTTCACTCACATTTTAAAAATGAACTTTTTTACCTTTTTTCCCCTATGTCAACTTAATTTTGAAATTCCTCCTATTGTCTTGCAAAAATGAATCTCAATTTTATTTGGTCCTATTTTCATGTATGTTATATCTGGAGCCGATATCTTCTATAGTTATCCTGTTTCTATTTTTAAGAAAACATTTCATTTATACATTTATTTTGATAATACAAGGCTCCTCCTTTTATTTTCCCCTCACAAAAAATAAATACAAAGAAGAAGCAAAGACGACCAACTAGATCAGCTACTATAGGTAGGGTTAATAAGCCACTGAATATTCTACAATGTAGGTAGCAGAAAGAAAATACAATGAAAGTATGTTTACAATTACCTGGATATGTACTGCCTAAGAGATGTACCTGGCTCATTTGTTTCACATTTTCCACCAAACACAACTGGATTTAGAAAGATAAATATTAGTATTAGTTCTAAAATCTTATCAACAGAATTCATGAACTTTAAACTATTAAGGGCCTCCAAAAAAATAACAAAAGGATTTATCATTTTAATCTATAAGCTATCACTCAGAGTATTCATTCATTTAAGCTTCCTTTTTTTAATGCATAAACTGGCCCTTAAGCAAGGTAAAAGAAGGGGACTATGTGTAATTTGAAAAATCTCAGCAGACAAATTTAATATGCATTCTCTTCTAGGTTGAGAATCATGGCCCTAAAACTTTATGGCACAAAAAATCATGGTCACTCAACATTTTTCTTCCTCTTCCTCATTTTTACTTGGCTCTTTCTAAATTTATCCCAAGGTTATGTGACATAGCAAGGGTGGAAAGTCTTAAATTTTTAGAAAGGTTACTGTATTTTTGCTGCAACTATTGCAAAAGCCAACAGTCTGAAGACAACTAAGACATTGGCCTCATTTTCACATTTTTTTTTTTTTGCCTTTTATATGGGATTAAGTGATTCTGATATATAAGCATTTCTTTGATACTGTCCATAACATTCTAGGAAATTATGGACTGCTTAGAGGAAAGAGAAAGGTGAGGAGATACTAATAAAGAATTAGAAGTTATGAACATAAGGGAAGAGTTTGTAAGCTCTGCTCCCCCCCTCCCAAATTTAAGGTCAGCAACTTCTTTATATTTTAGCTAGTTATCCTTCCCATTAGTATTATTAGAGATTTGCCAGTTCAAACATTTTGGCTTATGGCAGAGCAGATGAAAGTGTGTCATATAATTCATTATAATTGTTTTCAAATCACTATGCAATAGCATCAAAATTTCAAAACTATCTGATGGTTCTTAAATATCATTATTCTCAAAGAAATTTCTATATGTTTGTCATAGATAATGACAGTACTGTCAAGTTTTGGAGACATTTTTATATTATTTCAAAAATGGTAATTTCTGATTTTCTAAAAAGAATTTTTTACTACATTATGCAAAAACATCTCATTATTGCTTTGCATTTGCTGCTACTAAATTTTCCTACTTTCTTTCAAATATGTTGAATTGATTCCAATGTTGGTAACATAGTTATAGAAAACTTTTGCTTCTTCAAGTTCAGTCATCCTCAGAAGAGTTGTGTGTGTAGATGTTTTCACTTTTTTGTTCTCTTTTTTTAATCTGGTCCCCTATGATAAATAATTTCCCAGGTTCTTCCTTCTACTTCACAGATTCATTCTTTTGCCTGAACTATCCTGTTGTTGATGCTCTCCACTGCATATATATATATATATATTTTTAATTTCATTCATTATACTCTTCAGTTCTGGAATTTTTGTTTGGGTCTACATTATGATTGCTGTCTCTTTATAAAACTTCTCATTTGCTCATGTACTGTTTTCCTGATTTTGATGAATTGTCTTTTTGTTTTATTTTCTTATAGCTCATCAGTCTTCCTTAAAACACGTATTTTGAATTCTTTATCACATAAATCGCAGATCTCCATGTCTTTTGGGTTGTTTACTGTAAGATTAGTATGATTCAGATGTCCTTGATTTTTCAATATTCCTTAAAGTTCTGTGTTGATGTCTTTGCATTTCAAGTAGCAATCACCTCATCTAGTCTTTAATGTCTGATTTGGGGAGAGAAATATCATCCAACAGCCCTAGTAGGCATTTTGAGGCTTTTCTAGATCTATGGATATGCCACCTAATCCATCTTGCTCCTTCTTGTGGCAGAATTCTCAAACTTGTGTGCCTTCTCTCAATCTTGAAACATAGCAGGCTGGGTAGTGACAGACTCCTTTTTGCTTTCCCATGGGCAGTGCTAAAGCTCAAATTCGTGTTCTTGCTTTGTCCTATAGATTTGGGCTATCTTTTTGCACGTGCTCACTAGCCATCTATTAAGGTTTGCCCTCGTTACTATCAGGAGCATGTACAGGGAGCCAGCCACAGGGTTAGACATCTTCAGGTAGGGCTTGTAGGGAACTGAAGTTGCCCATAGGCCAGTTCAGAAGTACTATAGGCAACACTTCCCTTGCAGCTCTCCTTCAGGCTTCTTGATGAAGTCTATAATGTGGGATCTATATCACTTTCCCTCTGAGTTCTGCCTGCTGCTCTCCCAGCCATTTCCCACATCCAGTCTTATAGCTCATGACTTAGTACTCTAGATAAGGCAAGAGAGAAACTGACCTTTTGACTGTGTCTCATGCAACTGGGGAAGTACAAGCTCCTACTCAACATGCTTTCCCTTTCCCCAGCAAGAGAAATAATGGGCCAAGAAGAATCTCTTGGCACTGACCTGTGCAATCTTGGGGATGGGGTAACATGGATGAAGTCAAATTGTTTCTCTTACCCTATACGATATACCCAAAATCATTTTTTTTTTTTTTTTAATCCAATGATATACTAAAGCTTTTCCTCTGGACTCCTGAACTTCTTCTATAAAGGCTCTTTAATGTGCGGGTGATTGTCTAATACAGTACTCTTCAGGGCCTCCTGGACCAAGGCCGAGAGGAGCTAGTTTGTAAGCCACTGCAGGTTCCACAGCTGAAAGCAATTAACCAATTCATGGGTGGGCGAGATCCCTCCTGGGCCCCTTGGCTTATGGTGCTGAATCCCACAGTTACCAAAAAGATACTTTTGTTTGTGGATGAATACCAAATTGTTGTTGAATGGTGGGACACAATGAGAGATGTCCTATTTGGCCATTTTGCTGAAATTACTTGAAAGCATAGCTTTAAATCATCCCAACTACAATTATATTGTGGTAATCCAGGATTGCTTGCTGATTTATAGCCACATGCCTAAAGCAAGCTTACGACTTATATGGAGTAAAATTATATCATTGTTACCTAAAATTATCTATAGTTTTAAAATAATTCAGCCATCAATCAAAAATAGTCTGACTTATGAGATGGCCAAGCCATCTGACTTAAAAATCAAGACAAAGATAGAATATAAACAAAGAAGTACAGGGTATCTAAATTATAAGATTCATTACAAAGGTCTTTAAACAACTATGCCTAATAAATGTAGACCATGAACTAAACATTTTTTTACATAGAGTTTTATAAAAACAAATAAACAAACAATAATTACAACAATGGCAGTATCGCAAAAAAAAATTCTGGGGAAAGACCATATGTAGCCCACAAAGACTAAAATATTTATTATCTCACCCTGTATAGAAACAAGATCACTAACTGTTCTGGGGGGGAATGCATTATTATTTTAGCAGAAAAGTGGAAACTTTTAAAACAAAAGAGACAAAGAGAAATTTTGAATTTAAAATACAGTATCTGATATCATGTAACTAATGGATATCTGATATCATGTAATTAATGTACATAATGAATGGCTAATGAGAGACTGTTAAACTGGAGGAAAGATCAAAAGATGAAGCCAAGATAAAAAAAAAATAGATGAAGAAAAGATACTTTATCTATGTAATAAAAAAGTTAATTGCTCTGCATTATCTTTAAATGAAGTGGCAAATGTAGATTTGTGAGGATGATAACAGAAGAAATACTGGAGGAGATCACAGTTGATAATTTTCCAAAACTGATTAAAGGTATGTTGCTATATATTCAAGAAATGCTATGAGCACACAGAAAATCACAACTAGGAATAACTGTGTAAAGGTACTGAAAAACAAACACAAAAAGAAAATCTTAAAAATATCTTCAAACAAAAAAAAAATATATATATTACCTTTGGTAACTCAGTAAGACTGACTGCTAACTTCTCAATGCAATAATGAAATAGCTTCTCAATGAACCATTGCTTTACCTTGGAAAACAATGAAATATCTTCAAATTCCAGAGGTGGAATGAGGGACTGCCTATCTAAAAGTCTTTATCTTTTCAAATTTTATTCAGAAGAGAGGGTATGAGAAAGATAATTTAGACCAAAAAAATAAATAAATAAATAAGGAAATTTACTACAATCAGATTTGCATTTAAGGAAATACTAAAGGTCTATATCAGGTATAAGGAAAATGATCCCAACTTCCCTTATGGGTAAGGAAGGACAAGAGACAAAAATACATAAATTATGCTAGATCTTGAATCAAAGTGTTTTTGAACTTGAAAACACTGGTCTTTATGTAGAAATGTGAAAATTAATGATCCCAATGAAGTGTATATAGTTAAGATATTCATTCCTTGGAGAAAGAACACCAAAAGATTTCCCAAGAAGTCTCATAGACCCTGGGGAATTTACAACTTCCCAGGTCAGTCTTAAATGAACAAAAGCCTGATTTTTGCTTTCAAAATGACAACCAATTTTTCTCTGAAGGAAGTCTTCTTTATATCAAGATCATAAGACTCATATATTAATATAAGTTCACAAAGCCAAAGTATTAAATTATATCCATACCTCCCAAAATACTCAAAATATTCACACCCATATGACAATCTAGTTTTCTCTATAACAATGCATTATTTTTCTATGAGAACTATCACCATAAAAGAGATTTTTTTTACAAGCAGGCTAGTCTTACTCTACACAAACTTATTTAGAATAAGACTACATTTCGGAATCAGGTTTGTCTACAACAGTCTCATATTCTAGAGTCATTGCCAAATGGCCTTATCACCCCCAGTCCATTAATTGAGGCCACTACTAATACATTAATGGATATATCTTTTTGATTCATCCAAAATTAATAAATGACCATTGGTCATGTTCTTCCTGACTTATTTGTATATTTGAATAAGTTAATATATTCAAACTGACATTGGAACTATTGCTTCTTGAGGTACTTTGCATATTTCTATTCTATCATAGATTGATCTTACATCTTAAATCACAGAGTACTCATATCTCTTATTTCTAACATTTTTGATAACTTTACTTATATACTGACACCAGAAAAATTATTATTTTCTTAAGTAAAATAACTTAAAATACATTAAATGTATGTGTGTGTTATCCCTGTTGGTTGCTACTGCTCTAAAAAATATGATTAAAATTTTAACAGCTGCTTTTTCAACTTACTTGGTGAACAATGGCATTTTTCACACCACTTGCAGCTTCGTAAGGACTGACTGACAGGTAGGGTAGAATGTGTAAATGGTTCTCTTTGACACGTTCTGAAAACTGACAGTTAAAGCTTGTAGGGTGGAGCAGTAATATAGGAAGCTAGAGATATGTTTAAACTATACTCAAAAACATTAACACCAGTGAACATTTCTGGACCAAACAACTAAGGAGAATCTAGATAATTTGAAATTAATAAGTAAATGTGGCAGCAGCAATATCTGGACTACAGCACTGATTTATTGTGGTTGGATGAAGAGAAGGTGCTTGTATATATCATAGCCCTAAAGCACTAAAGGAATTGTTAATAACAGGTAATACACATGATAGGTCGGTATGACTAGATGGGAAGACGTGAATGAATGACATTGGGACATTTCAAATATAAGACTTTCTGTTCTAGGGACCTTAAGAAAATGTGCTGTTTGTATTTCTGACTGAGGCACTTGCCAACACCGACTTAGAACTATAAGCCAACATCTCTGAGCAAGTTCTTTCAATGGAATGCCTTATCAGAGAAGATAAGGAGAAGATATCTAGACAAGGAGAAGGAATATTCAATTGTTTTACAGAAGAGGAAATTAAGATAAAAACTCTCTACCTTTCTAAGTTTACATAAGAAGTAAGAAATTTATGTAAGTATTTAAACTTAGATAAATAAACTAGCTAAAATAAACAGGCTAAAATGCTGCTTTAAAAAAAAAAAGTATATGGCAATGACATGGACAGACCTAGAGATTATTATGTTGAGTGAAATAAGTCAGACAGAGAAAAATAAATACCATATGATTTCACTTATATGCAGAATCTAAGGAACAAAAAGAAGAAACTAATCAAAAACAGACTCACAAATATAGAGGACGATGTGGTGATGGCCAGAGGGGTGAGGGGTTGGGAGGAGGAGAGAATGGGGTGAAGAGTTAAAGTACAAATTAGCAGTTGATAGGTGGTCAAGGGGATGGGGAGCACGGCATAGGGAATGCAGTCAGCAGTAATGTCATGGCGAGGTAGAGAGCCAGAGGAGAGAAAAAACAAGTAGGGGTATAATTTTATAAACTATGTAAATGTCTAACCAATGTACTGTATACTTGAAACTAATAAAATAAAATTTAAAAATATATATCAGAAAGAATCAGTGGTATCACATGATAAGTTCCATTAAAAATATAGCTTTATGAAGTGGTCATCGAAAAACTAAATGAAGCATACATAATATGGAGGAATTGTACATCTGGAATATAGTTTATCACACTTCTTCTGAAATCAGCACTGTCAAATTAATTATGTTATCATATTTTATCCAATATCTAGCATGATCTTACAAGCAGGGCTCTCATAAACTAGAGTCCCTCTCCTCAAGAAGTTCATGGCTTAATAGACAAGGTACTACTGGTAAAGGATATTCACAAGTCAAATACAATTTAAAAATCTTAGGAAAAGAGCAGAAAACAGCAGCTATTTATTCAAGTAAAGGAGACATAGGAACTGACAAAAATAGATAAAAATCAATCATCTTTTTCTCTGTTTCTGTTAACAACTCTTTGATTAGATATCAGCTTATATCCAATTTTATTGCACTGATTCATTTATTTACTGTCAGTATGGTATGTTGGTCTCACTCCTCAGTCCCACATTAGAATGATTTCTTGCTAATTTCCATATTTTACAGAACAGTTTCTAATTAAAATTGGATGAAATCTAAGTGGACAATCTAAGTTGATCCAATTTAAAATAAGATTGAGTAGATTTCAAATTTTACCAACTAGAGAAATATTGTTTTAAAGAAAAAAAGTCAGATTTTATGGTGAATGGACTTAAGCAATGTAGCATGGTAAAAAGAACATATGACTAGGAACCTGGTGTCTCTGGCCATATCAATGGTTCCCCAACTCAGTGGGTCATCAGAATCACATTTCCATGTTCATCAGCAGAAATTCCAACTGAGTAGTCTTAGGCTCAGTCAGTAATATGTTGTTAACCAGCCAACCCCAAACATGCATACACAGGCACATGCAGCATAGCAGGTTATTTTACTAATCAGCTATGTTGTATGTTGGGGGCTCATTAAGTTAAATAATCCGGACCACCTCACTTAACCTCTTATTAAGCTTGTAGTTAATGCAAGAAATTCAGATAAGATGATTTCTAAAGTGACTGTTGACTGCAAATTTTATATTTCTGATAGAGACACTTGCCTAGGCCAGGAGTTTCTTGTAGATGCTTGACAGATGATACCTCAGTATCTCTCAGAGTGACCTTGCTCTCTCTGGAGACTATTTGTTCCACTGTTATGAAGCTCTCCCTAAGCTAAGCCAAAGTATTGCAACTTCCACTGATTTGTCCTAGTCCTACCTTTTGAAAAAATATAGTCCCCTGTCAATATAATAGCATTTCAGATGCCTAAAGATTCATTTTTCATCTTTCCTATATAATTTCTTCTCCAGGCTAAAAAAGATATAAAGATTATAGTCATAAAAGAATAAATTTTCTTCTCGATAACCTACTTAAAATGGAACAAGTTCTCAGAATCAATAAGATGTTGTTTCACTAAAAAAGAAGGAAAATCAGTGAAGTAATTTGGAGTCTTGTATTAATACTTGCATTTAGAAGAAATCTTGCCAAGAAGAAGGCTGAGGAAAATTGTAGGAGTGTTACAGCCTAATAACAGATAGGGTATGGCAAATCACAAAGTGAGAATGGAAGACTGAGAAAGAAATAATAAAAGTTACACACATTTGGATAATTAAACTATGTTGGCTGTAGAATATTCTTTTTAAATCATGGTAGTATTCTGAATATCCTGTTCATATCTGGAAAAAATTAATCAATGTCCAGATAATTTTTATATAGTCATTCAAATATAATTACATATGTATATAGGTTATTCAACAGATAGGTTATTCAATTACATAAAGAAAAATAAAATGCCGTCTAAACAAAAAAGGTTAAAAGAAATGTGATAGAATCCTCTTTATCAATGAAAACACAATCATAGTAAAAATAAATTATATATCAGAACCAAGAATGATATTAATACATAGTGGGTTCCTTTTAATGAGGTTAATTCAATATGAATAAAAGTAAATTCTATTTACAATTCAGGAGATGAATTATTAAACTTATTTCAAATGGTGCAGTTACTAGTTGTTTATAAATGTAAATGTAATAAAGCTCCAAAACCTACAGTATTACCACTCCTCTTTATTTTATAATCAAATTTTTAAATTTCTTTATTCAGTTTTTCCTTTATTCCTCAAAACTTACTATTTTGATACTCTCCACTTTTCAACATTGTTATCATATACTTTATAAAATTATTAAGTCAAAAGTCTTTTTTTCCAGATATATTGTGGATATTTTTGTCTTTTGACATTATTAATCAGTTTCCTTTTTTGAACTTCTCTGTCTTTAAGTTCAAAGACTTTAAAATGTCCTGACTTTCACCGTACTTCTGTCTGTCTTTCTGGGGATTTTCTTCTTTCATTTGTCCTTCTACAAAAAGCAAATCTATTCTTATTTCTTTTTTTTTTAATTCAAAATCAATAATATTGTTTTTAATATAAATCTCTACTTCTGAATTCTCATCCTTTATCTCCAACTCTCCTCAACATTTCTACTTGAATGTCAGGCTATTATCTTACAGAATCAAAGGGTGTTAGAGTTCCAACCAACCTAGAATCCTCTAGTCAAATCTCAAGTTCTAGATAAGGGTATAACTTGAAAGAATAACCATGGAAAGTCACTCAGATCATAGTGGTAGAACAAAGACTAACACAGAAGTTCTATGTTCCCCAGTCTCCAAATATTTTGTAAGATAGCACAACTACCTCTTGTGCTACCTTGCACACAGATGATTATATTAATTGGTTGATATTTTTAGATTAAATTAATAAATTATAGACCTTAATTTTATTAAGGTAAATTAGCATTTGGGTAGGATAAGATTAATAACAACAATTTTAGGCCAAATATATATTTGGCAATGTCTAAGACTGAATTACAAAAATTTGTCTGTTGGACTAAGGATCACTTTTGAAGTTTTTGAGAACCTGTATAAATAATTTGCTTTGAGTCGATTGACTCAATTCTTGTTGGTTGATACATTTGATGTCTAAACTATATCTCAAAACTTTTATAATATGCTCCAATGATTTCATTAAGAATGCCTTTATCAAATTTAAATATTTAGGATGGCAGCCTGAGCTCTTCAGAGCCAATCCCATGGAAACACTGGTGATAAATGGTAAAAAGTATAAAAAAGATAACCACTTAAAGTCTCTGAAAGTTGTCCTAAGGACATACAGATAATGTTGAAACATTTATATTAGAAAATCTACTAATCTTGGAAAATCTACTAAATCTTAGTAAAAACAGTGCTGTGTCACTCCTCCCTGGACAGTAAGCACTGCTCCCACCATGCCTGGTCCCTCTGAACCAAACTCCCCTCACCAACATCCTTTCGAGGTTCATCTCCAGCCCTAGACCTGGTTCTATTTCCTTGCTTCCATGTCCTGACCTTTGACAAACTTGTTTAGCTCTAATAAAATAATAAAGTTTGGTTGTAAAAAAAAAAAAAAAGTGACGACATAAGCTCCGATTGAGACAGTGTGAACAAGGAAACAGGGCTCCCTTTCCCTTCACCTCTCAGTCAAGAAATATAGTATTTAAACATGAGGAGCAGGCTACCAGAATTTCTCTTCCCCAAACCCCAGTGACAAGTTGCAGAGGCTAAATTCCTGCTGAATTCAGCCAAGAACTTGGGGGCTCCCTTTCTCAACCCATCTCTTATAAAGCAGAGGATAATCTATCACAGGCTGAGAGTTTTGAGGTCCTTTTTGCCCTTGCCCCAACTAATTCATAGGCTGAAAGTTTGATATTCAGAGAAGCAAACCAAGAATATAGGCTAGTACACCCACCCTGTATCCGTAAAGGAAGGGTATCACTTCAGGATAAGGGGGTCATTGTCCCTGTTCTCAGCTCTGGAACAGGGACTCAGAGATTTTGCTCTATGATAGGCAGACAATTAGAATAAAGCACACTAAAATTCTCCTGAAAGGAACTGAATGAGATTTTATTGTGGTGGGGCTGGATCTTCCATTTCTGAGTGGGATCTAGGAAGGATTCTAGATCCAACTGTTGTCATGTCTCCTGAATGTTAGAGTCTCCTTGATTCCAGCTCTAGACCCTGCTAGTCAGTTTTTAAAACAAATAAACAAACAACCTCACTCAGTCATGATTCTACAAATCATGGCAAGAATTTGGCCAGAGCAACTCAGAGCACTCACTTTATTCTGGCTATGTCTAAACCCGATCCTGACTTTTTAAATCACAGAGTAACATATTATATTCAGAATAACATACTAGATTAAAACCTGGTCTCGATCCTAACTTATTAAAAGCTGCAAGTCCTTTCCCAATGCAAATTACATTTTATATTTTTGAATTTTATTGAAATCAAAGTGCAAAATTATGGTGTCTTTTTATTTTTCTACAAGACCATATTGAGTATTTGATCTATTTAGAAAAAGAAAGTAAACTTAATAACAAATGTAAGAGGATACATAATGCAGCTAGTCCTTGCCTCTATTCTAACTTTGAACTATGTTTCAAATCAAAGTATTTTTTCCATGAACCCTTTTCCTCCCACTGGCTACATATTTCCCCTTAATTTTATACTCTTTTACAATATCACTAAGTTTCTTCCTTACACTGGAAAAGATAGTCTTAAATTTAAAAACAATTCTCTTCCAAAAATATTGAAAAAGAACTTGAGACGTATATTTTCAGGGAAATGCATAGGACAATTCAAGGGAAATTTTAATTTACAACAGTATCTAAGCATCATCCAGCTCAGTATTCCATTTTTTTTCTTTTTTTGCTTTCAGTTTGAGAAATAGAAATTCACATTTCCAGACCAAAAAAGAAAAAAATAATAATAATACATATTTCTTTACCTTTTTCACATAACGAAATTCCTAAAGAGTAAAATATGCCTCAGCACGACTTACGATATAAAATTTCATTAATTTATAGAAAGCATTTAGGCAAATAACCTCAGAATCGAGAAGATGTAAAAGTAACTTCAATGTTATTAATGACTTTTGCCACTGTGGCTTTATAACATATTGGCAGTTCTTCCCAGGCAACCTTTTAACAATTTTACATATTTATAAACTAACCTGGAAGATGCGTGTCTCGAAAAGGAATGGCGCCATCAGGCTGCCACCGCCCTGGCCCTTGCCAGACCGCAGGACTAAAGCCCCAGGGCTCTGCGCCAGAACCCAGCGTCTCTTCTCTGGCGTCGCTTTTGCGGGAACTTCGTGAGTTCTGGAAGGCTGGGGAATTACCGCCGCGCATGCGCAATTCACTCCCCCGCCAGGCCTGGCGGCTCCGCCTTTGCGCAGCCTTTGGGCGGAGTCAGTTCCGCACACCTGGCCAGAACCCTGGCTTGAGGCGACGCCTCACTGTGACTCTGAGCTGGCGGTGGAGAGGTGTCCTTGAGGATTGGGGTTTGTTTGATAGGTAGCAAGAACGAGCCTCGTTTGAGATGGACAAGTCTGGGATAATGGGCCTCCGCATCTGTGTCACTCAGGTAAAAAAAAAAAATAGGTATAATGAATGTTTGCTTCTAGAAGTGATGCAATTCATGATCATTCAGGCAATGCTTATCAGTCCGTAGTACAGCTATATAGTTCTTAAAGAAATATTATGCCAACTGATTTATCGTGTGTTACGTGCCGTTGAGTAGGCTCTGACCCGGCGACCCTGTGAGTGAGTGGTGTCTATAAAGTCCTGTCCTCGACAGCTTGCTCAGCCCCTGTAGACTCAAGCAGGTGGCTTTTTTTTTTTTTATGGAGTCAGTCCATCTCATATTTGGTCTTCCTGTTGTCCTGTAGCTTTCAATTTTTCCCATTGTTGTTTTTCCCAAAGAACCGTGCCTTCTCATGAAGTGCCGTAAGTAGAACAGCTTCAGTTTTGTCATTTTGGCCTCCAGCTGTTTCAGGCTTAATTTGCTTTAGGAACCACTTGTTTGTCTTCCTGGTGGTTCAGGATATCTTTAGAGCTTTCTACCAATTCTGTGTTTCAAATTAATCAATTTTTTCCCTATCAACTGTCTTCACTGTCCTACTTTTGCTTTATCATACAGCCTATGTATTATAAGCTTTTTATCATGAAAGCTCATAGCAAAGGATTATTATTATGCAAATAGCAAATAAAGTCTGGACTGAAATACTAGTTGCGTGTGGTATCCATTTTACAGGAAGTATTGTTTTCATGGATAGGTGTTCCTGGGAAGCAAACTCTGATATAGAGTATTGAAAAAGGAAATTGACTGCCCTGAGCACTGGCACACTTTTTTTTTTTTTTTTTTTTTTTGCTGGCTATGCCTAGAATCTGAGGCCCTGACCACGCTTTAAATAAAACATTTGTCAGGGTTGTGTATGTAGAAAGAAATCTTGAGGCATGACACAGTTTCCCCCTCCATGAAAAAGAGCAGGCTTGTTCACTGCTATAACATACCAGATTCCCCAAGCTCAGTGTTTCTCTTCTATAAGGGAATACACTGCGTGTGCAGGCATCCATCAGGGCCCTTAATTTTGCCTTCGTGGGACTTGGAGACCATGGGAAAACTGAAATTTTATTCTCATGCTGCTTCCTTTGTCTCTGAACTAGGAGTCTTATTTCTTCTGCCAGCATCCACGAGAGGGTTTAAGCTTACTTTTAGTTTTTAAGTAGAATGAAGACAAATTTCATATCCTGATACAGAGATTTATATGGAGAAAGTTTATTGAGGAGTACCCACTGAAGGGACATGGCAGAAGCAAAATTAGGCAAAGGGAGAATTTGATCTATGATATAGATCATAGATCTTATATATGACATAGATATTATATGACTAAGAACCTGGGATCTGGGTTAACCTTGCAGAGATGCCTCAAATTGAGGCAAGATGGCCTGGCCTTTGTGTCCCCATATCAAGCAATTTTTGCATATGGGCTTCCTCCCAAAATGAAGCATAATCTTACCAGGGTGCCTCTCTTTGCCTGAAAGCAAGGAAAATAGGGGAAACCTTACAGTGCACCTCAGCATCCACAACTGCAAATCATAAATATCAAATGAAGGGCCTCTGCCAAAACAATTAATTTCCTTTTGAAATACATCACATTTCTATATTATCATGCAATCACATTTGTAAAACACTTTTTAAAAAAATTATAGGTTGCATGTGTGAATAAACTCAAATAAAATAGTTACTTTGTTAGGTTTTGTTACTTCTATTTTTAAAAAATACACTTTAAATGCAAAAAAAAAAAAAAAATTGTGCCAGTTTAGCTTTTGTGGTTATGGGCAAAATGTTACCAATTATCATAAACTAACCAACCATTAAAAGCATTTTCCCAATTAAATTTAGCTGTCCTTCGTTCACCTGAATATTTTAGTAATTTCTTATATGCTATTAGACATCTGACATGTGGTGTCCAAACACATGAATTATATATCCAGACTGAGTTAAAATTCTCACTTAAACTCTATTGTTTGCTGTGCTTTGGGCACATTGCTTAATTTGTCTTTTCTACACATTTCTATTTGTGGGAGTGGGCATGATAATTGCATTTAGATCAAAGGGTTGTTATTAGCATTTGAGATATTACAGTTGGCTTAGAAAGGAGTACGTTCTCAACACATGTTGACAACCATAATTATGCTTTCTCTTAGTTATACCTAGACTCAAAAGACCTCCTTTATCTCCTAAATCCTCCTACTGTTTTTTAAGGGTATGGGCAATGTCTTATTTAATTGTGTATCCCAATGCCTATTACGGTGCCTGACAAACAAAATGAACTTAATTACTTATTGAACTAATGAATGGATGAACTAAATAATTTTCCAGTGTCACTAGATTTGATCCAGAAACATAATTTTATACTCAGAGAACTTCGAAAAGAAATGAAGATGAAAACAAGGCCATCAGCCAAGATGTTTTGAGTAACAAATATAGTAGCTGAGGACAGTGCTGATAAATATCTGGAAGTGTTTTTTCAATGGGGAAGGTCAGCTAATGTCACACATGGTATTCTTCCCTCTTGATGCACTTGAGAGCCAATTTTCTTACTCTTTATTACATATATATTATATGAAATAATACAAGGTATAAAAGCTGGTAGGAACTAAAAGAATAAGGCAAGTAAATATTTTCTTATTATCCAAGGTTATCAGTACAATAAAGTATTGGTTCAGATATGGTAGTACTTAAGGAAGGGCACCTGCTTTCTCTGGAAGAACATCGTAAGTGATACCTAAGCAATAACTTGAAGAGCAAGAAAATCTGAGTGAAATTAAGATATGGCTATATGATGAGGTCTTGGGAGAATGTTCCAGGCAGTCATGTGAGTCATATAAGCAAAGTAGCATATGTAAATGAGAGAATATATTTGGAACTGTAAGTAATATGCTCAGATGGTGAAAATGTGTGAATGGGTATGTAAGAAGAGAAGATGTAAAATATAAGATTGGGGGGGATCTTTGTGTGGAACCCCCTGAAACAGAGCCTGAGCCAAGGACTCACATACTTGATGTTAATACAGCAGTGTTCTAGTACCAAGAAAGTGATGAATTATTTTTCTAATTAATTTCTATCCAAAATGGTATAGAGGTGCTACTCCCATTGGAAAATAACCTGGATAATATATCAGATAGACATAAAAAGACATTCTTATGTGAGAAAAAAACTCCAGAAAAGCACGTCAGTTCAGAGAGTCATAGAAGTGCAGTGTTTTCAGCAATTTTAACCATTCCCATTGTTTACAGGTAATTCTCTGATGATGTTCAAAAGAAGCCTGTGATTTAGTTGTCATGATGATTTTTTGATGTGTTAACTTGGCTAGGCTACCATCACCAGTTATTCAATTAAATAGTATCTAAGTGTTTCCATGACACTATTTTGTAGATGTGATATGATTGTCTTTAAATAAGGGAAAATATTCTACATAATATGGGTGGACCTGAATCAATCAGTTGAAAGGCTTGAAGCACCGTAATGAAAAAGGAAGTTCCACCTGTGAACAGAAGCCCATGTCTGAGAGTTTGCCTTCATTTTTGAATTCTCATTTGCTTAGCCACCCCACAATTGTGTGAGCTGATTTCTTGCAATAAATCTCTTAATATATATCTGCTTAAATCCTGACCGATATAGTTGTTATTATCGTGCCTGTTCTATAAATTTAAAAAAGTTAATTTTCTTATCTGTCTTATGTGCACCTCAGCTGATCATGTGAATGAACGAGTCTAATATTTGGAAGAGCAGTAATAGTTTTACAGACTGTCTCCTTAAAACTGGGTGGCCATGATTTGACTGACCAACCAACATCTACTACTAGAGTGAAACTGGTTTGGGAGAAAACAACTATTATTGTTTAAACATCAGTTCGTCACCCTGTTTAACAAGGAAAGGAATTGACTATGCCAATACAAGGTTTCTTCTTTAAAAAAAATAGTGCCAGAAGAAAGATTTGTATTCAGACTAGCAAATGCCAGCATTTTTACCCTTAAAAAGTGTGTCCTAATAATTCCAGAACAAAGTTTGTGAGTTGTAAATGAGCAACATTTTTGTTTCTATATGACTAGCACACTTTCACCTCTCAACCATCTCATAGCATCTCATATTAGATAGAGCCTATGCATATTCTCTAGTATGTTGAAAATAGAAAACAGTTTACTGAACAAGCCAGTCCCAACTCTTTGAGACTACAGTCAGCCTCTCCCAAGAAATGGTACATATATAGATATGTGAAATGGGATGCCCTTATTCTGCTATAACAGTCAAGATTTCTAGCAAAGGCTATAATGGGGAAGACATTTAGGAACTCTTTCATTCCTCTTTTTAGCTCTTCATTTAGAATTTTGTCTTTTGGTTTGAATACGATGTACATTTTGCTTTCATAAATATTTTTTCTACTTATCTTCACAACCTAAGATATAATTAGAGTCGAAGTTTTCCTTTTTTATTAGCCATGAGATGACATGTAAGACAAAGAGATTTGACTAACGTCATACAGCCAATAAGTGGCCACATCAGAAGTTAAAAACTATTTCTTCAACTCCATTCTTAATTTCATGCTCCATGTTTGACCACCCTTCAAGCAGAATGCCATATGGAGAGGGTTTCTTCTCTCATGTTTCTAGAAGACCCAATCTATGAATTTAGAAACAAGGAAGCACTTAGGAGAAATGTTTTACTCGTGGGTCATACTGCAAAGATAACAATAAATAAATAATTTTCTATTGCTGCATAGCAGATTGTCACAAACTTAGCTATTTGAAGAACTCACTTATAATCTCAGTTTCCATAGTTCACAAGTCCAAAATGGGATGGTTGGTTTCATTACTCAGAGTTTTCATAAAGCTGAAATTAAGGTGTCAGACAAAGTTGTAATTCTCTTCTGCGGCTTGGCGTTTTCTTCCAAAATCAATAGTTGTTAGCAGAATTCAGTTCTTTCCCATGGTTTCAACATGGCCCTCACCATTTTCAAGCCAACAACAGCAGGTCAAGCCTCTTAGACTTCAGATCTCCCTGATTTCCCTTTCTCCTTCTCCTTCCCCTTCCACTTCCACTTTGACTTTTAAGGGCTCTTTTGGTGGAGATAACATTAGACCTGGGTTTTCATCCTGTGTCTGCAACTACTAGCTGTATAACTTTTAGGGTCACATAAACATTCAAGGCTTTATTTCCTTAGAGAATGAGGACACCGAAGTGTAGTTTTTCTCTCAACAGATTTCTTGACACATAGGGATCACTCTAGGGTCCCTTTCAGTTCTAATTTTGAATCACTTGAACAAGCAGTTCAGTAATAAAGATGTACTTTTTGCCAAATACAGAGCAAGATTCCCTGATTATGCTCAATAAAAGTTCATTAAATTTAAAAAATAAGAAAAAGGTGAATGTGAACAGCACTTTTCAAATTACCCATATTTCATAAAGGGGAGAAATTAAGAATAATGGTACTTCTCAGAACCCTGACCTCTCTGCAAGACTTATGAATTTTATTAACTGTTGATTCATGTGAAGTGCAATATCTGATAGCCATGAGTCATGAACAGCAATTAATTAAACTGGTGCCACTCAAAAAGGACTAGGACTTAATGCACAATGATGATTAATCAATTCTATAGAAATCTCCCTCAAAATTTAATATTAAACTGTCAATATAAAATAATGTTTTCAAAGAAAAAAATGTAATTATGCCTCCAGTGTGCATGGCTCTATATATTATAACTATGAAGTTAATTTTTAAAAGTTTTTTTTTTTTTCCTACAGTATGTTGGGGCAACACCATTGTCAGTAGAGTGCTTTGTTTTAAGTTGATTTTTCTACATGGTGAATTGCAACTTCACCTACCAAAACTGTTTTTGAATAAACAAATACTTTAAAAAAAACGTATTTAGCAAAATTAATGTGCATTAAAAGCATTGTGTTCATTGTGAATATAGAAAAAACTGAAAACAGCGTATTATGGAAAACTAGAGTTTCTAAAAGATCTGAAATTTGAAACAGATTTTTAGGTAGCTGTAAGTGAAGAGGCAAAGGCTCTTTATGCTGAGTCTATGTTAATGGAGCTGTAATACAGGGAACAGACTCTAAACTGGCGAGTTGTATGCAAATGTATTGGAAAATGCTCTCATGATATACACCTTTAAGAAAATGAAAGTAGAAGGGGGCAAAGTGACGTGCTAACCTGTAATTTTACTTCAACTACTAATGCTTCTGTAACTCTACTTCAGCTAACCATTTGCACACTCTGGGAGGAAGAAAAACCTTGGACTAGACAATGCCCTGCAACTGAGAACATTTCCCAGTCTGGGACATATCTGAGTCATTAGTAGCCAGTATGCCCAGCAGGTGGGGGATGGGTGCTATATTAGTTTTCTATTGCTATGTTAAAAAATTACCACTTATTTAGTGAGCAAAGCAACACACATTTATTACTTACTGTTCTGGAGGTCAGAAGTCTGGAATAGGTCTCACTGGGGTCAAATCAAGGTATCAGCTGAGTTGTGTTCTATCCTTGAGGCTCTAAGGAAGAATCCATTTTCTTCCTTTTCCAGTTTCTAGAGGTTTTCGTCATTCCTTATGACCTTTCATCTTCACAGTCAGTAGAGTCTTTCTCATGCAGCATCACTTTAACACTAACACTTCTGTCTTCACTTTTTAAGAATCTTATGATTATATTAGGCCCATCTGGATAATCCAAGATAATCGTCCCATCTCAAGATTAGCTGAGTAGCATTCTTAATTTTGTCTACAACTGTAATTTCTCATTACCATGTGACCTAACATGTTCACAGGTTCTGAAGATTAGGACGTAAACATCTCTGAGACGCCATTATTCTGCCTATAACAAGTGCATTGACCCCCCAAAGAAGATATCTGAGTGGAGCACACAATATATAGTTGCCAGACTGGTGAATTAGATGGAGCTATAAATGGGGCCACCTTTCTTTTGGAGTGACACTGTTCTCTATCTCTTTCTACCAGGATGTGATTGTAATTTTTTTATAGCTTAACTGAGTTCACATTTACATACCATAAACTCAGACACAGTTTACAATTAAATTATTTCTAGTAAATTTTTGGAACTATGTAACTATCACTGCAATCCAATAGTAAAACATTTTCATTATCCCAATAGCTTCCTTCTACCATTTTTTTCACTCCTCACTCTTGTCAATACCAGACAACCAATGATCTTCTTTTGGTTTCTATAGCTTTGGCTTTTCTGGACATTTTATAGAAACGTAATCACACAATATGTAGTCCTTTGCATCTGGCAAATGTGATATGACTATATCACATAAACACATTGTATTTATCCATTTACTGATTGATACACATTTAGGTTGTTTCATTCATATATAAAATTTGTATATGAATGTTCATGCTAGTACTAGGCATAATATCCCTATACATATGCTTTTATATTTCTTGAATAAATACCTAAGAATAGAAAGGTAAAGCCATATGATGTATGTACATATATATTTTTTAAAAAAACTTCCAAATATGTTCTAAAATCGCTTAACCAGTTTTATTCTCACCAGCAATGTATAAGGGTAACTATTTTTCTACATCCTTACCAACACTTGTTTTTTTTTTTTTATGTCATTTTTAATAATCGTTATTGTGTGTGTATGGTGGTATCTCATTGTGCTTCTCAATTAATTTTCCTAATTACTAGGTATATGGAGTATCATTTCACGTGTACATTAGACATTCACATATGTTCATTGATAAATGTCTATTCAAATTGCCAATTGAAATTTTGTCTTTCAAATTTTGAATATAAAGAGTTATTTATATATTCTGAATATTAGACCTTTATTAGATACATGATTTTGAAATATAGCTTGTCTTTTCAATTTTATTAATGATGTGTTTTGAAGCTCAGGAGTTTTCAATTTAATGAAGTTAAATTAAACAATGTTTTCCTTTATGAATCATATTTCGGTGTCTAAGAAGTTTTTGCCTAGCTGAAAACCCTGAGGATTACTTCCTAGATTTGTTTCCAGAAGATTTGTAATATTAACTCTTACATTTATTTCTATGACCTATTTTGAATTAAGTTTTGTATATAATGTGAGAGAAGGTTCTAAGTTCAGTTTTTTATATAGATAATTAATTGTCTGATGATCATTTGTTGAAAAGACTATCCTCTCCCCAATTAATTATTTCTGTTTCTTTGCCAAAAAGTAATTAACCAAATTTAATAGTTTATTTTTGGACTCTCAATTTTGTTACATTAGTCTATATGCCTACCTATACACTAATATAACATCATCTTGATTACTGCAGTTTGATAGTAAGTTTAGAAATCAGATAGTATATGCCTTCCAGCTTTGTTCTTTTTAAAAATTGTTAAAGGCCATTATTACATATTATTTTTAGTAATCGGCTTGTGAATCTCTACCCAAAATTCTTCCTGATATGTTGATAGGGATTTTTTTGACTCTATTGATCAGTTTGAGGAGAGTTGCTATCATAAGAAATATTGAGTTTCAATGTATAAAAATGGAATTTCTATTAATTTATTTAGACCTTTTAAAATTCCTATTGGCAGTCTTTTGTAGTTTTCATTGTATAGTCTTTTATTTCTTTATTACTGATTATTATTCTAGTTGCTGCTATTGTTAATGAATTTTTTAAATTACTTTTTCAGAGTGTTCATTGCCAGTATATAGAAATACCATTGATTTTTGTATATTAAACTTGTGACCTTATGTTAAATGTGTTTATCAATTCTATGAATGGAAATAAGTGTGTGTGTATGTGTGCATGTGAGTTTGTATGTGTGTGTGGTTTCCTTAGGAGTTTCTACATTGAGGATTATGCCATATGTGACTAAATATAGCAGTTTTACTTTTTTCTTTCAAATATAAATACCTTTTATTTATTTTTCTTGCCTGATGGCACTAGCTAGAAACTAGTAAAATGTTGAATAGATATCTGCGGAGAATGGACATCCTGTCTTTTTCTAATCTTGGGGAAAGCATTCACACCTTCACCATTAAGTATGATATTAGCAGTAGTATTTTTGAGGATGCCCTTTATGAATTTGAGGAAATTTTCCTCTTGTTCTAGTTTTTGGCCGTTTTATCAGAAATGGATGTTGGACTTGTCAAATACTTTATCTGAATCTATTGCTATAATCTTGTGTTTTTATTTTTTTCTTAGTTCTATTAATATTAACTCTATCATGGCAGAAGTTTTGCCTGGTAATGTTGTCACTGATATACTAACCTGACTTTGTGAGGAAGTTTCAGAAGATTTGATTTAGCTCTCCCTACTGATGACTTTTATCCTACAGATCAAAGAACCACTGTGAGTGTTCTGCTAACTACCAAGTTTAACCAATACAATTATACATTTGGAAACGAAGGAAATGACCACTGTGTGGGTGCATAAACCCATGAAGTTTCACTATGAGCCCGATGTAGACCAGTACTTTGTTTATTACCTGACTACAGTCTGCCCTCATTTTAACAATAGCAAAGTATTTGGCACTTTGGGTCCTTCGATATCAATGCCAATCCAGCCCTTATATCCAACACTCCATCTCCTATATCCAATAATCCTCAAATATATGACTCTTCACCCACTATGTGGTTATCTAAAATGTTCCTAGGTTTTTTTGGAGAGAACAGTTTTAGATTTGCAGAAAAATTGTGGAAATAATACAAAGAGTTTCTATATACTCGTTGCTTATGTACCGCTTCTTTTGCCTTTAGTCTTACCAACTTCACTTATTTCTAAAGTTAATTAGATAAGCACATTATTCTTTTACTCCCTTCATTGAGGTTGTTTCATATATTTATAAATAAAGGATTTTTTGTTTATTTTTTAACATATTACAAGCCATCTTTGAATTCCCCTGAGCTCCTAAATTATTTTTTTTTATGCATATATATCATTAAGGTTGATTCTTTGTGCAGAAAAGTTTTATAGATTTTGGAAAATAAATGATATCATGTCTCCATAATTATAATGCCATATAGAATTGTTTCTCTGCCTAAAGAAATCCTGTATTTCACTTAGTCAACCTGTACCCTTTCCTGGAACCACTGATCTTTTTTATACCATGTCTATAGTTTGTCTTTTCTAGAATGTCACGTAATTGGAATTACAGAGCTTGTGTCATTTTCAGACTGAGTTCTTTCAGTTAGCAATATGCATTTCAGATTCATCCATGTCTTCTGGCTTGATAACTCGTTTGTTTTTATTGCTGAATAATATTGTTGTTTTGTCTGGATGTGCATTAACTCATCTGTTGAAAGGCATGATGGTTGCTTCCAGTTTTGGATGATTATAAATACAGCTGCTATAAACATTCATGCACAGACATACATTTTCAAATCAGTTGGGTATATATCTGAGAGTACAATTGCTGGATCACATGGTAAGAAACTGCCAAAGTGTCTCCCAAAGTGGTTCTACCATTTTGCATTCTAATCAGCAGTAAATAAGTGTTCTTGTTACTCAACATTGTCATCAGGAACTGATATTTACAGGTTTCTGGATTTTAGCCATTCTAATTGATGAGTAGTAGTTCTCCAAGCAATTTTATGCATAATAAGTTTTGGGAGGATTTAGAGGATTAGGTGAAGAAAATTGCAAGTCTTAGAGGAAAACCATTGTGAATTGTTTTCTGAGAATACAGAGAACAGTCTTTATTGATACACTTTCTAATAGTGATGCATATTCTTTTGATTAATTATAGTAATTGAATTTTCCTTAGGCTTATGCCTATGCTTTGGGGATACATTAACCTAGAATTTACCTTTTTTATTATTATTTTTTTTCATTTAAGCAGCTTCATAATTAAAATAGATCACCAAACCAAATAATCTGTGCAATGATTAGTATGACTGACTATTGCTTTAATGAATATAGGCCTGCCTCTTAGGTTCAAAGGAAATATTTTTAACAACGTAGTAGTAACAGTGATAAAATTTTGGTTTATTTCTATTTACATAACTTGTAGACTTCCAAGTATCTAGTTTAATTTTTCTCTTAGTTAATTTTTTCAGGTATATTTGGAAATTCTAATTATGTTTAAGTAATATGTGTTTAACTTGTTCGTATATTTATACTAAGGAAAAATACATTTTGGATAAAATAGACTTCTTGTATGTTATAATCTATACTTTTATTTCCAAATTGGATGATTATTAGGCATATATTTAAGAGCTGCTTTTAGGTTAAAAATGCTAACTGTGACATTAACTTTACTTTGAGACTGAAACATGTAATTTTCACTATTTATACATCTGAATTTTGCTATTTATTATACATTTTTAAAAGTAAAATAGGTACTTTTACTGTCCTATACATATATTTGAGCTATAGTCACACGTTTGATTCGGAAAATATAGTACTACATTAAAATGTGATGTTAGTTATTATTAAGTGATCTAATTTTTAAAATAGTTTTCTCTTTGAACTGATAAAATAAGAATATAAGAGGAGTCAAATACATGCCTTTCTGTTAAAAATAAATTAAGTAGGGTTTACGACACATTTGCATATGTGTTATCTTATTAATCATAATTAGTCATAGTCCAGTGGATTACAAACTAAAGAGGCGGAAGTAAAATCTCACTACATTTTCATCATTTCAATAAGGAAACTGAATTTTGCTAGAATAAATACAGCAAAAAATCACTTATATAACTTTTTCTCTTACTTCAAAATTATTAAAAGAGAATTGCTACTTCTGACAATAGTGTTTTAATTCTCTTTAGACCAACCCTCCCACCAAGTAGAACTAAAATCTGCCCATAACAACAACAGCAGCAGCAGCATTTTGGGGGAAACATCAGAAAGCTACCAAGATTGTAAGAATTTGAAGGGCCAAGATCTCTAAAAAGGGAAGGTCAGAAAGGTGAGCCCAATATTTAGAATCACACTTGTTTTTTCTCAGAGAATTTGATGATTTAAAATCAGAGACTTAGAAGCTGAGGAGAATTTTCTGCATTTAACATGGAACATGGAAGGTGGACATTTGGATTTAGATCTAAACATAGGGGTAGGACTTAATATTTTCATTTGAGAAACCCAAAGGGCTAAAGCTAACAAAGAGAGTAAATTAGAAATTGATGATCTTGCATAAATGCTGAAGCCCAGCTTCAAATCACTTCAACCCTAGAGTAGATAATGGTACTTACTTGCTTGTCAGAAACAAAAATTAATTCTGTATTGACAAAAATAATATCATCAAAAAGTTATACTGTCTCTTCAGTTTTTTTTTAGCACAATGTATGGCATTCAGTCAAAACTAACCAGGTATTTTTCAAAACAAAAAAGTAAAAGAAATTAACCTACAGGCAATGCAAACATTGGTACTGAACATAGACTTTATTATCTGTAGTTAAATTGTTTAAGAAGATAAACCAAAACATGGAGAGTTTATCAGTGAAAGCAGTGAACTAGAAAATATATTTTTTACTAAGGAAATTCTAAAATTGAAAATACAGTAACTGAAAAATAAGAACTCTAATTGGATTTAATGTTAAATTATACATAATAAGAGGGAGGATTAGAGAACTGAAAGTTATCTCACGTGACAATAGAGTGAAATATAAAAAGACAAAAAGATGGAAAATATAGAAAAAGTCATAAAAGACATTGGGGGTATAATGTAAAACCATATCATATATATCATGCATATACTTGTCCCAATAGAGCAAAATATACTAACAAGTTATATTTGGTGATATAATAAATCTATGAATATTGTGGCAGATTTTATCATACCTCTCTTAGAAATAATGCTTATTTCCAGGTCCAAGATACATTTCAGATATATTGCTGAAATAATAATATCGAGATGTTATAGAATTTGAAAAAGTTACAAAAAATAAAAAATTGAAAGAGGTAAAGAGACTTCAGAAGGCTAGATATTCAGATAGATATTGAAATTACCCTTTAAATTGAATATATTATATATTTATTCCTTTAGCAGTGATTTAAACCTTGAGACTGGAAGAAACTTTCAGATTATTTGTTGCATACATTACTTTTAGGGGTTAAATGCCAGTGATCTCATTAAGCTAATTAGCGTGACAGAGTTATTCTCATTAGATTTTTATGCCAATATTTTTGTCAACCTATTTCAAAACATAAGTATCTAATTAGAAACTGTTTTCCATTAGTCAGTAATAACTAATACAAATCAGAAATTTGTAGTTTCTACGTTTTACAAATATATATTTTTTATTGCAATAGACTATGTTTCAATGTCTGTAATTTAAGATATTTCAACATGCAATATTAAGTATGTATTTTTCAGTTTATTTCACAGCTTTAGGGACAGTCTATTGTTCTACTTCAAAACATTTACTCAGTACGTGGTTAGGATATCAGATATGACACAATCTAAAAGTTAAAATAAGTATTTTGGTTTTCATTTCTGAATTAACACTTGAGACTTTGCTCACAACATTGATTTATTATTTTGAAATTAAAAGTATAATAATTAGTATAATTATAACTAGAAATAAACTTCCATTGGTGAAATTAAAAGTATTAAAGAAATATGTATTAGCTAAAGTATTTTAGAGACACTTTCTATCTTTGATTAAAGTTAAAAATCTAGAGAAATCTCTTCTCTGCTTCCTTAGGGATGGCATCTAAAGCTTCATCTTTAAATGATTCTATATCCAGACATTGATAAGGAGTTATTCTGATTTTCTGGTATCAGCTAAAGGATAAAAAACAAAAACAAACAATGCAGTAAAGTAAGAAGAGGGGGAAGGGAAAGGAATATAGATTGGGAAAAAAGAAAACTGTCTTTGTTTATAGATGATATAATCATTTATGTAGAAAATCCAAAAGAATCAACTGGAAATCTCTGGAAATAAGTGATTCAGGCAGGGTTGCAGGATGCAAAGTTAATGTACAAAAGTCAATTGCATTCCTATATGCCAACAATAAAGAAGTGGAATTTGGAAATAAAAACACAATAACATTTACATTAGTACCACCCAAAATAAAATATTTAGTTATGAATCTAAGAAAATATATACAAGATCTATATGAGGAAAACAACAAAAGTCTGATGAACAAAGCAAAGAACTAGATAAATGGAGAGATATTTCATGTTCATGAATTGGAAGATTCAATGTTGTCAAGATGTCAGTTCTTTCCAATTTGATGTAAAAATTCAATGCAATCTCAGTCTTAATGCCAGCAAGTTAATTTATAGAAATCTAAAGTTAATTCACTGATTTTAAAGTTTATATAGAGAGACAAAAGACCTAGAATAGCCAACACAATTTTGAAGAAGAAAAAATTTGGAGGACTGACACTACCAGACTTCAAGACTTACTATAAAGTTATAATAATCAAGGGATTGTGGTATGGGTAAAGAACAGGGAAATATATTAATGAACTAGAATAGTGAACCCAAAAGGAGACCCAACTGATTTTGGCCAAAGTAGCAACAGCAATACAATGGAACAAATAAATCCTCTTCAATAAATGGTGCTAGAACTAGCCATTGACTTGCAAAAAAATATATATATATATATATATATATGAATTGAGATACAAACCTTATGCTTTTCACAAGAATTAACTCAAAAATGGATTATAGACCTAAATGTAAAAAACAAACTAAAAAAAAAAATAAGTGGAAAATAACAGAACAGAACCTAGATGAATGGGTATAATAATCCCTTTTTAAATACAACACCACAGTTACAGTCTATGAAAGAAATAGTGGTAAAAGACAATAGCAAGAGAATTAGAAGATGAGCCATAGGTTGGGAGAAAATATCTGCAAAAAACATATCTGAAGGACTGTTATCTAAAATATACAAAGAACTCTTAGAACTCAACAATAAGTAAACAAACAACTTGATTAAAAACTGGACCAAAGACCTTCATAGGCACCTCACCAAAGTTTAGATACAAATATCAAATAAGCATATGAAAAGATGCTTCACATCATGTGTCATCAGGGAAATGTAAATTAAAATAAAGATGTACTACTACACGCTTATTAGAATGGCCAATATCTAGAACACCAACAACACCTAATCCTGTTGAGAAAGTAGAGCAACAGGACCTTTTATACATTGCTGGTGAGAATGTAAAATGATCTCCCTTTGGAAGATTATTTGACAGTTTCTTAGAAAACTAAACATATTCTTACCATATGATACTGCAATCATACTGTTTGGTATTTACCTAAAGGAAGAAAAAACTTATAGCCAAACATAAACCTCCATGGAGACAGACAGACAGGCATAGAGCCATATCAGCTTATTCATAATTGCTAAAACTTGGAAGCAACCAAGATGACCTTCATTAGGTGAATGGATAAATAAACTCTGGTACATCCAGACAATGGAATATTATTTCATGTTAAAAAGAAATGAGCTATCAAATCATGAAAAGGCATGGAGGAAACTTAAGTGCATATTACTGAGAGAAATCAATCTGAAAAGGCTAAATACTATAAAGACATTCTAGAAAAGTCAAAACTATAAAGACAGTAAAAGATCAGTTGCCAGATATGAAAGTGTGAGGAGATGGATAGGAAGACCACAGAAGTTTTTATGGCAGTGAAAATACTCTTTATGTTACTATAATGATTGATACATGTCATTATATATTTGCCCATACTCAGCATATATGACACCAAGAGTGAACTCTGCAGTAAAGTTTGGTCTTTGGGTGGTTATGATGTGTTACTTTAGGTTCATTCTTAATTAAAAACAAAAACAAAAAAAACGCACAATTCTACTGAGTGTGGTTGATAATGGGGGAGGCTATGTATGTGTGGGAGTAGGGGTTATACAAGAAATCACTAACCTCATTCTCAATTTTGTTATAAACCTAAAATTGCTCTAATAAATTATTTATTTTTAAAAAAAGTGTTTACTTTAAAATCTAGTGAAAAAAATCAGAGATGATTCTTAGTAAATTGAGTTATATCATTTTCTCCTAAAATCTACCTTGTTTTATTTCTTCTCGCATTTATTTTATTCAGATGATATTTCTGAAGAAAATCTGATTACAACATTAGTAAAATTAAGGTTTCCTCCTCCTCGTAAACTTGAAATATTTCTTATCTTGAAAGAAATTCTTAAAACATATAAATTGATATTTATTTCTGCTTGTTTTTTAAGGATTGAACATTCAAGACCTCTCAACAGTCAATTTCACATGCAAGTTTTCTACTCTTCCATCTATGATTGTCATAATTAGTCTATTTGCTGTTCTCTTCTTCGAAAATGACTATTATTGAAAGGTTATATTTCTCTCCTCTGTCATTCATGTTATATAATCATATCTTCTTATCTCATTATAACTGATGCTCCCTCATTTATCACCTGTAATTCAATTGTCTACAAAGTTAATTCTGCCTTTCATTTATTTAAGTGATAGTAAGACTTGGTAAATAATAGTTTTTATTTCAGCTGAGATTTTCTTCTTTAGTTAATGTTATTACCTATTTTTCCTTCATCCATTTTATAGAGAATTTTATAATTTACTTAATTTTTTTAAATATCCATTTCAATAGAAATATTTGTACCTTCCTCTCCCAATGAATATATGCCTCCCTTTTTGGTCTGCAAAATTTTTTCACATGTTGTAGATTTTTTTCTCATGTTTACTTAATACTGAGTTTAATATTCTTATTTCAGAGACATTTAGAGGGTCCATGTCAAAGTGCATACCATTTAACCTTTTGCAATGTAAAGAGACACAATTGGCTGGATGCAGAGGACAGATTATGGAGGGGCTGACGTTAACCTCCAGTTTGGTTGCTGGCAGTTTTCATTTGTGAAATCATGAAATACACCAAGTGAACTTTGAGGTCCACTATTCTATTTTTCAGTGAGGTTAACCAAACTAAGATGAAATTACATCTAACATTTAGGGGGAAATCTGAAGATTGAGGGAAGAGGAGAGTAACAGACACTATCTCCATCTCCATACAATTATTTAAAATGAAAAAAAAAAAAACTTAAGTGGATCATATTTTGTTGCTCGTTTTTGCTAAAAATAATCTTTGAAATAATTTTATTATTAAAATATAAGCATTAGGATCTTAACATCTTTCTAAAATTTCAACTCTATGACTTTGTCTTTTGATTCAACTGAAGAATGAGAGTCTGGATCAGAGTTGTATCTTTGCCAAATGTCCAGCAGATTTATTTATCTTTCCTTGGAGGTCAACTCTACTTTCAAATTAATTTCAATTACATAGGAATCTCAGGATTTTCTCATCTATGTGGTGTTTTATTTTTTTATTGCTGTTTTTGTTGTTGTTTGGGGAGAGTACAAAGGGAAAATAATTTAATTTTCTTTGATAGCATTTGATCCAATCTTCAGTTAATATTTTTATAATAATGCATTGGTGAACATTTAAACATTTCTAGATTTGCGTAGTCTGTTAATGTGTCTTTCATTCCCAAGCTCCTTTTACTAATATGCTGAGCAGTCATTGTAATGTTCTACATTCTGGAAAAACTTGATAAAAATAAAAGGAGGAAAACATTTTCCTTGATCTTTTCCAGTGGCACATGTGAGCAAGCTGGACAGGTTGTATATAACTTCTAGATGAAAAACATTTTATGTGTCAGAGTAGCACTTGTAAACACACTGGGAGAAGTTTGGTTTATAGTTGTGAAACATTTCTAGAACTTCTAAAGTTACAAAGGTTATTTTTAAATTGAGTACTTCTCAGAAATTTATAAGATGGTAGATAATAAATAATGTTTTAAAATGTTGTTCAAGATGCAGCCTCAAAACATATATATGTAAATCATTAAAAGTATAATAAAAACGTATGCCTAACAGCATGGGATTGAAGCAACATACAAAGGCGTATTGGATGGTTACTGCCCAGAAAACTCACCAACATTACAAGGCTTATCATCAGGGAAAGAACAGAGATATAAGTAAGAATGAAAATGATATAAAGATGCATTTTAATGGAGATAGGAAAGTATATGTGAAGTAGCATAAAACAAAGTAGGAAAAAAAAAAAGAAAACAAAAACAAACACTCCAAAGGGTGTTAACAAGCTTTTATGATAACTATAGAAATAAACATAGAGGAAGCAACAGAAAAAAACAACGCTGACTCAATGTGATAGTCACATACTCATGATAGTTTCTCTAAAGTTTTTTGTTAAATAAAAAGTTTGACAGAAGGATTCTGTTTAGACTGTGCAAGAACTAAAGTGCTTCATTCTGAAATAGAAGTTTTCAAAAGCAGCAGGAAAGAGGCAGCATATGTCACTTTTCTTTTGATGTTTCTATAGGCCCAGAAAACATACTGAAGCTAAGGCACCTGTGTTCCTCAGAATGCTATAAACAGACTTAGTTTTTCATTCAAAGCCCATCACTTTCTATTTCTAACCCATTATCAGATCAGAATTTATCATTATTATTGTCATGATTACTATTATGTATCATTACACTTTCCAGCCCCAACAAGACACCATTATGGCTTCATTTCCCCACCCCTCAAGGCTTCAACTATTTCCAAAATGTAAATGTTTATTATCACTTCAGATGGAGCCAGCACTGATCTTCATTCAGGAACTTGTCCAGGCTTCAAATGGCTTTGTTTTCATTCCCTGCTGTCTGCTTTAAAGCTAAAACAGATGAACAATGTAGCTTTAAATGGAAGAAAATTCCCCTTTTTAGTTTATATTTAAATGATTGAAGCAGGCTTTATGGAAAGTATCTTCAAAGAATATAAAATCTTGATGGAAATAACATTAAAGTAAACTACTGTTTAAATCCCTTATTCCAATCGATAGAAACAGCAAGGTGTAGTAAAAATAAGCCTGCATTTAGGATTGAGGATTCAACTTGTAGCTTTAAGTTTTCATGTGAACTCGGACAAAGAACTAATTTTTCTGAGGCATTTGTAAAATGTTAAGGTTATTCTTAGTTTTAAAGTTTTGCCATTTTTGGATCAAGGATAGTGCTTTATTTTAAAGAATTAAGGTAGAAAAAATATACATGTTTGTGAGTAAGGGTTTGACCAAGCTTTGCATTCTAATCTTCTCTGGAACGTGTGTAAGGACAATCTTTGTTCATCTAAAAAGGAGAAAAAGATCTGAACTCAAGTAATTGAATTTTTAATTACAAATTGATGGTAACCTAAAAAGCTTTAAAGTGTAAATTAAATGTTAATAAAATGACCAACACAGATAATTCTATTTGCTTCCTCCTGAGACTGTTAGAGCAACTTTTAATTGACCATCAGTTCAAAAAACCAAAACTCGCAATCTCTAAATCTTAATATTCTGACAGGTTGCAACCCTAGTTGGCCATTTGTTTTATAACCTATGATTTTTCCATGTCCTGTATAGTTTAATGATTGTATTAGTCTGCACCTAAGATTTCTCATATTTTTGCACTCTGTCATGAAAGTATTTCAACCATTTCAATGAAGACATGGAAGTTCCATTCATGTGATAAAGAACAGGCAACATATTTAAACTATATGCACTGAAACTACATATTGCCTAGCTACTTCTGTATAAAAAACTTCAGTTGCAACAGCTGTTTTATGTTTTGGTTTTTAATTTCGTGCATTCTAATTTTGTTTCCCCAAGTTAAATCAATAACCGTTTGAGACCGTTTAGCACATGAACTTTTTAATGATATCATCTTTATAACGTGACAATATCTCTAGAGTGCAGAAACAAAAACTTTTTCCGGAATAAGATAGTTTCACTTTTCTTTCTATGACTAGAATTTGTATCAGTTTTCTTTGGACAGGTGTATGATTGTAATAAGAATGGAGCTTTAACAGGTACATCAGTTCTGGAATTTTATTAACAAATGTGGATATTCCATTTGAGGTACCTTGATAATGTGGCACAGTATCAACAAAATCAAACCAACCAACCAACCAAACAAACAAAAACACTGGACTGGAAATCAAAGAGAACTATGTGCTAGTTGTGGACCTGATAAATTTTGTTTTAACATTACAATACTCTCTTAAGTTTTTCTGTGCCTTGCTTTCTTTTTATACATAAAATGAGATGATAAAGGAAAAAATATTTAAGATTCCTTTCAGCTAAAGCTATTATGATTTCTCTCATTAATCAACCAGCATTGGCCATTTTTATGCACAGGAATAATGGTAAAGAAATCACAGAAGACCTAACAAAGTTTAAATTGACTTAGAAAATATTCGAGGACAATCTTTATTCAGTACTGAGTGATGCTGGTGATTCAGTTATGGACCATTCTACATGATCAATGAATCATGAAGTTATAACAAATAGTGTCATGGTATTATTGAAGGGGACAGTTGTTCCCAACATATTTTAATTTATTGCCAATTGTCAAGACATCCACACCTATTTCCAACTTTACATCTCTTTGGTATTGACCAGCTGCGGTCCACATATAAATGTTAGGGAAAAAAAAATGTGATGCCTCTTGAACAACCGATTAAATTTCTTAGGCAAACTGCTTAAACTAAAATGTTAAAACAATCAGTAGTGGAGATGAAAGGACAAACAGACTAAATTCTACATGCTACATAAAATGTAGAATTTAAATAAAGAACTTATATAAAATTATGACATAATTAGAGGCCAAATAGACACATGGAAAATGACCTCAACATTCATTTACTTAAGAACATATAGTCAATAAAGAAAGAAAAGGACAATTGCTAACCTTAATTGAAGACAGATATTATTTTTCCTTTTACATAAACCTATGTTTATTTTATATGCTTTTATATATAATTATATGAATATAAATATATATATTTAGAGAAGAGTAGATGCACATAATTCTGGAGAAGAGTAGGAATTGGAATTATCCCAGGAATAGAAAGGACTTATAGGTATGGTATTCACAATAATAACCAGGTAGAAAGATGGCCCAACAAAGTTTCAGGATGAAAGACAAGTTAAAATATTTAAGAAGAAAGTGACAAGATTAGACCTTCCTTCTAGGAGAAGCCTCTGCATTGCATTATTGATTATAATGAAGAAGTAATTAAACATGATGCGTAAAGAGTAAACTGATACAGGTCAAATAGGATAGATAAGAAAGAAGATAGGGGAGGTTCTAGGAGGAAAGCTAAAAGACAAGAAGAGGTGGTGAGAAGAAGGTAATATCTATGCATAATAAATAGGATTCTCACTATGTGATTGAGCCTTGGTCAAGGGATCACAGGATGCTATAAAATGTTACTAGATCCCCTTAGATCCTGTCTAGCTTGTTACTTGGAATGTGATCAATAGCATCTGTGATGACTAGGAAATGTTTCTTCGGAGTAAATTTGATTATAGCTTAATGATCTGAGTCTTATATTGGCATATTGCTTGGTTTGAGCTTAATGTTCTCAGTTCAACTTTGAATTTAAAAATTTTTCTGTAAGTAGTATAGAAGACTCAGGGAGATTCTCATAGACAAAGCCTAATTATCTGCACGCATAGAGCTTATTGAGGGCATCCTGGGTCAGAATCATGTGTTTTCACTGCTCTGGTTCCTAAAGTGGGAATACTGAAAGGGTGCAGATTCTTTTAATAAATTGAGAGAGTAAGCAGGAAGAACTTCAGTGACTAGCAATTCCCCCTTCCCTGTCAAGATGTACTTATTAAATTATTAAAACAAGTTTTAAAAATATTTCATGTAGAAACAGTTATTGTATAAAAAGTCATAATTTTAGTAGTTTGAAATGGATGGCTATGCTAATCTAAATTGTTAAAAGGGGGCAAATATCCTTCATATTATAGAAATTGATCCTGATTAATAATTGAGGTATAATTGATATGAAGTATACTGCACATGTTTAAAGTGTACAATTTGATGTTTTGACACACACGTTCATCTGCACATACACTAGTGAAACCAACATCAAAATTTAGATAATAAACATATCCATCACTCTCAGTCTCTTCATATACCATTGTAATTTCTTTCTCCACCCCTTACACTAACAAGTGACCCCTGATCTGTTTCTTGTCAATCTAGATTAGTATGCATTTTCTAGATTATTAATATATATTCTTTTCTTGTCTAGCTACTTAGCATCATTATTTTGAGAGCCATCTATATTGTAGTGCGCATCAATATTTCATCATTTTTTCTTGCTGAATAGTATTCCATTATGGCTGTACCACATTTATCTATCTATTCACCTATTGATAGACATTTAAGATATTTTCAGTTTTTGGCTATTCCAGATAAAGCTACTATGGACATTTATGTACAAGTCTTGAATGGATACATGCTTACTTTCTCTTTGGTAAATGCTTAAGAGTTTTATGGCTGTCATATGGTAGGTGTATGTTGAACTTTTATAGAGACTGCCAACTGTTTTCTAAACTAGACATATCATTTTACATTCCCCCAAGCAGTGTATAAGAATTTCAGCTACTCCACATTTTCACCAACATATTGTTTAATTAGTTTTTAAATTTCAGCCATTATAATAGTTTAATGGTATTTCATTATATACTTATTTTGCAATTTCCTAATTGCTAATGATGTTAATCCCCATTTTAGGTCTTATTTGCTTATCTCTGATGAAGTGTATGTTCAAATGTTTTACCTTTTTTCATTAGATTGTTTATATTCTTACCGAGTTTTATGATTATTCTTTATTATTTTTATTTTTATTTTTTTTAGTTTTCTAGATTCTTTATATGTTCTGGATATAAGTCCTTTATGAGATATATGCTTTTCAAATATTTTCTCCTAGCCTGTTTCTTGTCTTATTTTTCCAGCTTTATTGAGATATTGACACTTAACTTTGTGGAAGTTTAAGGTGTAAATGTGTAGATTTGATATATTTATAAACTATAAAAAAATTACCACTCTCATTGGTGGTAACAGAAACTATTATTGGTCTCTCCCTATATTACTGCCTGAAACCTCTCTTCAGACAGTAAGATAATCATAGGCACACCTTATCTGTTTCCCCTCACTCTTTGCCTGATATGTTGAAATTAGTTACTTCACACATTTTGTCCAATTTTTGTTGTTGCTTTTGTGAGAAAGATAATCAGTCCTACTCCCTGTTACTCTATATTGGCAGCAAATATAAATCATCTGGTAACAACTTTAAAAACATTTGTAAAGAATGCAAATGCTATATAGCAGTAAACAAATGTTTAAAATAATCTAAAATATAACAATATATAAAGTATAATTGCAAAAACAAAAATAAATAAGAGGAAAATAATCTGTTTAATATCCTAAATATCCAATATTAGGAGATTAAATAATTTATCTTAGCTCCTTCAAACACAATATTTTGTAGAGAAAATTCTCTATATGCAGAGATGGAAGAACAGACTTTGGTGTCAGTTAGATGTTAATGTGACTCCTGACTCCATAAAATGTGGGTAATAATTTGTACTCAAAGAGTGTTTGTGCAATATATGTCCTTCTCACAATATTTAGCATAAAGCAAATGATCATTTTGTGTTAATATTTAATGTCACACAGGCATCTTCCCGAATCTACCTGGGATGTGTCAGGATGTTTAACAAAGAAATTTAGTTTCCCAGGAATCACAGGGGAATAGGATACAAATGAAACATATTTTCTTCTAGAGTTGATATCATGCCTTCTCTTGATTTTACTCGGTGCATTCTTACTTCAGCATCTCACCCTTGCCACATAAACAGTGAACCATATCACTTGGGCAAACATTGTCCCCATTCTTTACTAAAGTAACAGCTATTTTCCTTCTATATCCTCTCTAAACAACATACTCACAGTCACTACTGCTTCCCCCTTAACTGTACCAGAAACCCGTTGTCATCGGTCTTTGACAGTATTTGCCAACAAGAATTGTGGGACTGTACTTAGATTTTTAGTTTTGTAAAGACACAGAAGCAAGTAAATGTAATATTCTTGTCCTACATTAGCCTATCAAATCTAAAGAATCAGTGATTGTTTAGTAAAATTCCTACAGGGGCATTCAAATAATATTCATTATTGGAAAAAATATTTGGGTATGAAACTACATTAAGAGGTATCTGTAGTGAAAATAAACATTCTTTGTCCTTCCACCTGCCAAAACTTCTTACAGTGAGATTTTCCATATTTCTGTAGAAATAAAAATAAAAGTAAAGAAGATAAAAATGTAGACTTTCTTAGTTAGCTCTGAGTTGATTATAAGTTATTAAGTGGTAGAATTTTGGCTCTTTTCTCTTATTTTCAAGGTAGCAGTAGCAGTAATGATTATAACAATGATAACTTAATACCTTACACTTACATGTTGTCTTTTATCACAGTTTTAGAACACAGCAATTAATATTTACAATAGTTTTGAGTGTTGTATATTAGGATAGCCGTTAAGTCCTCTATAGGGATGAGCAAGTGAAGATGTAGTAACCTATGCTCTTCACTTTCTTTGTTTTTATGACCAGCTCCGTTATTGAATAAAAACAGAATCTAGTGATCATTGTAAACTTGTGGAAAACCTAACAGAGTTTTATAAATAGGATTACTTAGGAAATTTGGTTTAAAATAATAATAAGTAAAAATTATTTTTATAACTAAACAATTGGACAGGATAATGTTATCTTTCTCTTTAAATCTTTTCTAGAAACTCAATTTGTAGTTTTATCTGGTCCCCAAGAAAGCCAACAACAATAACAAAAAACAAACAAACAAACAAAAAACCATGATTTTAACTGATTTCCTTTTATATTTAAACATTTCTTACATTGTACTTATTTTATAATATTCTAAATCCATTTTGGGAGGAACAAGATGAAAAATTTACTATTATGTAAATGGTAACTATTTAAAAAAAAACTATATATATTAGATGCTTATTTGATTAGCAATTCACCAAATATTTACTGACTGCTAAGGTACTTTCAGTGATTCTAAGAAACTAAGCTAGGAAATTTACTTTGGACATGCTTTGATTACTACGTTTCATTTATCTAGCAATTTCAAAGAATGAGGGAGGTCTGTGAATGTATGTTTTTGATATTTGAGAGCAGATCTTTTATTTAAAAGAAACCATATTTGATAGGTCATAAAACCACCGATGTCTTCCAGAATGGCAAGGGAATTGAGAATGATCAGAGAAGTAGAAATTTCTTCTTTAGAAAGCAAACTTTTATTTTAAAATAAATGATAGTAGATAGGACCATTGGCTATATAAATCAGACTATGTTTTTTGTGGATTAGAGAACTAAATGTGTCTGCTGATTTGACAGGGAAACAGAACTTCCCAATATCTAGATATAGGAGTAAGTCTAAAGATGGTTACTTGTCACTAGGGAGGGTAACAGGAGGCAGCAGGTGGACAGTATAGCTAAGCATGGTTGTTGGAAGTTCTAGTACCAGATCCTTGGCATCAGAAGCCTGAAAGCAAGAACACACCTCTGCAATGGTAGGCTGCCAACATCACATGTAGTAAAATGCCTAACATAAATATAAAATTATCTCAAATCCAATTTTACATTTCTTTGATCACTAATAACATGTATTAGTAATTTTATATTCTCTTCTATAAGTCATTTGTATCTTACTGAGTTTCTGGTGGGTTTTTTTTTTTTCAGTTTATTCACTATTAATACTATCTGGCCAATAATTTTCCTGTTTTGGGTAAGACTTTTAATATTGATAGATATTTCTAGTGTTAGGTAATCACATGTATTCATATTTTATTTAATTACTCTTACAATTAAAAATTATTTCTCCCCAAAATATACAAAATATAAAATGAATTAAAGCTATCAAATATATAAGTGGATGTTTAAACCATTTAATATACCCAGAACTTGGGAGATTTATGACTTCACTTGAGGCTCTAATTAAAAGTATTCCTCTCTAAAAGCTTATTTTCTTTATGCTTTCATTATTAGAAATAACCCCTCCATTTCTAAATGTATTTATTTATACCATAAAATCAATTTCATTGATATAGCAGGGCTTACACTTGGTTATTCTCTTTATTGATGTCAACCGATGGTCATTGGTGTCAGTTCAACACCAACAGGAATCCTCAATTTGGGATGTGGTGAAGAAGAAATTTTATTCAGTGTAAACAGCTCAATTGTAATACAGCATGGCTATGAGAACAGCATGGCTGTGGAACAGCTCAATAGTGTTACAGCTTAATTTTGAAGCAGCATGACTGTGAGGTGGCCCTGGGTCAAGGTTGCCCTGTCGTAAGGCCCCTCTGGCTAGACAGCTCTGCTCCACCCTCCTCTGCTCTGCCTGCTTTTATTCTCTCTGGTCTGGTGAGATATCTTTGATGTATTATCTTCAGTGTTTCAGCTCCAGCCAGGGAAAGAGTCTTCAGTCTTTGGTGGAAAGGGAAAGGGAAAGTGTGCTCCCTGAGTTAGAGGGGAGCTGATTTAAGTAGACAGAAGTCTCCAACCCTCAAATCCTCAAAGTTTGATTGGTCCAAAAGACACTATCTTGATTGGTCAGAATGGAGCCACTCTGGTTGAGGAAGATGCTATGAGGATATAGCGTTGCAGGTCTGACTGGACAGGGAAAGCCTCAGTCCTATTTATTGAAATACCAGGAACTCCTTTATAAGGGCTTGCTCAGATGGCAGGAACACAGTTTAGTCAGACATTGTGGAAGTTTAATGCTGGATTCTCCCTCAAGTGCTATTTGCGTGATAGGTTCCTTTTTAGAAATAGATGCTAGGCTCTGCTTTTAAATTTGAGCCTAGTTAGCCGCTAGGAGCCCTTCTTAGCAGCTATCTTTCTCTCAGGGTCCACATTGGTAAACTGATGTGTGTGCATATCTATGATTACCATTTTGCACAATTTTAATTATTGTTGACTTAAAAAATGTGTTTAAATGTCAGATGAAGCAAGTCATATTAATGTCCTGCAGAGAAACAGAACCTATAGGATATAAAAGGAGATTTATTATGATACTTATGGAGGTCTAGAGGTCCCAGAATCTGATATCTTCAAACTGGAGACCCAAGGAAGCCAGTGGTATAATTCAGTCTGAGTTTGAAGGCCTGAGAACCAGAGGAACCAATGATACAAATCCCAATCTGAGGCCAGAAGAAGATAAAATGAGGTATCCCAGCTCAATAGTGATCAGAAAAAAAAAAAAACGACAAATTTTTCCTTCCTCTGTTTTTTGTTCTGTTTAGGTCCTCAATGGATTGGATAATGCCCAACTACATTGAGAGGGCAATTTACTGAGTCTACCAATTCAAATGCTAATCTCATGCAGGAACACCCCTCACAGATCAGATGTACCCAGAAACCATGTTTTTAATATGGGCACACCATAGCCCACTCAAGTTGCCACACAAAATTAACCATCACAAGTTTCCATTAATTTTCTACTTTATAATATTGAGTCTTCTACTCAAGAATGTGATATACTCTCCAATGCTTTCAATTCAAATATTTTATTCAAGTATTTTTTTAATGTTTATTAGTGTCTTCTAAGTTTGTTTGTTTGCCTAATATAAGTGTATGTGTGTGTGTGTATGTGTGTATAATTAAGCATACTTGTTTGCCATAAGAGTACTAAAGTCAATATCTATGTTGGTGTTCTTTTTCATAGATAATTCCCCAACGATCTTCGCAGTTCCACGTTGATTAGGAGGCAAAGTACTCTCCCATGTTCTCATTATTCTTATTCTCAGTTCATAGAGGACTTCAGTTTCCAGGACTGTTAAATCACAAGTTAGCCCAGACTTCAGCAGAAGGAACCTTATTCAAGGGCAACTGATCCTGACATATCTCCACCTTGTTCCCTTTCCTGAACTGTCAAGATTTTCTATATTCCTTTCTTGTTTAAGTAGTTCTTACACTCGCAGTCTGTTCTTTCCTTTCCATTTGAGTTAGTCACCATCCTCTCCTACACAGGACATTTCTTATCCAACCAATATGCTGGCATGCTCTGAGAAGAGTTAAGTAATAGATCTTTTCTTCAAGTCTTGGTTCTGCCATAGTTGGTAGTGAGGAAGTGAAATGTCCCTCAGGTATAAGAGAGTAGAGATTGGTGAGTGCACTGGGAGATACTTGATTAATACTTTGAGTTAAAACTTTGCTATATAGATATATAGGAAACATACAGTTTTTGCCTAACTTCTATAAATAATTATTTGATTAAAGTTACTTAAAGTTCTAATGATGCTTTAATTGATTTCCTTGGATTTCTTTGGTATTCTGTAAATAAATGAAGATCATTTTCCCCCATTTCCTATAACTTTTCCATTTAATTTGCTAAACTTTTACTGCTTTTTTAAGTACAGTTGACATACAATATTATATTACTTTCAGGTATACAACACAGTGATTTCTCTCTCTCACACACACACACACACACACACGCACACACACACACTATATATCCCTATGATGTGATCACTATTGTAAGTCTAGTAAGTATCTATCACAATATAAAGTTATTACAATATTACTGTGCTGTATGTTACATCTCCATGATTTATTTATTTTGTAATTGGAAGTTTGTACCTTCATCTTTTTCACCTATCTCCCAACATTCCTACCTTTTGTTAATAATCAGTTTTTTTCTCTGTATCTATGTTTCTGTTTGTTTGTTTGTTTAAGATTTCACCTATAAGTGAAATTGTATGGTTGTTGTCTTTGTCTGACTTATTTCACTAGTATAATACCCTCTAGGTCCATCCACATTGGCACTTATAGCAAGATTTCATTACTTTTTATGGCTGAGTAATAATATTACATTTTTCTTATCCATTCTTCTATTGATGGACACCTAGGTTGCTTCCATATCTTGGATATTATAAATAATCACTAATCATCAGGGAAATGTAAATCAAAACCACCTATCAGAACAGCTGTTACCAAAAAGTCAACAAACAACAATGTTGGAAAGGATGCGGAGAAAAGGGAACTCTAGTGCACTATTGGTGGGATTGTAAATTGGTGCAGAAACTAGGGAAAACAGTATGGAGGGTCTTCAAAATATAAAAAATAAAACTTTAGTGTTTAATTAGTGAAAACACTAATTAAAAAGATATATGCATCCCTGTCATCTTTACTATAATTATAAGAGTTAATATTGTGATAAAACATTAATATTTGCTTGATGTAAATGGTTAAATACTTAAAATTAAAATTATATAATATATAAATGTATTTACTAGTTATATTCCCTTAATTCTACTTTTGTTGCCAGAGTTAACCACTATTAACAGTTTACTGTGTGTATTGATGTTGCCATCTCAGAAGTGTAAAGATAAGCTATTTAATTGTTATGTAATAATCTTGGATATGGACTCAGCATATTGGATTTGGAGATTTAGATATTTCTAATTTTTGAGTATTATAATATTGATGCAGTAAACATCCACACAGTGAATTTGTTTTGTCATAGAGTATGCATTTTGCTAATTTTAATAGAGACTATCAAATTGCCTTCCAAATTAGCTATTCCAATTTATACACACCAGCACTCTATTTACTCTCCCACTTGTCAGTGTTGGGACTATTATTCTCTCTCTTCTTTTTTAAACAATCGGGTCTCATGTGCACAGAATAAGGTTAGGCAAGATACTTGATCTATTACACATTCTCATCATTAATCACACTTTTTATATTTTATTTATTTTCAAATATTTTTATTTTTTTTATTTTCTTCCCCCCCAAGAAATCATTTTTACTGATAAAATGTTGTAGTACACTATTTTCTTCTTTTTTAAAATTAATTAATTAGTTAATTAATTAATTTGTTTATTTATTTATTATGGTGACATTGGTTAATGAAATCCAGTAAGTTTTAGACATACGATTCAACAGTAAGGCATATATGTACATTGTATTGTGTTTTCGCCGCCCATAGTTAGATTTCTTTCTTTCACCATATACTTGACCCCCTTTACCCCATCTACCTCTCCTATTACCTCTCCCCATAAATACTTATTTTTAGAAATAAAGTAAGCATCTATAAAGTAACTATTCAAAACAGATGGTATAATCTTGACAATAACCTAGATTTAATCATACTTGCAAATATGACAAGTGAAAAATTATATCTAATTTTTAAAAATTTGCATTTCTCTGACTACTGGCTTTTCTCATGACTTTTTTCTCTTGAAATTTAAGTTTCTTCTTTTATATGTTTTACCTGTTTTCTTATCTTCATATTATTTATTTATAAAAATGCTTATATATATATATATATATATATCTGAATAGTAATACTTTTAAGTAATCTTCTCCTTTATTTTTAATTTTACTTACAATGTCTTAAGTCACAGGTCAGTTTCATTTCAGTGTATTTACATTTACTAATTATGGCAGAACGATGCTAGCTATTTAACCAAACTAAATTATCTTCTTCCTACATTTTTTAGTCTCTCTTGTAGCTAAGTGTAGGAATATGACTAAATTCTAATCATTGGTTATATATACCAGATCCAGACCTCCCTTCAAAACTATATGATCCTCCATGTCATTTTTCCGTTACAATTGGCCAAAATGGAGACTACCCATAGGATGGCCTTGAGAGAATCATGACTTAGAGTAAAGCTACAAAATGAGAGGAGCATGAGGCTGTGAATTAGCAATTTGGATAAATAACATTGGGTTGTTAACTTGAGCAAGAAATAAATGTTATTTTCTTATTTTTCTAACATTTGGGGATTTGTTTGTTACTCCAAATAGCGTTAGATAGGTCTCTAACTACTACATAATCTTTTCATATATATTTTGTACTCCAAACAGGGCCTGCATTTTTTATTCCCAGCAATAGTGCATGGGAGTTCCAGTTGCTTCACATTCTCATATTGTTGGTTATTTAATTTTAGCCATTCTAGTATGTATAAGAGATAGATCTCACTGAGATTTATTTTGCATGTTTGTAATGACTAATGTTGAGCTTCTTTTCATGGGCTTATTTTGACATTCTGAGATTTTTAAATTAAATTTACTGGGGTGACATTGGATAACAAAATTATATAGGTTTCAAGTGTACAATTCAATAATACATCATATGTATATTGCATTGTGTGTTCACTACCCAAAGTTAAATTTCCTTCTGTCACCATATATTTGACCCCCTTTACCCTTTTTAATGTTATCTTCTAATATATTTGTATTTTATTACATTATTTCTCAAGATATGTATGTTTCCTTGACAAACTTTTTTCCAAGACAATTACCTAAGTTCCTTAACTATATTTTCCAAGTATCTACTCTTAATTAAAAATGTATGTGTGTTTATTTTATATATTTCACATATATATACACATATATATGTATTAACATATATATACATATGCATGTATTAACATATATATGCATACATATGTATTTACATATATACATATATGTATTCACATATGTACATATATGTATTTACATATATACATATACATGTATTTACATATACACATATATGTATTTACATGTATATACATATATATGTATTTACATATATATACATATATGTGTATATATGTAAAATATATAAAATAAATGCACATACATTTTTAATTTTACTATATATAGTAAAGTAGGGTACTACTTTACTATATACATATATATACATATACATGTACATATATGTATATGTATGTGTATATATGTGTGTGTATATATACACACATATATATATACACATACATATATATACACACATATACATATATATACATATATACATATATATATACACATATATATACATATACATATACATATACATATATAGGGTTGAAAGAGAAAGATATTTTTGCTCTTGGAGAATCATAGTAGCGTTAAGTGAGGGGAGAAGAGGAGATTCCATCTTGTAAGAAAGACTCTTACTATATACATTTATACATATATATACATATATGTATATAGTAAAGTAGTACCCTACTTTACTATCTGAAAATATCTCCACCAGTAATTTTACCACATATTCTCTATCTGTGGCTTACTCTTTGGGTACCATCACTTGCTTGAGTTCTTCTATATTTTAGAAAATCAAACTGGCTTTTCTATCTGGTAGAGGAGTTGACAGAATAATATTCTTTCTACATTTTAATAATAACTTTAGTAGTAACTTTTTAAATAATGACTTTCTACATTTTTCCTTAGAAATTTGTAAACATTTTATCCATGGAGTTTAGAATCCTAGTTATATTGTATTCTCTTTCTAACTGAATTTGGACAAGAATATGTTCCCTTCAAATTGATGTCGGTTATTCATATATATCATATATTCTGAGAATAAATAGCAAAAGACAGAAACATCTAAGTAAATTCTAGGCTTTGTGTGTTCATTATGAAAAATCAATTCCGTCTCTATCTTTAAAAACTGTAGGTCTACCCTTAATGATACTACATTCTTATTCAGAGGGAAAGGTTTTCCTGCATCCTCATAATGTATCTGGAGAGAATATAGCCGGGAGAGGGAATTACAATCCTGAAAGAATAAGAGAGTTGAACAAGGTGGTTTTGGTGAGCAAAGTATAAATAGGGAAGATGTCAGCAAGATCTATTTTGTAGTAGAGAGAGAGCCTCAGGTTATTAAGATAAATGTGAAAATAAGACTGAATTAGAAAACTGGAAAAAACTGTATGGAATTAAATTTGAAATCCTAGAGAAGGCTGCCCTGGAATAATCAGAAGCTTGATAGAAAATGTGATTTTAATGAAACTGCTTAACTAAAAGAAAGCTTTAAACATGATGGATGCTTATTAAAGAGAGAGTGATGAGATACATGAGAAGTAGTATATTGTACTGGTTCAAAGTTTGAGCACTAATGCCAGGAAGTACACTGCCAGTATGTGAATCCCAGCTCCATGAATTACTAGTATCTTTTTGGCACAAGTCTCTTGTATATAAATAGTATTAAAATTCACTATTTCTTTTTAGGATTTTTGTGAAGATTAAATTTGCTAATGCATGTGAAATACTTAGAGTGATTTCATAATAACTTTTAAATATCAGGCACTCTAATATAGTAAACATTTAGACAATCATATTGACATTTATTTATATTTAGATGGCAGTACAATATGTTGATGATTATTTTTTCTAAATCCCATTCTATGTTTTAGATATGTGTCTAATTTAATCTTCAAACAACCTTGGAAATTAAGTCCTATTATAATTTGGTTTGGTTAAAGAATCTGAGCTTTTGGGTAGATAAGTGTTTTTCCCAAATTCATAAAGACGATAAGTCAAGAACTGGGGTTTTGGCTAGATCCAGACTGTCAGTATTTGTCATTATGATGGGTTCTTTATTTATGAAATGACTAGTTGGTTTTTTTTTTTTTGGTATAGAATCTCAGAACAGGTGGATGGTTATTGATTTGATATAAACAGAGGGCTGTCTTTTAATCTTTAACTTATAAAGTAATATACTTTCATAAACAACAATGAAGTTTTAACAGTCTGCTATTCAGAGCTGTTGAAAGAGAAAGATATTTTTGCTCTTGGAGAATCATAGTAGTGTTAAGTGAGGGGAGAAGAGGAGATTCCATCTTGTAAGATGGACTCTACATATGAAAAGTTACAATAAAGATTCTGATACTTGACTTCCTAATCTCTTTCTATCTAGAGTTTATTACTATAATTAAGATACAAGGAGGAAGGTAATATTTGGCACTTCCTAAAACTAAGGGTTTGCAGAGTGACTATGAGCAGGTTATGTAACCCAGTCCCTGAAAATAAAGCAGATATTCTCAATAAAATAAAGAATGTAAAATTTGTCCCTGCATTCTTGATGTGTTCTTAAATCAAAAAATTCCATGCTTCACATATAATATACATCAAGGCTGACTTGTTTACAAGACAAAGTTTATTAATTTGCAGCATTAGATCTAACAAAAAAAGACAGTAACAGTAGCAAGGGCACATACTGAGAATTCAGCCCAGTGGGAATTTATCAGGTAGGCTTCTCTATGCTATTTTTATTTTGATATCTATTATGAAGGTAAACAATATCTAATTGTACTAAACACATATACAGCCACTCACATAATGTGGAGTTTACTCCACATGGCATTTACTTTCTTTCTATCACATATCCTTTGTATGATGATGCCTGAAATTCTATTACACTATTTTTTATAATCTCTCTCTTTTTCCCTCTTAAATGTGGCTTGAATCTTCTTCTTTTCCAATATATGTATATATGGGTGATGTGTGTGTGTGTGTATAACATGTTTATGATAAGTTAATGGAAAAGAACAAAAGATTTATAATAGTAAATTTTCATAGCTATCTCACCTCCAATTCCAATGTCCTGAACTCTTAAATTTTACACACACATATGTTTACAGTTACATATATATATATATATATATATATATATATACAGTGCTTGCAAGTGAAATCACAAGGTAACAATGCTACACCTTTCCATATATCTAACACATTGACTTTAATAAAAGATAGTATTCACAACATAGATGTGTCCTAATTTATTCAACAATTCCTGTTATGTTGTCTTTGTTTTGATATACTCATTTCTGTTGCTGTATCAAAACCATTGGTACAGGTATTAATATGTATTCATGTATATAGTATATTGCAGTCATCCTTTCTTAAAATACACATTGAATTTTATTGATCCTTTAATGCACACTAGATTTATTAGGTAAATTTCTTTATGTGATAATGTAGCATTAGAACAGTCTTCCTTCTGTAGAATAATGAATAAAGGCACAATTGTCTGTGTAGGGAGTAGAGATGAGAGCCAGTCCTAAATCGAATTGTCATAAAATAATCCCCAGTCTGGTTTGTACACTATGAATATATCTATGTTAAAATATACGTGTGTGTGTGTGTGTATATATATATATATATATATATATATATATATATATATGTGTGTATGTATATATTTATATGTAATATATTTATATATTCAGAATTTAAATGTAGATTAGTAGGTATTAAAACGTCACTAGATAGTGACTCTTATAAGTGTATAAAGTTGTATTATATATAATTATATATAATTTCTTATAAAATTTTATAAATTTGAAATCTATTAGAATCATACTTGTTTTAATAGAGCTATTTCATTCTCCAAAGTAGTAGCCTAAGACATAACAGTTGTATTAATCCTGTATAATATGAAAACCAGAAGTAGGAATTCCAGGATGATGCAACAATTAAAAATCCAATGTGGGAAGCTAAGCTCCTTCTGACTTCCTCCTCTGCTTGTTTTAATGTGCCCCTTCTGTCTCCATGGTCATAATATAGCTACTGTACTCCAAGGTACGGTTCCCTTTTTCTAGGCAGAGAAGTGGAAACTGCAACGAGTAAAATGGGGACTCCAGTGAATCTATTCTTTTTTAAAATGCTTTCTCAGAAGAACTAAACTATGGCGTCTCTTTATATCCCATTAGGAAGAATTGTCATGTGGCTCCCATCTGTAAGTGATTCTGGGGAGGTATTTTTCTGGACACATTGCCATTAGTAATTGAAAAATGAGTGGATATGAGGAAAGCCTAGAATCCATGTTTGGATAAGTGTGTGTGTGTGTTATTTGCATATATTTGTGATAACTATGAGAGCCAAATTCAGGTGTGATACAGCTTTATAGTCATGATAGCACTTTTCAGCAGCACAGGTGCTAAACGAAGATGTATTAATTTTTTGAGGAATTTATTATGCCTAATAGAGCTTTACTTTTTATTGGGTTAAAAAAAATTGACTTTTGTCTGTATGTAAAAATTGTCAATATTTTTAAATAACCAAAATGCTAAAGTGTTCTTTTTCCCACTTTCCCCATTGTGAAAAATGTATATGGAACAGAGGTGGCATGAAATGTATCCATTCCCATGACATAGGCTGTAATGGAAAATTGTCCAAGCCTAGCCTAGCCTTAAGATTTTAATCTTGTGATCATCTTCATATGTCATACTGTACTGCATGGACTATATCCAGCACATTTGATTTAAAACTATTTCCAGAAAAATAAATTGTCTTGTTAAGCTTACTAACCAGCTTCCTTCAGCAGACACATTTTTCTCTTCACAAAATGTCACTATTCCTTTTTAACACTGCAAAACAATGTTTGTAATTCACAGGCTTGATAAAGAATTCCTAAGGTAATTCTTCACTGAGTGTCTATACATGCTCAGAAAGAAATTTGAACATTTAGGAAATTATCTGTATAATTCAGAAAAATAAAATAGTTTCCCTCAATGATTAAGAGTAATAGGGTATTTTGGATTTAGTTATCTGAGAATGGTAAATGATGGAATATGATAACATATTTGAGAACACTATATCTACACCTGTATGTTTTTATCTACCTAAATATTTTAAACTACAGGACCATAGTTTAAAGATTTAGCTTAAAAGCTAAATTTTATAGGCCATTCACACAATTCTAAAATTGGCTAATTTTTATAATTGGCTTTTAAATATGTTTTTATATTATAGGAACTTTAAAATTAAAAAAAAAAAATAGAGAATGGTATAATGTACCCCTCACCTATATTGAACAGTTGACAAGACGTAGTCCTGAATCATCTACACCCCTATCCACTCTTCCTCCTATATATTTTATAAACATTGTAATTCAGCATGTACCTCTAAGAGAGAACCAGCATTTTTGAAAACATATCCATATGACCATTACCATATCTAAAAATCAAATAGTAATTCCTTAATATCTATAAATATCTAGTCAGTGTTCAAATTTTTAATTGTCACATATTATATTTTAAACCGATTTTTTTGTTTGAATCAGGATCGTCAAGATCTATACATAGATATCAGTTGATAGATCCCATTAATCTCTTTTGCCTATCTATCTATCATCTAGCTAGCTAGCTAGCTAGTTAGCTAGCTAGTCTGTCTGTCCGTCTGTCTAATCTATCCATCCATCCATCCATCCATTCATCCATCCATATCATCTATCTATATCTATCTATCTACCTGTTCTTTATTCTTGTTAAAGAAACTGGGTAGTTTATTTTGAGTTTTTCCCAGTCTGAATTATAGTGATTATACCTTTTTCATGTTGTTCGTCATGCTCTTCTGTCTCCAGTCCCTCTCTATTTCCTATAACTGCTGGAATTAGAAGTCTAATTACATTTAGGTGCTAGCTTTTGCAGATTTATTTATAGATGGTCTCGTGTTCTTCTAATTCATTTTAAATGTTTATATGTGGTGTAGGCTATGATAAATGGCTTTCAAAGTTGTATTTTTATTTTTATAAAATGTAGTCACTTCTCTCTAATATTAAATTAAGAAGTATTATTCTCATTAAATATTCTGTGGCTTTGCTTCTTCAAAATGGCAGAAACAAAAGAAAATATCAACAATGTCAGTCTGTGTGCCATTACATAAAATTATTGGCCATTATATTAGGCAAAAATAAGTTAAAGATAATAATAATAGCTAAAAACTTTGGCATATGCTATCTCATTTAATCAATAAAGTATATATTGTGCATCATTTTCATTTTAAAGAGGATGAGACTGAGAGTCACAGTGGTTAAATATCTTGCCTAAAAACACACAATAATGGGGCAGGGGTTTGCAGTCAGGCAATGATTCCTCAGTGTCTGCTTTTAACCAGCATACTACACTGTCTTAAAGATGGTGCTAATTCTACTTGATGTTAATCTTCCCCATAAAAATGATTTCAATACTTCTGGATTCGAAGCCACATTCAAATGTACAAAGGAAGATTGAAATTGATTTGATGCAAATAATAATAGTCCTATATTGTCTATGCCGATGTTGAGGGTGGTGAGGGGGTGTATGAAATAGAAATTCTAACATGGTTGTTGTAGAGTAGGAAAAGTGTTAATCTCTATGTAAAATACAATGTTAAAAGTATATTCTTACAATTGGAAGGAACACCAGAAATCTTTAACCTACTCCAAGTCAGGTATCATATGCTTATACACGTTGAGTGATATTTCACTACTATGTGAACCATTCTAATTTTGGACAATTCTAACTTAGAAGAGTTTTTAAATTTGAAGATGAAATCAATCCTCCTATAAATTTTACCTATTTAAAATGAATTTTCACAGTAGAAATGGGCTATATTTCTACCCTCAGTCAATAATCAAACTTCTAAACATCAGTTCTTCAATTATTTTAAGGCCTCTAGTACACAAAAGCTTCTCTGTATATAATAGCATTTAATTTTCAACTTACCCACATGGCAAAGTTTTTTTAATAGTGCTTAAAGTATCCTTGCCTCATACTCCTATCTAAATCAGTTTCCTCTGAAATTTATTTTTAGAACACATATTGCATTTTCTAATTATATTGTTATTTGATTTACTATTTAATACCCATCTCACTAAAATGTGTGGACCATAATGAGAGCAGGCACTGAATCTTTGTACTTTACCACTGAATCCCAAGGGCCTAAAATAGAATCTTATTAAAAGAGAGAATTCGATGCATGAAGGTAAATGAGTAAATACATTTATAAGTTATTTATATTCCTGATTCCTCCCCATCCTGGCTCTCTGACGGGTGAGGTTACTTCTCTGATCCTTTGAAGAACTCACATATGAACGGTAATCATTAATATGAAGTAGATATTATATATCAGATATAATTTAAGCAATGTAAGATTGCTTAATCAATTACCTAGGGACATAGAGGATTTTCAGTATTTTTTAGTTCTAACAGCTGCAAAAAAATTTTTCAACTTGTTATTTTTCCTGATTATTTCAACTGTTTACATCTTTTTAGCATGTTGATTCTATCACTCAGTATACTCACTATCATTCAAATACGTTTACCTTCTAAAAGTTGAGTAGATAGTTCTCCATTTTAATTGTCTCCTTTTTGTAGTATTTTTAAAAATTAAATTTATTGGGATGACATTGGTTAATAAAATTATATAGATTTCAAGCATACAATTTAATGTTACATCTATGTATATTGCATTGTTTGTTCACCACCCTAAGTTAAAGTACATATGGTGACAGAAGGAAAAAATTCAATTTCTTGATTAAAGCAAACATTTAATAATGTGGCATGAGAGATTAAAATGGAAAGTTTTGAGCCTTGCCACTTGGAGATATCTTTACAGATCGGAGACAACATGATTTTTGGTATCATTATTCAACTACTTTAAAATATATGCACAAAAGGGTACTGCCACCTACTCCATCATCCTCTTACTCTTTTTCCAATGGTAACATGACTGTTAAATGTCTTGTTGAGATCACCGGCAACATTTTACAGAGTATTTCTTTGTTCTACCAATATTATAAAGTTTCTAAAAATGGCAATGTGCTGGATTAGGTACAACATGTTCTTATTTAATCCATGTGCAAAATAATATATTGAAGTTTTCTATGAATTTAAGTGATTAGCACTTTGTTATTCATGACAACCAAACATGATAGCAGTGATATTGTACTCATGGATTCATGATAATAATATTATTAAGTATTAAATATTTGCACCATTAAAATAATAATAGTAATTATTATTTAAAGAGGTTATTTTCTAGAGGAAGAAAATATGGAATTAAAAAGGGATAATGGGTATAGATATATTCGTAAAAAGAAAAGAGTGAATAAATGTGAGGTTTATTCATACCAGTTTGGTCATGTAGTTGGCTGGAGACTACTTTCTCACAGCTATCTTTTCTGTAGTGTCATTGTTCTCAAGACTCTCATATAGAAGCTTATGAGAGTAATTAGATATTAACTAATATCTCAGTCTCTGTTTTTTTCATAAAGCAGAGGCCAAACAAATAATTTCTGAGTTACTATTTTATTAATGGATATAAACCCAGGAAATAGCAATGAAGAACCAGGAGAATGAATAGGGAAAGAAGAGAAAGCAAATAAAGACATTTTCAAGTTAGTTTCTACCAAGGATAATTTATTGCTCAATCTTGTGAGGTTGACCCCTAATAAGCCTTTTGAATTTCAATGGTAGTGATAGGAGAGTGAGTTCGAAAAGAAAGGAAACGATTTATCCACCAATGCCCAACTTTCAGTTTCACTCCATGGGTCTGCATTTCAAGTGAGTGAGTGGTGTCCTTCTTTGCATTTAGGAAGAAACACATGGGCAGGGGACAAGAGCCTCTGCCTGAGTATGATTCAGAATGCTACGTGAAACTTTCTTGAAAGAGCTTAAAACCAATGGAAAGCTGACTTCTGAAGCAACAGCTAGAGTATGAAATAGGCAAGGTTAAGAGGATCTGAAATACCCGATACAGGTACCAATGAATAAAATTTCAAGGTCTTTCATTCTTTGTAAAATCTACTTTAACAAATATTTTTCATATGCTCACAATATATGAGATATCATGAAGTACAGGCATATAGATATAAAAGAAACTAAATCACTAGCTACAGAGATCTACAGTGTAGCGAGGGAAAGACTAGAACAAGTAAATGGTGTATAGTGTGGCTGAGTAAAATATCAAGATTATAAATAAGTAAAATTAATTTTGGATTTGGGGAAGGAAATTTGGAACATTTTACAGAGATAAAGATGTTGATGTGTCAACACCTTTATTTCTTGAAATATGATATGATACACAGAGATACAGTTCTGGCCAGTGTTAACAGTCTGAATAAAAGCACTGAAGTTTCAGACTATGATATAGGTTCAGGGGTTGATGTGTGTAGTCAGGTGTGGCTGAATGAATGAGGAGTAGAAGACAGATCTGGAAGATAAAATTACTGAAATCTCAGGCTGTGCCTCAATACCCAGTAGAACGCCAGGACTAAAGAGTATTTAGTAAATATTCGTTGAATGAAGAAGCTTTATGGAATGTCAGCAGTTCTTACACAAAAATGGGTGCTTTGGAAATTGAGTTAAAAAAATGAAGCAGGATTCCTTGTCAGACTTTTCAGAGATTTGATGCAAATTATGACTGATACCTAATATATAGCATTTATTAAGATCGTTTTAATATGAAAGTGATATTTCTTATTAAACTGTGTCAGATATCTTGTGGGATTCTTGTTTTATGAGTACATTTTACATGATGGTGTGCTAGAACATAGTGCATATGTGGAGAGGAAAAGTGTAGAGGAGAATGTAACTTTTAGTATATTTCGATATATCAAAAGTATATTTTCAACAATATCTTACTTAAGGGGAATATTTGGAACAAAATTATGAAATCCCTTGAGTGACAGCTCAAATAATTTACTTTTTATACATTATATTCTAGAATCTAACAAAGGTTTGGGAACATTATAAGATAAGGTTTTGTTTTACAAAGATAAAAGTAATCTGATAGGGGTAGGTGAGTAGGATAGATTTTTCAAAGATATTTTCCAATGAGTCATGTAACAGCAATAACAACAACACACCTAAAATCAAATGTCATTTTCAGGAAAAAAAAAAAAAAGAGGCTAATTTGGCACAGTTGTTTCTGGATAATATGTGAATTTCTCATTAAAATGGAATTTAGTATGTTTTTAATAAAATAATAAAGATGCTAACTCTATATTTGTATGCATTTGACCTTGTGAATGCCCTCTTATTCCATGATAATGTCACAGGTTTACTTAGGTGGCTTCATTGCCAGAGTCAGACTTTATTTACAAATTCTTTGTTAAGCATGTACTTTATGTCAGAAACCATGCTAAATACTATAAGGCTATAAAGATGTTTTAGACAACACCCTTGGTTTGACCTTGAGAAAACTGGTCTCAAGATGGCAAGATGAATCAATGCATAAAATGAAGGCAGTCATTATATAGCATACAAAAATCCTAAAATGAGGTTTAGATGCCATTACTGTTATAATTAGTTGTGACCTTGACCTTGACCTGTGGGGAGAGAAATCTTGAGAGCCTCTGAACTAATCAGCAGCACAACATGTCTGAGTTTACAGAAATATAGAGCTGTTTGGAAATGGTGGGAGGTAGGTCGGTACAGGGATAAATACACTACTTTACTGCATGCTATCTACATTACACAGCAATTATTTAATGTTTACTATATTTTTCCCCTCCCTTGTGCCACACTTGTATCCTGACCCATGAAAGGGAACTGTATACATTCACTGGTGTTCATAGCAGTTTCTCTGTAATTTTCTGTCAAGCCATGTTTGATTTCACTTCGGTCTTCTACTTTGCCTTGAATTCTTTTCTCTATAATCCCCAACCAAACTTGACCCACCTTTTTACTTTCTGATGTTGACATATTTTTTTATAATTACTCTAATTTGAAGATGGATCCCATCTTGCCTCAAGTAAGAAACTTACACTTCAAGTGCTGGGCCCTTATGTACAGTCCAGTCCTCAACACTAGATACTTAACTAATGCCAGAACAGTATTTTCTTCTTTATTGACAAAAGAAGTAGGAGTTAGAGATGGAAAAGAGAGAAGATAGCAGAAAAAAAAAGAAAAGAAAGATTTTATAAGTAAAAGAGAAAACATGAATTAAAGACAGGGAAAGAGGAAGAAAGGCAAAAGAAGACAAAAGAGAGAATGAAGGAAGAAGAGAGAAGAAAATAAAACTTAATGAACTAGAAATTCTAAGACTGATTTTCAGTACTTCAGAATGGGCACCTGACCCCAAACAGATCTGGTTATTATTATGGTAGTCAGTTTATGTATCCGGGGAATGTAATCTACAGAAATTGCACTATAACTTTCAGGTTTTTAATTCTCCAATTTTATGAGTCATCTATAAAAACCTAGCTGTAATATAATTATAGTTCCCAGAAGTGAACCCCATGGAGAAATTGTTATGTGCTAAAGAATCATATCATCCAAGAAGCGATTTACTATATGTCCTCTTTAACTGTCTTGAAGACATTTTATATAATTATTTATGTGATCTCCTTAATGAAAAGCCAGACTCAAATAATCTATACAATTGTAATTTTGTCTCTAATCTATGGAAATATTTTGACAGAAATAGATATTTATTAAATACAACTGTAAAAACATCTGCTTTTCTCTCTAATGCTTAAACGAAAGGGAATGGCTAGAAAAGGAGTATATATCCAGTGAATCAGTGTCCACTCATGGCTCATCTTAGTGAACTAAACTATAGTGTTAGTATGAAGCCTTTATTTCCCTCCAGCATTTCTGTTCCCTTCTTTGAAGATACAAATGCTGAAAATTTACCATTATTAAAAATTATAACTACATGAAATATATTTCTTTACATGTTCAATAAAATTTAGTGACATTAGCTTCATCATTTTTGCCATAAATATTAATATTTTTCTTTCTAGGTTTCTGGACATGTATAATCTATTGAAAAATAAGTGATCGTTTTCACTGTTACTGACTTGTGGAAAGGCAGCTCAGTTTTTCCACCAGCAGTGCAACTTATTGCCTTTGTTAACATATGCAATAAGATGTAAGTAATATACACATGCAACATTTCAAAGAAAAAATAGCTAGTATCCCGCTAAGCTTTAGCTTGTCAGAAATTGTTTTTAGAAAGGTTACAAGTGTTAGAAATAAGAATACTTTTTCTATGTCCTCAGTAACCTATTCTAGTCTATCATACAACATATGAGCAAAGTATCAACAGAGTGAATGATGAATGATCAAAGTAAAATCCTTCCCACTTTTAGAGCATTTCTCACTCTATGACAAAATATCCATTCACAATTCTTTTATGAAAAGCAGTATATGCAAAAAGCCTACATTCAAATTTGCAATGGGTTACAAACTTAGACAATAATATTTTAGCTCCCCTCTTTTCTCAATATTCTAGTAAACCAAATAAATAAATCTTAAATACTTAATAGCTTCATGGATATAGGATCAATAATGATCTGATTTGGAAACATACACACACACATATACATACACACATACTTTCTCAATATATTTAGCATGGGATCAGAATATATAGATGCTGCAACATAACCTGTACCGAATAAAGAGATAAAAGGCTTATGTATAATGGGATCGCTTATACTTCTAAGCAAGAGGAAATGTTTAGTTGGTAAAAACACAGCTTGTTGAGTGGAGACATACCTGTTAAGAATCAGATTTCTGAAACATTAATTTCAATTACAGACACCTTTTCACTTGATATCTATAGGAAGAGAAGATTAAAATTATTATTTTTTAAATGTGGTAAAATTCACAAGTCTCCCAGTATAAAATCTGTCATCTTAATTATTTTTAAGTGTTCCATTCAGCATTTACAAATGTTTCTTTGAGACCATGCTTTCAGTTAATTTAGATATATATCTAGAAGTACAATTGCTGGATCATATGGTAATTATATTTTTTGCTTTTTAAGGAACTACTGTATTATTTTTCATAGTGACTACATCATTTAATATTGCTACCAACAGTGCTCAAGGGTTCCAATTACTCCATATCCTCACCAACACTTGTTATTTTTTGTTTTACTTCTTATGTTCAGTGTTTTTGATAACAACCATTCTAATTGTGTGAAGTCATAGTTCATTTTAGTTTTGATTTCTATTTCCCTTATGATTAATGATGTTGAGCATCTCCTCATTGACTTATTGACCATTTGCATATCTTCTTGGGAGAAATGTCTGATTTCATACTTTTTAATCAGGTTTTTTGCTTTTTGTTGTTGAGTTGTAGAAGTTCTTTATGTTTTCTATGTATCACTCCTTATCAGATATATGATTTGCAAATATTTTGTCCCATTCCATGAGTAGCCTTTTTACTTTGTCGATATATCCTTTGATTCAGACATTTTAAATTTTGATATAATCTATTTATTTTTCTTTTGTTGCCTATGCTTTTAGTGTCATATTCTAGACCATTGCCAAATCCAGTGTCATGAAGATTTTCCTCTTTTTTTCAAATCATCTATTTCATATCTTTGTTGTTTTATTATTTTCATTTTAAGCAACATACAAAAGATTATATAAGGTCTTTATATATAAACAGTTTACAGAATAATTGAACTGACTTTGTCATTTGACCATTGCCAACTTAAGAAATAGAATTTTATGAGCATCTTTGAAGTATCCTGTATGTGTATCCTGTATCCCATCCATTACTTCTTTCCCTGAATTAACAGTAGTCTCAGTCAGTTATGTATTGGAATTACTTCCTCCAAATTTGCAGATTACCGTTCTTCCTTTATTATATTTTTAATCAAAATAAGATCTTAATTCTAATATTCAAATTTCTCATTCTTTTCCAATAGAGTTTATGTGTCATTGCTTGTTAAATCATCCCTTACCCTAAGGTCACAGAGATATCGTTTCTCTACTTTCTTATCCATATTAATATTTCCCATATAGATAACCAAGTATCTCAATATTATTTAATAATCTCTCCTTTCTGGAGCACCACTTTTGTGATACATTAGGTTTGACTCTATGCACGTGTCTGCATTCAGTTCAAATTTTCAGGGGGGAGGAACTGACTGGTTCTCAACTAGGGAAATAATCCTGATCCTAAATTAAGTGTTATCAGTCTTGCTGGAGTGACGGTAAACATTGGAAAATTAGAAAAATCAGGTTATGGACACTTTTGTCTGAACCAGATTAGGATAACCTTTAGGATGAAAGAGAAAGGGATATATCAGCTCTCTGATTCTGGATTCTAGGCTAAGCTAACAGGGGTGTGATTTTGCCCTCAGCAAGAAGGTCAAGTTCACAAACTCTTGGCCTCCAAGCTTAGTATGTTAGAGAATGCTTTTATGCTTGAACAGCTGGATGTTTTGTTTTGAATGTAATACCTGTTCCTGTGGCATGCACTTTATAGTTCTCCTTAAGTCCTGCAAGCCCCATCAGTTTGCTGCTGTAGACCTGGCTCTAAGAGGCATTGAAATTCACAACCCCAAGGTTAGATACTTTAAATAAAAGTATATAATATATATGATATTTGTCAAGATTATTATTATAAAGTTGTTGAAATCCTTGGCATATGAAGGCACCCTTTTAACTAGGTGGGAAGGATCCTTTCTCTTAACATACAGTGTGAACTGAACCATATGATGGACAGTTTTAATATACTATCTCATTTAATAATCACAGAAACTCTGTAAGATATTTATTATTATCTGCATTTGGGGACTAGAAATAGCAATTCTGGGCTTAAGTCCAAGTTCTTCTGCTCACTATCCATGTTTCCTTGGAAAGATATTTAAACTCCATTAGTCTCAATTTCCTCCTCTGTAACATGATGGTGATAGTACCTATAATATAGGTTTAATGTCAAGATTAAATGATAAAAGTATTTAAAATTACTTACATATAATAGATAATTAAGCATTCCCTTGCCTTTTGCTCAATGATTTTAGACAATATGAATTCAGTTATCTAATGAATCATCTATCATCATCTCTACTCTTGGGCTAGTGTAGTTACTGCTTTAGTTGAGAAAATATTTCTGTAATTTTTTTTTTATGTGTCTGTATACTTGGGACCAGTGATATCAATTTGAATACTAATTGTCTTAACCTGCTTGCTGTATTAAAGAACTATTTAGTAAAAGGAGGAGTAGTGATGTAACTTAAAATCATTTGTGTAAAGGGGTTGTTATTCTACCGTATCATTTTTTTCAATATTTTACTATTCATAAAGGTCACTGTTTTCTGTTTTCTCTAAATTTATTTTTAGATTGAAGAGTGTTATATTTGTTACACTCTAATTGAATTATTGCAATGTTGTAGATCTAGGATAAACCATGTACATCTAGATTATTTAAAATTTCTTTGTCAAATCATTCTGTTGGAGCAGAAATCAAATCTTTCTTATATCATTATATGTGTAAATATGATTACTAGAAGCCATGTATTCTAGTTGATTATTTATTTTCTTCAGTGTGTTTCATCTACTCTTGGAAATTCATTCTGATTCATCTTTACATGGGAAAGAGATTCTTGCTTCTACTACCTTCATATCCTATTTCCTCTTAATAACCTTTTATAAAGAATTTATTAAATCATGTATTTGGCATAGAATCATAGGAAAATTGATTCCTTTGGGAAATACCATTTTCTTGGTCTGGAGCATTAATTGCTTGGGGAGGGGCAGGAGGAGAAAAAAAAAAAAACACACAAGATAACCGGGGCCACATGGCCTATGAATATCTCTAAAAGGTTTACATTTTAATCTGAAGGTAATGAGAGAACACTGAAGGATTTCGAATAGGTTAGTGAGCTAATTTTTTAAACAGTCCATGTTTCCAAGTGCCTCTCACATATTTTTTAACAGTTTTCCTGACCACAGTATAAATGATAGGATACAGCAAGATTTGAAGCTATTCTATAACTCTAATGGGCCTTGACAGAGGCTTAAAATTAGACCATGATGGAGGTAATACCAAGAAAGGAAAAGATTTAAAGATAGAGAAAAAAGAGGAGAGACTCAAAGTCAGATTCTCACCATAAAATCAATGGGAAAAAAGAAGACATTTTACATTCAGGGCCAGGCTTGTCAGAGGGTAATTTCAGGTTTATGAAATAGTGTTCTCACTATATTTCTCTCTTTTATCTGGTCTCTGGCCCAATTTCTTTACCCTTTTTCATATTTTATGAAACAACTTTAGTATGTGGTCAAACATATTGGAATTGAATATCTCAATCAAAAAATATATTTTTACAACACAGACTTGCCAGAGTGTATGCTGGCATAGTGGAGAGATGGAGATTAACATTAGAAAGCTCAGAGAGTAGGAAGACATCTTTCCCAAAGAAAAAGTAAGGAGGAAAGAAATCAGACAGGGGAGGCTAAAAGTCTCTGGTTCATATACTTCTATTAGTCCTAGGTAAGGGAAGATATTTATTCACACTCTAGCAATACCGATGTTGGTTTAGGGATTCTGAGGAATGCTCCTTGTTAATTTATTTTCCTCCTCAGCTTTCTATTATGACCTTAAATTCTTACTCAAAATAGAATTCATTGAGTTAAAGTATTGTTTTACAGGACTCTGGATAACTAAAATGGTAGCACGGTCATAGATATAAATATAGATTTTTATAATCTTGTCTTTCCTAGTATAATGTTTTATGTATGCAGTTCTATTTTAAGTGCAAAATAAAGCTACTATAAGATTATAAGCAGGGAAATGATATAATTTGATTAATATTTTATTTATGCTGCTGACTGAATAGAGAAAATAGAAGGCAGATCAAAATGGAGACTGGGAAAATTCCAAAGAAAAAATAATGGTGGTTTTGACTAGGATGGTTATGGTACAGATGGAGATTAGAGGGATCAGATAATGTTCTGGAGTTAGAGTCCAGTTGGTTCAAATGAATGGATTGGTTTCAGTTGTTTCGGTTGTTTCAAATGAATGGATTATGGCAACAGGAGAAATTAAGAATAGCTTTCATTGTCATTGATTGCTTTGAAAATAACTATTTCATGAAAGTGGTAGAAATGAGTAGGTTGTGGGGAGAATTGGATATTGGGGAAAAAGAGAGTAAGTAGAGGATACACTGTAAGGAAGTTTTTTGTTTTTGTTTTTGTTTTTATGGTAACATTGGTTAACAGAATCCAATAAGTTTCAGTGTACATTTTAACAGTAAGGAGTATATATATTTACATTGTGTGCTTACCTCTCATAGTTAGATTTCTTTCTGTTACCACATATTTGACTCCTTTTACCTCATCTACCTCCCCCCGCACACCCTCTGGTAACCACTAATCCATTTTCCATGAGGAGTCTCTGTCCAGTTCCTTTGTTGCTTTTAGGTTTATATCCCACATAGAAGTGATATCATGTAATTTTCAACTATTTTCTTTTGGGCTTATTTCGCTTAGCATGATTATCTCAAGGTCCATTCACGTTGTCGCAAAAGGCAATATTTCATCTCTTCTTATGGCTGAGTAATATTCCATTGTATATATGTACCAAAGCTTCTTTAGCCAATCATCTATTGTAGGACATTTTGGTAGCTTCCATGTCCTCGCCACCATGAATAATGCTGGTGTGAACATTGGTGTGCAAATGTCTTTTTTGATATGGGTTTTCAAGTCTTTGGGGTAAATATCCAGTAGAGGGATTGCCGGATCATGTGGTAGATCAATTTTTAGGTTTTTGAGGAACCTCCATACTGTTTTCCATAGTCACCGTACCAATTTGCATATCACCAACAGTGTATGAAGATTTCTTTTTTTCCGCATCTTCTCCAACATTTGTTATTACTTGTTCTGTTGATTATAGCTATTCTAACAGATATGAGATGGTATCTCATTGTGGCTTTGATTTCCATTTTCCTAATAGCTAGTGATGTTGAGCATCTTTTCATATATTTGTTGGCCATGTGTATGTCTTCCAGGGAGAAGTGTCTGTTCAGGTCCTCTGCTCAGTTTTTAAATGGATCATTTGTGGGTTTTTTTGTTGTTATTGAGTTGTATGAGTTCTTTGTATATTTTGAATATTAGGCCCTGATCAGAGGCATTGCTTGCAAATATATTTTCCCATTTGGATAGTTGCCTCTTTACCTTGTTAACAGTTTCTTTTGCTGTGCAGAAGCTTTTTAGTTTGATGTAGTCCCATTCATTTATTTTTTCTTTTATATCCCTTGCCTTTGAGGTCAAATTCATAAAATCTTCTTTAAGTTCAAGGTCTTTGAGTTTAGTTCCTATGTTTTCTTCTATGCATTTTATTGTTTCAGGCCTTATATTCAAGTCATTAATCCATTTTGTGTTAATTTTGGTGTGCAGTGATAGATAACAGTCTAGTTTCATTCTTTTGCACGTGGCTTTCTAGTTTTTCCAGCACCATTTATTGAGGAGGCTTTCCTTTCTCTACTGTATATTTTTGGCTTTTGTGTCAAAAATTATTTAGCCATATATATATAGGTTTGCTTCTCCAGTGGAACAGAATCAAGAATCCAGAACTTTGAGAAGTTTACTGCAAGAGAACTGGGTAATGGAATGGTTGCTAGAAAATATAAAGGATCTTGGGAGGTATTTTTTTGGAATACTCAAAGAATATTCATAGAAATAATCCAATAGAGAGGAATAGAGAGGAAGTTAACTGAGGATATCAGGAAAAGATGGAAAAAAATTAAACTACTTAAGAAGAAAATATTGAAAAGGTGAAAAAACTATTTGTGTTTGAATTTCTTAAATTTTCGTTTGACAAATTTCATAATGTTTCAAAGAAAAATCATCATGGTGCATAAACATTCTATTGTGAGGAGGTCAGTCTTGCTTTTTTCATTCACTAAGAGAGCAAATTGGAAAGTCATTTGCAAATCAAGTCCTTCTATTCTCTCCTGTCTACTCCAATATTTTTCATTATTTCTGTCTCCATCATTCTAGAAAGGTTTTGGGGCAGATCATCCCTTACTCCTCTGTCTATATTTTTAGTATTACTTGTTTTTAGTTTTTATATATAACTATAAAATTATTTATTCATCATTTCATAGTATCTGAAAAAGTAAAAAAAAAAATGCATTGATATAAACAAAGGTTTAGAAATCTTTCTCTCTCTCTCCCTCTCTTTCTTTCTTTCTTATTTTCGCTCTTAGAGTCTGGGAAAGAGAATTGAGGTGATATGAGGACAGTAGCTCTGCAGGGAGCAGTCGTGATCTAGACCTAACTACAGTTGAAGAAATCATAGTATTTGCACTTAATAATTTGGTGTTCTTTATAATAGATAATCACAGTGTTTGAACGAGATTCATTGTTGATGCTTTAGGCAGAAATATGGAATTTGCCTAAGGAGATATTTGCACCTGGTTTCAAGAGCAGTGTGAACTCTGGAAACACTTTTTATTACCATAAACAGAATTCGAAGGTCTCAATATTGAGATAGTATTGTGTTGAAATCGAAATGTAGTCTAGGTTACATATCTTTTATCATTAGCTGGTATGGATTTCTCTTGGGTGTGTTTATGGTATAATTCTTTGAAGGATGCATTTATGATAGAATAGAGTCATAGTCACCTGTGGCTGCCGGATAGAACTGTGTGCATGCACTGTACATTTTTAATGTGGTTGCATTAAATTTGTAATTCTATATGCTTTGTGGCTCTAAGCCAGTTTTAGCTTTTAAATCCAGACTCTAGATCTACGTATTTAACCTGTGTGTTTAATTAGAAGTTTTATTTGACCTTCTAATTTCTGTTTGATGCTAAATGGATAGAAAACAAGATTTAACAAAAGAACTCTTATTTGAATTGAAGAATATATTCATGGCATTGGAATTTAGTAGCCAGCTAAAGACTTGGTTTCTTTTTGTCTGTAAACCAAAACTGAAAAATATCTATATTCTTATTTGAATAGAATTACAAATAATGTAAAATATCATTTATAACAACAAAATAAACAAAATTTACATGATTTTTTAAAAAATGTCAAGCTTATGAGATGTTTTAGCTTCATTAGTCATGACCCTAGATTGCCAATGATCTTAGATACAATTCTGAGGTAGTTAAAACACTTTGAATCTCACCTCCTTTTGCAATAAGTGATTTAATCTCTAGAAACTTTTTCTAGCTCCTAATTCCGTTGGCGCATATATTTGCTTGTCTATAAAGCATAATTATCCATTAGGTATACGTACAAAAAATCAGCTTTCTGTAAATTTAGTATATTGCAGCCTGTTGAGGATTATGTTTTTGGCAGACCAGTAGTTTATTATTTGTGTTACTTGAGGATTGTCAGAAGATGACCTTTGGAGAACAAATAAAAACATGGTTAAATCTTTATAAATAACTGAAGGGATATAGATTTAGCCTCTAGTCAAGAAGCCACTGTATTATATAGAGCTATCCATGGTAAAACATTCTGGGGGAGGTGGTAAAATAGTAGGAATTTTTTCATCCATTTACTCATTCAGCAATACATACTGACTACTGTTGGTCAAATTCACATATAGCCAAGAAGAGGAGTACAGTAGTAGTAATATAGAGAACTTCTTTGCTGACTAAGAGCTTATATCCTAATAGGAAGATAGACAATAAACAAATAATTATATACTATGTCAAGCAAAGCTAATGACAGTGGATGGCATGGAGATTGTGGCAGAGAGAGTGTTGCTATTTTTTAAGATTCATTAAGAAAGACTTAATTGATAATGGAAGAAAAATCCATGCAGCTATTTGGGAGTAAAACACTGCAGACAGAGGCAAAATCGAATGCAAAGGCCCTGAATTTTCATAGTATTGATATATTTGAAAAGTAAAGTGAGGTCAGTATGGCTGGACTGGAATAGAAAAGATGAGTGGTATTATATAAGGTTATAAAGATATGGAAAAGGTGTGAACATCTAGGTTTTATCAGTGACTAAGTATTGTGGCTCTTATTCTGAGTGGAATTATTAGCGGTTAGATGACTTTGAAAGGAGAAACAACACATTATGACTTGTATTCCAAAAGAATCACTCTGGTTGCTATGTGAAGTGTAATTGTGTAAGGGGCAAAGAATGGACACAGAAAGTGTTTAAGAGGTTATTACAATAACTAGGACAAGAGATAGAGTTGACAGTGGAGTAAAAGAAATGAGAGTAGATGTTTTATATCTGTTAAGGATTGAGCTAACATATTTAGAGATGGATGTACATGAGCTATGATGATAGACTTTAGTCTACCTAACTGGAAAACTAGAATTGCCATTTTCAAAGATACAAAATAGGAGAAGCAAGCTGTGTAGGAAAAGCAGGTGTTTGTTTCTGTATCTGTTGATTTTGAGATGTTTATTAGACAATTAAATGGAGATATTGAGTAGGCAACTGGAGATTTAGGATTATGACATTCAAGGCAAGGTTCCAGATTATAAATGTAAATTTGGGAATTATCAGCATCTAAGGGATATAGTACAGATGGTGTTTAATATTTAAAGACTTGAAGATATATTATTGTAGGATTCAGTTTTATAGAGTACCTGAAGATTGAACCTAGTGGCACTTCAACTTTTAGAAGTTAGGGAGATTTCTTATAAAATAACTAGCAAAGAGAAATGTGAAATGTGGCTAGTGAGGTGAAGCAATTGCTTGGAAAATATACAAGTAGTTATGTCAAGCTCAGATGATAGTTTAGTTAAAATTAATATTGAATATTGATCATCAAAGTTAGCCAAATGAAAATTATTGGAAATCTTGACAAGAAGGTAATAGAAGGGAAAGAAGGTTTGAGTATGAACCTTTCACTTTTTCTTTTTTTGTTTTGTGAGGGAAATCAGTACTTACAAATTACTGTGTTAATTTATGTATATAATTAGAAGAAAGACTTTACTTAATAATTAAAGTTACAACCAATTTATGACTTCTAACAAAATAATGAAATGTAATGTTTCCAGAACACAATACAGAGTTAATATTTTAGTTTTACCAAAATGGTTTTGGAACATTCATACTAAATCTTTCACCCAGTCCTCCCTACTCCACTCATTTTCTAGTTAAGATGTTACCATTATTTAACTAAATTGGCATGTCATTTTTGTGAAGATTACAAAAAAAAAAAAATAGTGCATTATTCTAATACCCAACTTTATAGTGCTTCCCTAAAGTCAAATCTTGATCAGAACGAGAGAAAATGTCCCCTTCTCCTGTGTTCCCCACCTCTATGCTAGCACAGGTTTGGTAAAAATAACAGTGTAATATAACCCTCACCAAAAACAAAACGTCTCACAGAGATGTCTGCAGGCTGTGATGCACTGGGGATAACAATAACAGCAATAATCTTTATACCCAGTTCAACTGTAGACTATAATAACACAACCTCCTACACTAAAGCCCTGAAAGAAGTAAAAAAGTGCTCATATCAGTCATAAACATAATTGATCTCAGAATCTATGGCCCAATGTAGTATGCCCAGTTTTCAAGAAATATATAATAGCCATGCACACAAAAAAGCAAGAGGAAACCCAGTCTGAAAAGATAAATCTGCATAACGACTCAGATATGACACAAATATTGTGACTATTGGGGATTTTAAAGGGTGAAGGATTAAAGAAGTAGAAATTAGTAGTTGATAGATGGTCACGGGGATGGAGAGCACAGCATAGAGAATGCAGTTAGTATTAATGTATTGACTAGAGAGCCAGAGGAGAGAAAGAGCAGTTAGGAGGATCATTTTATAAACTATATAAATGTCTGACCAATGAACTGTGTACTTGAAACTAATAAAATGAAATTTAAAAACCTTTAAAAAATTAAAAATTTAAAAAATAAAATAACTATTCTTATTAAGATAAGGTGCTCATGAAAAAAGTAGACAACACATTAGTTAAGGTAGATAACTTCAGCAGAAATATCAAAAGCTAGACGAAAAAATCAAGTGGAAATGCTAGAAATCAAAACTATAGTAACAGAAATGAAGAAAGCTTTTCTCAAGCATATCAGAAGAGTTAAAAGAGCCAAGAAATGAAATCAGTGATAGAAACCACCAAAATTAAAAAGCAAAAAGAAAAATATGAAAGCAAAGTGATCAAAAAAGCATTCAGAGCATTCAGAGCCTTTGGGACAATATAAAATGATTAAATATATACACAATCCCAGAATATTTTAAATATGCTTACGGGAAACATAGTGCAAATATATGTGTGTGTATCCATCTTTCTCCCCTTTCTCCGAGAGAGAGATAGAGATAGAGAGAGAGAGAGAGAGAGAGAGAGAGAGAGGAGAGATTGAAAAATGAGATAAAAAAGCAAAAGGAAATAGAACAAATGGTAATCGAAAACAGCTATAAACAGGCACATTTTAATCCATGTCAGTATATCAATAAACACTTTAAATGTGAATGGTCTAAACATAACAGTTAAAAGGTAAAGATCATCAGATTAGATAGAAAAATTAAGTCCAAAGATATGCTATATACAAGAAATCCATCTTAAATATAAAGATACAGAAAGGCTAAAGTAAAAGGATGATCTAAAAACAAAAAAATGAGGAAATATTAAGGGAGACAGAAACAAATCAGAATGACATCCCAATAGTCAAAGTAGGAACATCTTGAGAAAAAATAATGTGCTATTGGATTACAACACAAAGTATAAAATAAATATTTATACTGATAATGAAAATTAAATAAATGTATTATTGAATGGAGGAGAGAGGATAAACATTCTCACAGAATTTCAGATAATATATATAGGTGCTTCCCCTACAGGAAGTGGAGTTTAATCAACCCTGTCTCAACCTTGAGTGCCAGCTGGACTTCGTGACTTGTTTCCAAAGAATAGAATATGGAAAATGAAAAAATAGTAACTTTGTAGTAGAGGAACCTGTCAAACACTACTTAACCAAGTGATCGAGGATAGCATCACCAGTGATATGTCACGTTTATATCATGTATTCCCTGGTTCGATAAGATGAGATGGGCACTTCATTTCTGCAGTTTTCTTACCCAAAACCCATTATACCAATCTAGTAAAAAGGAAAACATCAGACAAACCCAAATAAAGAGAAATTCTACAAAAATTTTGCAAGGACTCGTAAGACTGTCAATTACGTGGGAAAAAGGGAAGACTAAGAAACTGTCACAGACCACAAGAGACAAATGAGACATGGTGACTAGATAAATGTGGTATCCTATATTCAATCCTGGAAAATGAAATAATGTTCCTGGAAAAGTAATAAATCTTGGTGTCTAAGTTTTAAAAAGTGAACTATGATAATACAATTTGTTAACATCAATGAAATTGGATCAGAGATATAAGGGAAATATTTATATAATCTTTACAACTCTATATAAATCTCAAATCATTCCAAAAGAAAAGTTCATTTTAAAAAGAGTGGAAGAATAAGAAAAGGTATGCCATGTAGACACACTAATCAAAGGAAAAGTTAAATAGCTATATCAATATCAGACAAAGTAGATTTCAGAACAAGGAAGATTAACAGAGATAAAGAGGGATATTGCATAATGGTAAAAGGTATTCACAGACACCTACAAATAGAGCTTAAAAACACATATGACAAAAATTGATTGATCTGAAGAGAGAAATAGAGAAATCCAGAATTTTTTAGGAGAAATCATCACCTTTATTTCAATAGTTGACAGAACAAGTCAACAGAAAAAAAGAATATAGATGACCTGAAAAAAAGTTTCTATCAACTTTACCTGATTTGCTATTATGAAATTTCAATCAACAACCAGAATACACATTCTTCTCAAGTATAAATTATAGGAGGTAAATCCTGAATTTATATAAGAATAGAAATTATTTAAAGTATGTTCAAAAACTATAATAGAAATAACCTAAAAATTCATTAAAGAATGATACATGGAGATCTCCAGGTACTTGGAAATTTAATAGTGTATTTCTAAATAACAAAGAAGTCCAAATGGAAATTTTAAAAAATTTCGAATGATATGCATATGATATATTATTGAATCGTACCCTTGAAACCTATATAAATTTATTAATTCATTTAATTTAAAAATATCTAAACCTTAAAAAAAATTTTGAATGGAGCAAAACTGGAAAATACAGCATATCAAATTGGTGGGATATAGTTAAAGTAAGAGAAATTAATTTACAGAGAAATTTATAGCATTAAATAATTTTATTAGAACTACAACAATCTACAATCTAAAGCCAGTAATGAAAGCTTTCTCTTTAGAAACTAAATTAAAAAAAAAAAGCATTCAAAAGGAAGCAGAAAGAAAACATGATGTAGATTAAAGCAGAATCTCATGAAATTGAAAATAACAAAAAAATACAGAAAATCAATTAAATCAAAACTAATAATGCTAAAAATATTATAAACTCCCTGACGGACTGGGCAAGGGTGTGGAGAGGGCCAAGGAAACAAATTCCTAAGTCAGGACCCAAAACAGGGGACATCAAAACTGAGGTTGCAAACATTAAAAGGATAGTAAGAGAATACTATGAGGAACCTTATACCTGTAAATTCAAACACTTAAGTATAATTAATTCCTTAAAATACAGAAATTCACTATACAAGAAATGGAATACCTGAATATTGAGAAAGATGGAAATAGAGAGGGAGAGAGAGAAGGAGGGAGGAGAGGAGGGAGAGAGAAAACCATATGTTACTGGTCAGAATACACATGTACACTCACACTGCTATTCAGAGAGAGATTATACATATTATGTATAATATATATAATATGTATACACATACACATATGATATGTGTATAATTGAATGTGAGGTTAACCCCACCAACAAAGAAATCTCTAGGTTCAGATGATTTCACTAGCAAATTCTACCAAACATTAAGGAAAGAATACCAATGCTACAAAATCTCTTGCAGAAAATAGAAAAAGAGAGAATACTCCCTAGTTGATTTTAAGAAGCCAGCATTACTTCATACATACAGCAGTACATTCATACACACATTTTTATCTAAAACAGTCATTTTGGATCTAAGTATGATTGTATTTTAAAGTTAAATACACTTACATGTTCCAGGTATTCCATTCTTAGAAAATCCCCATCCCAAAAAAGAAAGCATATATCTACACATAGGCATTTCAATGATTGTTCTAAGGAGCATTCAGAATCATCTCCAGTTTAAAACAACCACACGCCCATGAATGAATAAACAAATTGATAAATTGATTTTATATATATATATATATGAATATTATTCATTAATAAAATAAGGAATAAAGTACTGATACATGGTACATGTATGAACATCAGAATCAGTGTGCTAAGTGAAATAAGAAAAACAAATTACTAAATACTGTATGATTCCATTTATATGAAATTCTACAAATGGCAATATTGTTGTGATAGGAAGCAAATTAGTGGTTGCCTGGGGCTAGGGTAATGAGAAGAAATTTATTGCCTGTGGGAGAGAGAAAACTTTCTACAGTAGTGAAACTGTTCTTCATCTTCATTATAGTGGTTGTTACATAACTGTGTATGTTTACTAAAATTTAGTAAGTTATATATTTAAAGTGGGTAAATTTTATTTTATGAAAATTACACTTCAATACCTCTGGTAAAAATGAATATTGTCAGATATAAGAATAAATGTATCACAAGGATAATGCTGCTCCATTTTGGACATTTATTCCATATTTTCATAACAATGAAATATATAATTATTTCCAAAAAGTCAGTCTAGAAATTCTAATTAGATTATTCTGACTGTGAAGACAAACAGGTCTCACTGAAATTAATTACTTAGCTACCTTATAATACACAATATAGAACATTCTTCAGATGTTATTTTCATTTGTCAGGGAACTGAGATGAGTGTGTCTTCATAAAAATTGCCTCAGTACCTTTGCAATTTCTCCTTCTTGTGACAAATAGTATTTTTGTTTTCTGTTTCATTTCTTAGATTGCATGGATGTTCCATATTTACTAAGGGAGTTAAGAATTTTTTGTGACTCAAATACATATCTTTTTCTTTTTTATTGAAATATATTTGGCATACAATATTTTAGAGTCAGGTATACATCATAGTGATTTGATATGTATGTGCATTATGCAATAATCATCACAGTAAGTCTAGTTACCATCTGTCACCATAGTTATTACTATATTATTGATTATATTCCCTAGTCTACAGACATTACATCTCTGTGACTTATTTTATAACTGGTAGTTTGTACCTCATAATCTCCTTCCCTATTTCTCTTATCCTCCCACCCACCACTAGTAACCACTAGTTTGTTTCCTATATCTAAGAGTCTGTTCTTGGGGTTTTATTTTGTTCATTTGTTTTGTGTTTTAGATTTCATATGTAAGAGAAATTATACAGTATTTGTCTTTGATTTAGTTCATGCAGCAAAATACCCTCTAGGTTTATCCATGTTGTCTCAAATGGCAAGATTTTATTATTTCTTATGGCTGACTAATATTCCATTATACATGGAAATATATATGTATATATATGGAAATATATATGTGTATATATGTATATATGTACATACACACACACATATATATATATACACATATACCACATCTTTCATATCCATTCATCTATTGATGGACACTTAGGTTGCTTCTGTATCTTGGCTATTGTAAATAATGCTTCAGTGAACCAGGGGTGTATACATCTCTTCAAATTGGTTTTTGTGTTTTGTTTTTTATTCAGATTAATACCTAAAACTGAAATTGTTGGGTTACATGGTACTTCTATTTTTGATTATTTGAGGAACCTCCACACTGTTTTCCAAAGTGGCTACACCAATTTAAATTTCTACCAACAGTATGCGAGGGTTTTCTTTTTTCACATTCTCCCCAATACTTATTTTTTGTCTTTCTGATTATAGCCATTCTTATAGGTATGAGGTGATAACTCATTGTGATTTTGATTTTGCTTTTGCATTTCTCTAGTGATGTTGAGCATTTTTTCATTTTCCATTGGGCAACTGTACGTATTCTTTGAAAAATGTCTATTGAATACCTCTACCCATTTTTAAACAGGATTGTTGGTTTTTGGATATTAAAATGTGTAAGTTCTTTATAAATTTTGGATGTTAACCCTTTATCAGATGTATGATTTGCCAATCTTTTCTATTCAGTAGGTTGCCTTTTCATTTAGTTGATGGTTTCCTTCACTGTGCTGCAAAGTTTTTTAGTTAGTTAAAATCCCATTTCTTTGTTTTTGCTTTTGTTGTCCTTGCTTAAGGAGACTGGTCCAAGAAAATATTGCCAAGACTAATGTTAAAGAGCTTATTTAAGCCTATGCTTTCTTCTAGAAATTTTATGGCTTCACATCTTACATTCAAGTTTTAATTCATTTTGAATTTATTTTTGTGTATGGTGTAAGATAGTAGTACAGTTTCATTCTTTCGCATGTGGCTGTATAGTTTTCTCAAACCATTTATTGAAGAGATTCTCTTTTCCCCATTGTATATTCTTGCCTTTTTTGTCAGAGATTAATTTTCCATATAGGCATGGGCTTATTTGGGGGAGGGGGGAGAGTTATCCTGTTCCATTGATTTGTGTTTCTATTCATGCCAAGATGATACTGTTGTGATTACTATAGTTTTGTAGTATGGTTTGAAATCAGAGAGTATGATATCTCTAGCTTTGTTCTTCTTTCTCAAGATTGCTTTGACTGGTTAGGGTCTTAGTGGTTCCATAAAAATTTTAGATTTTTTGTTCTATTTCTATAGAAAACGCCATTGGTATTTTGATTAGTAGTACATTGGATCTGTATATTGCTTTAGCTAGTGTGGACATTTTAAAAATATTCGTTCTTTCAACATGAATACAATATATTTTTCCATTTATTTGTCTCTGTATTTTGTATCCTCTTATGATCTTTTGTATTTCTGTGGTGTGAGCTATAACTTCTCTTTCATTTCTGATTTTATTTATTTGATCCTTCTCTATTGATGAATCTCACTAAAAGTTTATCAATTTTGCTTACCTTTTCAAAGATTCACTTTTAATTCTGTTGATCAGTACTATTGTTTTTTAGTCTCTATTTTATTTATTTCTGCTCTGACCTTTATTATTTCATTTCTTCTATTAACTTTTGCTTTTTTTCCTACTTTTTCTAATTCCTTTATGTGTAAAGTTAGTTTTTAATTTTTTTAAGATTTTTTGTTTCTTGAGTTAGGTCTGTATCAATATGAACTACTCTTTTGGAACTGCTTTGCTATGTCTCGTACCTTTTGACAAGTTGTGTTTTTATTTTCATTTGTCTTGAGGTATTTTTTAATTTCCTTTTTGATTTCTTCATTGGCCAATTGATTGTTTAGTAGCATGTTGTTTAGTTTCCAGATATTTTTGTATGTTTACCAATTTTCTTCTTGTTATTGATTTCTAGTTTCATACCGTTGTGGTCTGAAAAGATGCTTGATATGGTTTCAGTCCTCTCAAATTTATTGAGACTTGTCTTGTGACCTAACATGTGATCTATCCTGGAAAATGTTCCATGTGCACTTGAAAAGAATGTGTGTCCTGCAGTTTGGGGATGTGATATTTAAATGTGGTATTTTGTATCTGTCTATTAAGTCCATCCACTCTTATGTTTCATCTAAAGCCAACATTTTCTTTTGATTTTATGTTGGATCCATTGAAATAAGTGGGGTATTAAAGTCTCCTACTTTTACTGTATTGACGTCATTTTATCCCTTTATGTCTATTAATGTTTGCTTTATATATTTAGGTGCCTTAATGTTGGGTTCATAAATATTTATGAATCTTATATTCTTGTTTTGGATTGACCCTTTGTCATTATGTAATAATCTTCTTTGACTTTTGGTATAGCCTTAGTTTTAAAGTGTAGTTTATCTGAGTATGGCTACACCAACTTTCTTTTCATTTCTATTTGCATGGAATATTTTTTTCCCATTCCTTCACTTTTAGTCTGTTTGTCTAGATTTGAGTTGAGTCTTTTGTAGGCTGCATATAAATGGTCTGGGGTTTTATAATTTTTTTTTTTAATCCACTCACCCATCCTATGTCTTCTGATTGGAACATTTAGTCCAAGTACATTTAAACTAATATTGATGTGTGTATTTATTACCATTTACCATTTTATTAATTATTTTCTGGCTATTTTTGTAGTTCTCTATTTTTTTCTTCTCTTTGTCTCTTCCATTGTAGCTTGAAGGTTTTCTTAGTATTATGTTTGGGTTTCTCTCATTTTTTTTCTTTCTATTGTAGATTTTGAGTTTGCGATTACCATGAAGTTCACATATATCATACATACATGTATATATATACACACATATATACATATATATACATATATATGTATGTATACAGCAATCTATTTTAAGCTGATAGTTGCTTAAATTCAAAACATTCTAAAAGCGCTACCGTTTTATGCCCCCCACCACACACATACTTTTTGTTTGCAATGTCAAATTTTACACCTTTTTATTTTGTGCAACACTTAACTGTTGTAGTTATAGTGATTTTACTCTTTTGTCTTTTAACCTTCATATTAGCTTTTTAAGTGGCTGATTTACTGTCTTTATGATATATTTGCCTCTATCTGTGAGATTTTTTTTTTTTATGTTTTCTTATTTCTAGATAAGCTTTTTCTTTTCTGTTTAAAGAAGATCCTTTAACATTTCTTAAAAGACTGATTTATTAGTAATGAACTTTTGCTTTTGCTTGGCTGGCAAACTCTTTATCTCTTCTTCAATTCTGAATGATAATCTTTCTGAGCAGAATATTGTTTGGTAGTAAGTTTTTACTATTTCGCACTTTAAATATATCATTCACTCCCTTCTGACCTAAAAAGTTTCTGCAGAAAAATCAGCTGGTTGTCTTATGGGGGAGGAGGGAAATCTCTTATATGTGACTAGTTGTTCTTTTGCTGGTTTTAAGAGTATCTCTTTATATTTATTCTTACCTTTTTAACTATAATAGATCTTGATATGAGTCTTTGGGGATCATCTTGTTTGGGACTCTCCATGCTTTCTGGACCTGGTTGTCTATTCCTTTCCTGAGGTTAGGGAAGTTTTTAGCAATTATTTCTTCAAAAAAAGTCTTCTCCTTTCTCTATTTTCCTTCTGGGGATACTATAAGGTGAGTGTTAGTATACTTAATGTTGCCCCAGAATTCCTTTAAACTAGCCTCATTTAAAATATATATATTAAATTTATTGGGATGACATTGGTTAATAAAATTATATAGATTTCAAGTGTACAATTCAATAATATATCATCTGTATATTGAATTGTGTTCACCACCCAAAGTTAAATTTTCTGATATCTTATATTTGACCCCCTTCATTCTTATCTACCACCCCCTTTCCCTCTGATAACCACTAAACTGTTGTCCATGTCTGTGAGTTTTTGTTTGCTTATCTTGTTTGTTTATTGCTTTCAGTTTTATATCCCACATATAAGTGAAAGCATATGGTTCTCAACTTTTTCTGACCTATTTTGCTTAGCATGATAATTTCAGGATCCACCCATGTTTTTGCAGATGGCACTATTTCATCTTTTATGGCTTAATTATATTTCATTGTATATAAGTACCACATCATTTTTATTTAGTCATCTAGCGAAGGACATTTTGGTTGCTTCCATTCTTGGCCACCGTGAATAATGCTGCAGTGAACATCAGGGTGCATATATCTTTACAGATAAATGTTTTCAATTTTTTTTTGTAATACCTAGAAGAGGGATTGTTGGGTCATATGGTAATTCTATTCTTAAGTTTTTGAGGAATCTCCATACTGTTTTTGAGGAATCTCCATACTGTTTTTCATAGTGGCTGTAACAATTTACATTCCTGCCAGCAGTGTATGAGGGTTCCTTTTTTCCCACAAACTCTTCAACACTTGTTATTACTTGTTTTGTTGATAATAGTCATTTTTACAGGTGTGAGGTGTACCTCACTGTGGTTTTAATTTGCATTTCTCTAATGGTTCGTGAAGTTGAACGTCTCTTCATATATGTTGACCATTTGTATGTCTTCTTGGGAGAAGTATCTGTTCAGGACCTCTGCCCATTTTTTAATTGCATTATTTATTTTGTTGTCGTTGAGTAGTATGAGTTCTTTACACATTTTGGATATCAGCTCTTTATTGGCGGCATTGTTTACAAATATTACCTTTCATTCAGTTGGTTGTTTTTGTTTTTTGTCTTGTTAATGGTTTCTTTTGCTATGCAAAATTTATGATTAAAACACTTAATAAAGTGGGCATAGAAAGTAAGTACCTAAATATAATAACGGCCACATACAACAGACCCTCAGCTAGTATAATTAATGATGAAAAACTGAAAAATTTTCTTCTAAGATCAAGAATAAGAGAAGTATGACCACTCTTAACACTCTTATTCAGTATAGTATTGGAAGTCCTAGCTAGAGCAATCAGACAAAAGAAAGAAATAAAAGGCATCTATATTAGGGATGAGAAGTAAAATTGTCAACTTTTTGCAGATGACATAATTCTTTTTGCAGATGACATAATTTCTTATAGAAACCCTCAAGACATCACCGACAAACTATTAGAAACAATAAACAAGTACAGTAAAGTAATAGGATACAAAATCAAAGTACAAAACTACATGTGTTCCTATATACTAACAATGAAATTTCAGAAAGAGAATGTAAAAAAACATTTTTTTGCAATTGTAACAGAAGGGATAAAATACCTAGGAATAAACTTAAAAAAAAAATGTGAAAGACCTATACACTGAAAACTACAAGACATTATTAGAAGAAATTGAAGAAGACACAAAGGAATGGAAAAATATTTTGTGTTCATGGATTAAAAGACTCAACAGTTAAAATGACTCTATTACCCAAAGCAATATACAGATTTAATGCAATCCCCATTAAAATCCCAATGACATTTTTTAGAGAAACAGAACAAAATTTATCAATTAGCCAAAACGATCCTGAGAAAAAAACAATAAGACAGATGTCTCACATTGCCTGACATCAGATTTTACTACAAAGTGACAGTAATCAAAATAGCATGTTATTGGCAGAAAAAGAGACACATAGACCAATGGAACAGAATTGAGAGCCCAGAAATAAACTCCCATATATATGGGCAAATAATTTCCAACAAAGGATCTAAAAACATAAAATGGAGAAAAGAAAACTTCAATAAATGGTGATGGGAAAAAATGGAAATCTACATGCAAAAAAAGTGAAACCAGACTATGTTACCACACACCAAAATTAACTCAAAATGGATCAAAGACCTAAATATAATACCTGAAACAATAAATTGCATAGATAAAAACATAGGTACTAAACTCATGGACCTTGGTTTTAGAGGATTTTATGAATTTTACCTCAAAGGCAAGGGAAGTAAAACCTAAACTCATTTTTATTTTTATTTTTTTTCTTTTGCTCTTCTGGCTGGGTGATATCCATTATTTTGTCTTCCAAGTCACTTATTCATTTTTCTGTATCAGCTAATCTAGTGTGTTTTTCATTTCATTTATTGAGGTCTTCAGCTCTTGTTGGTTGTACCCTATATTTTCAAATTCTTTGTTGAAGTTTTCACTGCGTTCCTCCATTCGTCTCCTAAGTTCAATTAGCACCTTTTTGACCATTACTTTGAACTCTTTATTAGGTAAAATACTTATCTCCATTTCAGTAGTTTTTTTGTTTTTGTTTTTGTTTTTTTCTGGAGTTTTATCATGTTCTTTTGTTTGTAACCTATTAATTTGTCTCTTCTTTTTATTTGACTTTCTATGTTTGTTTCTGTGAGCCAGGTAAAACAGCTGCCTCTCTCAGTCTTGAAAGAGTGGCCTTCTATAGGGGTATTCCCTCTGTCACCTCTGTGCCAATTGGCTTTGGCAAGCTGGCTAGAGTTGGAACTGGTGTGAATGTGGGGAATCCTGGTGCTCACTAAGCCAGGGCCTCCTTGGCAAACTAGATGGAGCTGGAGCTGGAGCAGGCACAGGCTGGGAGGGTTCCCAGAGTATGCCATGCTGGGGCCACTTTGGTGAGTCAGTAGGAGCTGGAGTGGGCACAGGCCTGGAGGATTCTTAGAATATGTCATTCTGGGACTGTCTTGGTGGGGCTTTTTAAGTTGTTATGGGCCAGGGGCCTGGCAGGCAATGAGATAGATTTGGCAGACTGGCTAAATCACCTGGATTGTGCAAAAAATTTGAGGTGAAAAAACACGAAAATGATGCTATCTGAATATCTGGCCCTGGAGGCAGTTCAAACAATTTCCTGTCCATTTGGCCAGTGCTCTAGGGTTAATAGATTTCCCCCAATATAGTCAAGGTGCCCTTTAAACCACTGTTTTTTTCACTGTATGCCTTGGTGGGCAAGTTTATACTCAAGCCACTCGGTGATACCCCTCCCTACAGCAGGTCACTACATTCTTGGTGGGGTTCCCCACCATCCTTTGTCTCTATCTATTCTTCATATTTCTCTGTTACCCTGTATCATTTGTTGTACTGAAACTGTTCAATCAGCCTTCAGTTCTGCTTGGAGAGTAATTGCTCTATATATGTAGGTATACACTTGGTGTGTCCATAGGAGGAGGTATGTTTAGAGTTGTCTTACACCACCATCTTGGATTTCCCAAATAGTTTCTAATGTGCAGAGGCAAAATTATTAAAGATTCCTCTTGTTCTTTTCTCATTTTCCCTTCCCTCCTCTATGACTCTTAATTATTCTTTTGTGATATGTTACTCAGGTAGTCTGTATATTTCCCTCATCCTTCTGTAAGTATCTTTGGTAAAACCTGGAGAAAACACTCTAAATCAAAATTTTTAAAAACAGACAAGGTAGTATCTACTCATTCCCCATAACAAAAATCTCTGCTAAGTCTGGTCCAGTTTTGTGAAACAAATTATGCTTTGACCCAACTGAAGCTGCTGTCACAAAAACCTATTTAATGAAAGGAAAATAGAGATTGTGCGAGTCTTCAGAACATTCTTAACTGGAGCTTAGAGGCCTCTTCCATTTCCATTTACTTAAATTTCTGGCAAATCTAGACAAGTAAGTTTGGAAATATATTTTGTCACATTATTTGATGTTGGTGTTTGGTGTTTAGTCTGTAAAGAGATAGGGAAGGGAAGAAATTTCTGTGGGTTCAAAATTAAATATCAAATGTAGCTCTAAAAAACATTTAATTCATTATTGAAGACTTTATGTTAAAACTTAATCAACAATTGGATTAGGAAAATATGTCCATGTACTACCAGACCTGACTTTTTTCTTGTGATTATAACGTATTTAGGGTATGTTGTAATCCATTCATCTTGAATCCATTCATCTCCAAAAGCATTTTGTATAAATAATGTATCTTTACTTGTATGTCACTTTTAAGTATGTTTTATGAGTATTTCTTTTTTAACTTAAAATTGTATCTTGTTTCTTCACTCAAAATATTTATCCAGACACCTTCCATATATCAGGCACTGTCCTAGGTACTTGTCATATAACAGAGGATAAAAAAGAAACAATGCCCCACCTGTGAGACTTTTTATTCTAGTGGAGATGACAGATTCTTACAAATAAACACAAAAAATATATATATAGCTATAAATATAGAATAAGTCCTAGGAAGCAAAGGAGTAATCTGAGAGAGTGTAGCTGACAACATATAGCTTTGGGAAATGAGCAGAACACCTTGCTGCAACATTGTGATTGAGTTCACTGTCATGTGTGGTTGTTAGCAAAAAAAAGAGAGAATGGCATTTGTAGAGATCATGAAGTAAAAATGACCTTAACAGTTCATAGAAACTTGAAGAACTCCCTGGGGCTGAAACACAGGAACAAAAAGGATGAGTTGGGAAAGATAAATGATAACAAGTCTAGTAGGGCCTAACAAAAAGGTGGTAAAAAGAAGAGGGACCTAAAAGAAGTAGGTAACACATCACATGCATTTGACCACATAGGCCAAATCTTTATTCAGCTTTTCTCAGTTATCTCAAAACTGCCCTTGAAAGTTTGTTTGCTTGAATTTGGCCTTTTGAGTATGTGTTTTGGTTTCATCCCTCAGCCCCTGACTTTTTATTTAAATTATCATTATGAACATATGTGACTTTATGTATCCACTGTGTTTGAACCAATTGCAATAATTATTTTTTAAAGGAGCTACCTATTATGTAAAATTGAGATATTACTACTGTAGTTCTATAGCTGCAAGAATTGTTTTGTTTGATATTCAAATTATCCCATCTTTGGCCAATAGGAAGCTTCTTAAATTTAGCTCTTGTGTCCCTTTGACATGACTTTTATTAGTCTTGCATAGCTCACTTGCTTTCTGGAATAACAAGATACCCAAACCAGGAATCTGCCACTATTCCAAGTAGCACTGGTTTTTGAGAATACCATCTAAATCTTAAGTGGGTTCATTGCCATTGTATTGTTATCGCTTCTAGGCCTTTTCAGTGATACAGCTATGGTATTTAATTGCAAAAGGGTCGAGGATGATAAGAGCTCTGAATAGCACCATTAATTATAGTAAACTATTTTAACTGTAATTGTTGAAGACTACTCTTTCTATTCTGACTTTGACTTTCCACTCACACTTCCCTTTCCCTTTGGTGGCAGTGATGTGGCTATAGGCATTTTTGGAATCCAGCTATGGGGAGTTTGTTATGTGGATACAGTCGACTTGGATTTACTGGAATATATGTATGTGGTTTGTAATCATTACTAAGTACAGTTAGGCTGTTGCTAGCAATCTGGTGTATGTACAGCTTTTTATACCTCTCCTTAATGTTCACTGTGCCTACTCATCTATATCTTGAAGAAGAGGTGCAAAGTCTAAGGTTCTATTGTGATATAAATGTGCCCTATGGTACCCACTTCCAGACTTACATAGGTAGGAGAGAAGATTCAAAGCTTGCAAATTTTAAATCTATGCTATAGAAAAATCTTCTAATCATGATATAGTTAAAATTATAAGTAGAATATTTGTTTTTTATAGATTCTAAGTAAAAACAAAACTGTGTGTGTAGTCTTTTTACAAACTCAATGGTAAAATAATTTGTCTTTAATTTCTCCTTTTTCCAAGATAAATGAATAAATATATAATTTGAAATACTATATAAAGTCCAAACACTTTATCTTTTATCTATTTTGTTTCCTAATGCATGGTCAATGTTAACTGCCAAAGGCAAGTTTTTTATATTTCCCTTTAAAATTTCCCTGCTAGACTTGGTCATTGAAAGTCCCCTGAAATTGTGGTTTATGTCTGTTGATGCCTTTATATGTTATTATCCCTATTGTTTGCATTTCTCTCTTTAAGCACTCTCCACTCTCCCTTTCTGCACTAGCCTCTTTCAAAATGTGTTCAATTTCTTTTACTAAGCAAGAGTCCTAGGACCATATTATTAAAAGATATGATAGAGTTGGTTCTCAAAAGCCAGAGCAATTTCAGGTCAGCATTTGAATTGGAGCCCTGTAATGATAACTCATGTGAAGTAAGAAATGGTTCTGGGGTTTCAACTAGTCGTTCATTGCTCTCCAAACTTCTGGTAAGGTGCAGGAACAGAGAATAAGGCAATAGTGTGCCTCACTTTGCCCTCATGGTACACAGGGAATGTCTGTAAATGCTGCCCTTTTTTAACATAATAAAATAATATTTTCTAGAGAAGAAAAACATATTGTAATACATTTTGTAAAGTGGGCAATTCCTTTATAAAACACCTAACCAAAAAGAATTAAATAAAAATAAAATAAATTAAACACCTAACTATCCACTCATATTTCTTACCTATATATTTCAAAATTCTGCATCTTATTTCACTCTGCCTCTCCAGAAGTCTTATTTCCAGAATTATCACTGTTCTTTTCAGCAACTATAATTTCTTCTTGTCTCTTTTCTTTCTTTATAATTGAAAATTTTATATCTCTCTCAAAGGTGTTATATTTACTCTATTTTACTACTAATTTCTTTGGCCAAGTTGTCACATTCTCTTGCCTGGAATACTATAATTGAATTTTAGCTGGTCTTTCTGCATTCACCCTTTTTCCTTCATACTTCTTACCCCTAATATCTCACAAACTGTAGCCAAAGTGATTGGTATAAATTCAGATTAATTTCTTCATGCGCCTGTTTAACATGACTTTTCCTTACAGTAAAGCTGAAATCCCAAATCTTACTAGGTCATCTCAGGCTTCTTGTTCTTCGAAGTCTACCCATACTGGCTCTTTTCAGTTCCTTTAATGAACTCTCCCTTCAATGTATTCTGTCAGATTAGTTCCCTCTCATACCTCAAAGATGAGTTTAATGATCATAGGTCAAAGAAGCCTTTAGTGATAAACCATATTGGGTTAGATGCTCCTCCATTATTTTATAATATTTTGCATTTATTTCCTAACAACTTCAGTTTCTACATTATATCATATATTACTATTGTGATATAGTTTACAAGTCTGTGTTGAATGAAAAAAAATGAATTATCTCATTCCAGAATTGAAGGCTTTTGATGATCTCCTTTTCAGAATTTTCTCTTACCTTTACTTTAGGTGAGCCCCATTTTCCTGAAGTTGCTTTTATCTGTTTATTTCTCTTTACCTCTTTAATATATACATACATGCATACATATATATATATGTGTGTGTGTGTGTGTGTATATATATATATATATATATATTCATATTTATGTCTTTAAACAGAGAATTGTGTCTGTTTTTTGTTTTCTAGTTTTAAGGTTAGGATTCAGCTCCCTTTGTCTCATCCAGTGTATGCCCTACTGGAGAACTCCTCCATCTTCAATACCTCAACAACCACAGAATTTACTGGTAAAAGGAATTATCTTTATAACCAAACAAATTGTCATTAAAATTAGATATCTTTAAGATGGGAATCTCCATTACTATGAAGTAACAGATCACAGTTTCAGGAAGTTGAATGGTTAAAAATTTATTTCAATGTGGTTAAATTTTATCTCATTGTTTTATACATATATATGTACATATATACACATATATGTATATACATGTATATAGTATTTGGATATAGTTATCATGGCACTGAGTGTTTTGTTATTTTAACTAATCCTTATATGTTGTGCTCTTATGTTTTCTTCCTGCCCTATTCATTTGTCTTTGAACACAATTAAACACTTTGAACACTTTGTCACTGTCCCTCCTAAAATACGGTAACTATTCCAGATCTGGTCTGTCTAGTTAGTTATACTTCTGCTACTACACTGACAATTTCATTCATCTACACTGAACTACACTGACAATTTCATTCATCACAATCAAGAAAGCTTCACTAACGAATATCTCAAACTGTGACATGTTCTGTCACTGAGTGCCCATTTAGTCACATTTTTATTAAGGGTTCTCTGTTAGTTCTTCTGATGCAGATAGAATAATCCCAAATGCAATAGGATCTATGTCTATTCTCTTTTTGAAGTTTATTTCATCATAATCTCACTGTTGTCTTCAGGTAATGAAATTATAATTAGATATGATTATGATTAGATATTAGATATGTTTACTCAGCAAAATTTGATTACTATTGAGTGTGGTGAAAAATTAAATGTATATTACAATGCATATAATACATATATTTCCATTATAGTACATATATTACAATACATATATTTGTAATAATATTTTGCTGTTACATTCTAACCCTTGGAAATTTCTCTTCTTGATGAAGATTCTCTCCTTATTTATTTTGTACTCATAAAATATTTCACATTATACTAATCTGTAGACACTTTGATATGGCATTTCTATTTTTTCACTGTAAAACATAACCAAATACTCTCAGATTATACAAGGAAACTAACAACAATTGACACAACCATAAAACAATTTAACCACAGATTTTCATGAATAAAATATTTAAGGAAATGATGTAGACATATGTAAAATTTTGAGATGATGTTCAAATACTCAAAATTGTGACCTAATCTCTGTGAAATTGCTGCTGTGAAGAAGAAATTAACAGTGTATACTTTAGGTCCACATTGCCCTAGCCAAATGCCAGCTTGGAATTTCTTTTGCCAATATTATAAGGATTAAAACAGTTAATGTATGTAAATTACTTACAATATTGCATAGCACAAGAGTATTCAACTATTATTTTATGTAAGCACATGGAGGACATGCAATAAATATTGTTGAATAACTTAATTAAAGAATGAGCAGAATTGATATAATTATTCTATTAATACTTGTTAAAGAAGGTATGGCATTCTTGTTCATCGTTACTCTAAGTTTTCATAAAGAGAAATATAATGTGTTGAAAGAGCATATGACACAGATATCAAATAAATAAAACTTCAAATATTTAATTTCATGGTATCAAAAATTTTGTATAGAATAAAATTATTTTTAAAAATTTTTAATTAAAAAATGCCTTTCTAATTTTATTCAAATAATTAAGCCTATTCCCCTTTCAATATTATCAAGTGATCCCACAGTTCCTTTTGGCAATTGATACTCTAATCAGCGATACTTTATAAATCAAACTTCAACTTTCTTCCATATTATTAATGTTAAAATTATACCATAGAGAAATAAATGATGATGTTACAGTAGAAACGAAGATTGTTTAGTCAGCTGTTTATAAATACATCTGGTATAAAGACTAAATAAACCTTAAACCCTGAAGCAGCATGATAAAAATGGAAATTCTTGGATGAAAAGTGTCTATTTCTCTGTGCATTCATCCAAAAGCTGTTTCTAGACATGTTTTACAAGACATTTCTCTAAAGTATTTTCTGAATGTTATCATTTTAGAAGTAAAATGTTACCTATTTTTCTCATTTTACAAGCATTTTGCAGAGAAGTTTAGGTTAAAATTTTTTAATGAAATTATATATTGCCTTGAGATTTTAAAATAATCAACTTCAATAGTATTACTTCCCTTAGCAGTATAGAAATATATGATATTTTATTTTTATATCAATCAAATTATTGCTTAATTTATTGTGTTAAGTATATACATTCTTTCTTAACATGGTAGATAACAAGGAATCTAAAAGAAGTGTCAACCATATTTTTTGAATTCCGATGTTTTAAATTTTTTAAAACAATGGCCAATATAATTACTGTAACATGTGAATAATTTTTTGTTGTTCAAACACCGACAATATTTAAAGTGAAAATGGAAGAATATGTATAAATTTGCTCTATTCCAGATCAAATGGAATAATTGGCTAGTAAATATGTTTGGGTTAAAATATTAAAACTACTCTAGATGGATACAATATTTTAGGCTGATCCCAAACAGGCTAAATGGTTCCATTCTAAAGGATAAAGGTGGTCAAATATGTGGTGATGGAAGGAAATTTAACTTTGGGTGGTAAACACACAATACAATATACATATGATGTATTACTGAATTATATACTTGAAACCTATATAACTTTATATAGGTTTAATTAATTTAATCTAATATAATCTAATAATATTAATTAGTTAAACTTAATTTTTTTTTAATTTAAAGACTCTCCCTCTTCATTGTTTTATTAAATTTAAAAACTGGAAAAAAAAAAAAAAGAAGCAAATCTTAAGGTCACATTGCAACATGAGAGACATTGGGATAATTCTCCACGAGGATATGTGTATATACTCCGTAATATTTCTGAAAGCCCAAATTTGAATGCCACCTATGACAAGAAACTCAGTGTGTTTTTAAACATTGTATTATCAGATGGCTCACATTGCTTACAAAGGAATTTATTGTTTTTACCTCGATTTACCTTAGTCTAACAACCTATTTCTAGATTCTCACTCAGAGTTCAGATAAAACCAGATAAATTATTCTTTTACAAAACAACCTTTCAAATATTTGAAAATAGTCATCAAGTGCCTAGTGAGTCCTCTTTTCCTGGAAAACAATGCTTCTTTCTATCAGCTCTTTGTCCTGAGTGTTATCCTCTAGATGTGCTCCAGTGTGTCAGTATTATCTTAATCTGTCAATTTTTCTATTAGAATATGGTATGCACAAATAATACTCCCTGATTTTTGGTTGAGAACAGAAAGTCTTACTTTGCTCTTTTCTGGACATAAGGCATGGGGGAATACTGTTAAGTTGATGAGCTGGATGACGAACATATTTAAGGAAATTATTAATTTGATCCACTGTAGGAGAATATGAGTTGTGTGTGTATTTGCATGTGCCTTTTCTATAACCTATATCCCTTTACTAAAGATGTTTAAAGAACATCTGTTAGTATACTGAGTATTCAGTTTGAAAACACAGTTTTTTATGGTTAACTCAATATGTCGAATGTAAATACAAAAACAGAGTAGCCCATGGAAAAAAAGAAACCAATTTAAGACTGAAGTTCTCTGAAACACATTATAATAATAATCAGCATGGAAAGGAGAATTAACAACCTTAGCAATTAGATGTGTTTAACTTAAAGAAATGAAAATATTTTATTCTACACTTATCGTAGAATAACACTTAAATTATATATTTACATTTTTGTGGGCTACAGAGAAACATGTAAAGGAGCTCTGTCCTTTTTTTTAAAGTTATGTTTAGATTATTCAAGTGACTTGAATTTGAATGCCAACAACCACAGAACTGAGATTTCAAATGAGCCCGATGGTGCAGCAAATTTGGTTTGGATGAGACAATGAGTCCAGATGCAAATGTATAGCTACAGCAGCTGTGGTTTCAGTGCAGACATATTGCTGATCTGCTTTAAAATAATCAAGCCCCAAGCCTAGTATTCATAAATTAATTATGTTTGGAACTCTTATAGAGACAAAGAAAAAACTTAAAATGAAACAAAACAGAATTGTTCTACAGCATGATCTCTTCTTAACTGGAAAATTGTAGGTAAAATGCTAATTCAAGGAATTCAAATGATATTTGGGTGATATTGTGTAGATTATAAATTAATAAAGTTTCAATAAAACTCATTGAATAAAATATATTTAGTTCACTCTAGGTATTCAGGTTTTAGTCATAGACTCTGAAAGACAGAGATCATTAAAAGATAACATTTCACATAAATGGAACAACAAGATAACAGGATACATTCCCATGGAACACAAATATGTTCCAGTACATAGAATACCAAAATAAAAGCTTTGTGAATTCAGGAAGTGGGTATTTGTTAGAAAGGTTTTTGATGCTGATCGGACATACTTACACAGGTCGGAGTCAGAGAGGACTAGAGTCAACAATAATGAGGAAGGAGAGTCTCTAAATGTATGCCATGTGATTACTGCCCTCATGCACAATGATAATTACATTGTAAAACTTCTAGTCAAGGTGCACTTGCCTGAAAGCAGCAGTTCCCTGACTTTCAATTTAAGGGAATAAATAGGCTGCAGGTGACAAACAGCTCAGATGTTGCTAGGGGAGGAAAACTTTTGTCTTTCATATTGAGAATTGTTTATTATAATTGTATCTCTAATCAGGCTATATCTTTTAACATATCTATCAGAAAGTCTTGAACTCTTTTCCTCATTAACTCTTGTATCTCATATAATGCATATTTTATTCAAGATTAATCTGTTGACTAAATATCATTTTACATTATTAAATTGCGAAGTCTGTGATAGTAGATAAGATTAGCTCTTTTAAATTATAATAATAATAATGACAATGACAGTGTCAGCAACTTCTATCTCATTTAATTTTCAAAACACTATGAGTTTTCAAAGCTGTAAAACTATTGTCAAGAAAATGAAGCAACTTGCTGAAATTCATAGAGTTAATAAATTACAGTGCTGGAATATGAAATGTAGACTGAAGTCTGGACTGCTATATCTCATGGTACCTCATGTTATGCTGCATTATGCTTTCTTATTTTTTTTTTTTAATTCTGTGTCTCATTTACAAAATACTCAATTCCTATTTCTGCTTTGGACACAAGTATATAAATTTAAAATAGTTATTTATCAGCAACTGTGAATAATTAAATAAAATTTCTTTGTCCAGCAAGTCCAGCAAACTAATCTGGTGCGAAAAATAGGAGCTCTTTCTCAGTTTCCGTCTCATTTTATCATTTTTTATGAGAAAAAGAATCTCTTTGCAAGAGGAATAGCATTTAGGGATAAAAAAAGAGACAATGTAGTTTTGTATTTTTATTTACTCCTGAAATCATTTCTTGTCTATTTCCATTTCTAAGACTATGCTCCATAGAAAAAGAGAGGCTAATGACCGGCTCATGGTTCAAAGTAGATTCTCTAAATATCTTTAATAAGTGTTTCAAAAGCTACCTTTGTTCGTTTGTTTGTTTAAAGAAAAAATAAAGGCTTCTAAAATTTTGTAATTACATTAAAATTTTAAGGGGCCAGTCTGGTAGACCAAACAATTGAGTTGTACTTTAGGCCAGTACAGAGTAGAAGAATGATTAAGTAACATGTCATTGTTCTTGCCACTAGCTCTAATCCCTCATCACCATCATTCTTCTCTATGACTGTACTTTGTCAAGAGAAGCTTAGAAATATTTACATAACTATAGGTGTCAAAGTTAATCAAAGATAGTTGCCTGCTTTTTCAGACATGGTGTGGGATTCCTGCATATCCTTGGTGACTCCCAGCTTTTGGAAATGGTCCATTATAAAAATGTCTCAAAAATATAGAGTTGAAATTTTTGTGGAAGGCAGTTTGATAAGTGGGCTTAAGGCAGGCTCCTAGCTCATTGTACCATAAGTCTAACAGATTCTTTGTGTGTTCCCATGAGCCTTAGTGAGAGAATGTCAAGTTGCTGAGAGGAACAATGAACTAGTAAAGGCCTGATATGAAAGCAAATAGACCACTGAGTATGAGAAGTATTTTATAAGTTCCCGGTAGTCAGATATTTAGATGTACTCAGAAGTGAGCACCATCAAAACACTCAAAAAGACAGATGGCACCTCAGTAGCCACCAATTCAATACTGAATAGAGCTAGAGCTAGGGACCCACCTTTGCCCTTCCCCACGTGGCTAGGTAAGGCTTAGCCCTACACTCTAATGTCATCTTGGAGAGGAATGGGGGCAGGGGAAGGGAAATAAGAAAGGCCTAATAATTCAAGAGAGAGTTTCAAAAAAATAGCTCTTTAAATTATTGACAACCTTGTTTATCAGCTTAGATTCAATTTTCTGTTGTTTGTTTCTGTTTTCTCCACTACTGAATGAGCTCGATGAACTGAATAAATCGCTTTAATTTTACAACCTCTATTCTTAAACCTATTCAACATAGATTGTAGATCTACTATAATTCCTTGGTCAATTCACGCTCCCACTTTCCCAAATGACTACATCATATTTTTCCTCTCTCTTTACACCTCCAACAACCCCTAGTAACCTCATGTTTTGCTTTCAATATACTGAAAAGATAGAATGAGATGAAAAGTCTACTTTATTTGCCTCCAATTGGTATCATTGCTTTTATGCTTGCCTCCCAATCCCAAGGCCCATTCTGTAAACTAGAGTAATTTTTTGAATATATAAATCAGATCATGTAGCTCTCTTAAGTGCCTTCCCATTGCACTTAGGATAGAATCTAAACTTCTCCCCAAAGTTTACAATGGTATATAAGATCTTTCCCAAGAAAACCTATACAGCCTAATCTATCTTTCTCTCACTATATCCTAGGCATTCTGCCCTTTTAATTCCCCTAAATATATGAACTTGTTCTCATGCTAGACACTTAAAACTGTTCCTTCTATCTGGAATATGTTTTCTATCAAAATATCACAGTAGTCATGTGACTTATTCAGAGAAAATGTCCCTGATACTACTTTCTAAAATAACCACATACACATTACTCTGTATTTCTCATACTGTATTTCATTTTTTTTTTTTAGCACGTATTACTATCTTGCTAATTTCTCTATTCCTAGCTAGCATGTAGAATAGTTTCTGGCACACAGGAAGTGTCTTAATAAATATTTTTGAATGAACACATAAATCAATGAATCTCTTATAAAAAGATTAACACCACATGACAGTTATCTTAATACAAATAAGAAATTAAGGAGATGATGTAAATAACATCATTGAAGTAAAGACCTTAGATAAATATAATTTGTCATTTTTAGTTATTTGTAACTGACGTGTTTAGTTGGAGTGACCCGGATGAGAGAAAAAACAAAACAAAACTATGGCTTTGTTCCGCATGTGGTTCAATTTTTTTTTCCCCTGTTTTGTAGCCATAGAATTTATCAAGCCCCATCAACCATTCTGTAATTATTTTCTCTTGTTCACATTTAGCTAGAACAATACTGATCTGTTCCTAGTAATAGAGAACTATTCCCAATTGACTAGTCAGTAATATCATCATATTTTTTTTATCTGCAAAGGGATAGTTTGCAGGGATAAAAAAGGAATTTACAAGTTTTCACTTTACCATTGACCTAGCCAATCACATTGGCTCCTTTTAAAAACCCATTTGAACAAAAAAGAGAGCTCTTAAAGATAATCAGAAAACAAACCACTTGGGTCTCTACTGATTTTAGATCAATCTAGTGGAATCAGGTGTTTGTTTTATTCTGCTGAATTTTGGCATAGCAGCTTCCTGCAGAAGAAGTTGAGATTGATGAAATAATATAGAGAAAGAAATATAATGTTCAAAGCTATAAAGACATCTTATACAAGGTCACTAAAACTCAGGTGAAATTCCAGTTGGGTCTCTTTTGTTCTGTTTATCACAATGTCGGAAATTGAACTTGGCAGTTAGGAGCCCTTTTGCCCTCTGAACAACTGTTACTCGAATTCATTCTTTGTACAAAAAACAGTTAGAAAATATCTTCAATGCACATAATTCAAGTCTGGAAACAGTTTCGATGCCAAGCAATTGTTTTTGAAAAGACCCCGTGTTCCAAATAACTGCAATTTAACTGTGCATTCAGTGCTCAGCAATGGCAATGGCAAATAAATTGTAGATCTTTCTGTTTTACTAAATGTCATTATTTAGCCCAGTTTTATTCACATTTACTGTGGCTTTAACAGTCTACACAATTCCTGTTTATGGATTAATGAAAGCCTTTTCTTTTTCCCCAAGAGAATGCTATATAGACTTCTAAAGCTATATTTAAAAGTAAAAAGAGATAATATCTTCTAAGGCATATATGAATCATATCATTCATAATTGTAACTTCAAAACCAAATATCAGATATGATCCAGTTTCAGCCTACCATGTAAACAGTTAATTCTGGCCAGTGATTTTTTTTTTTTTTTGAGACCTGAGGCGTGGCATTAATTACGTATATTGCTTACACCTGTAGAAAATAAGCCAGCCCTTCTGGAGCTAATAAAAAAATTAAATGTTAAATTCGGACTGCATTAGAGGGCTTTTTCAGTTATGCCTGCCATCTTTTGCCTAAAAGTGTTCCATATTCACTCCTCATTTTCATGCAGATTACCATGTATTTCATGAGTCAGATTAAAAAAGAATGCTTTTTCAAAATCCTGCAGCTGCCAGTCTATGTTACATAGTCAGGAGAAAGGAAGAGGAAACTGCTGTCCTGATAACTGTCCTGAAATATAACCTAAAATCCATTGCAAAGCTACTGAGAAAAAGGGTGGTATTCCACAGCCACACAAAAATGGTGGTTTTCTGGGGGAAGAGTAAAGATTCTCACTAAGTTTCTCAATGTTTCGTATGTGGCTTTTCATTTTTCTTGTTGGTATTCACTTTGGAAAGAAAAATTATATACATTTCTTGAGAACCAGTAGCATGTAGAAGTTAAGAGTTGTTTCCAAATGTGGATATTTTGTCTTCACATCCCATATGCTGTTCACTAGCTATATAAGCTTGGGGAGTCCACTCAGTTTCTCTAGATTTCAGTTAGCTTATCTATAAGATGAAGTTGCTAAAAAGATTAAACTGATAAGTACCTAGAAGGTGAGGAATAATCTCTACTAAATGCTTGTCATTATTTTCATACATGTTTTGTTGACTCAAGTTAATTTTACTGAAGTCAGTCACTATTTGTGGTCTCTCATGCTCCCCTAATATGTATCCTTCTTTCTAAAATTTATCTAGTATCCTTACAGGGCCAAAATCAATCCCTGTAATAATCTTTACTCCTATCAAAAAAATATATATATCAGATAGCTTGGGCCCATACTTTTCTTTGGAGTAGTATTTACATAGCAGTCTGGATCAGTGATATTTCCCAACTAGATTTTTCAAATAATCTTGTGCTGGTTAAAATGGCATAGGTCTAGATAGTTCAAAAATTCAAATTAAAATTTTTAGTAAATGGTATACTAACATTGAAAATAGTAAATGGAAAAGTACAAAATATCAAGGCAAGCATATTTTTCCAGGGAGCAAATGAGATATTTTGGTAAAAAGACCTCAAAAATACAAGTACAGTAAGTCCTCACTTAATGTCATTGATAGGTTATGCAACTTTGAGTGAAATGACATTTATAAAGAAACTAATTTTACCATGGGCTAATTGATACAACCAAGAGTTAAGTTCCTACGGCATCTCATAAACATTATAACTAAACAACATTGAACAAAACAATGTTATTTGAGACCTGCTATAAGTTTATAAGTTCATAGATGAGATGTAGGAACTTTATACATCAAACATTGGTGATCACTTCTTGAAAGGAAGGATATGGAGATTTGGGGTGGTATTCAACAGGACTTTATTTTTACCCGTATAGTTTATTTTCCAACATGTATTTCTTGTATAATTAAAATTGTATTTTTCTGTAAAAATAGAAATAACTTTGATTTAGTGAGTTATATTTGTAAAAGTATGTTTATAAATTCATTAAATATTGTCCTGGCATAGATTTCAAGGGGGGATTCTGTTTCCTCATAGATTTATTTTTCAATATAATCTCACAAAATCACATATAATAAAGGGTATTATTTTTAGTGACCCTCTATAAAGGTGACAAATTAAATAGAAATATATAATATGAATAAAATTTCAATTATTTACAAATACTATTATTACTACCTTAGTTTATATATGCAGTAACTGAGGTATAGTGAAGTTAACCAAGTTACCCAAGATCAAACAGCTAGGGATTGGTGGAACTGTAGAAATAAATAAAGACCAAACAAATGAAAACAAATTTAGGTTATTTATTTTGATCTTGTTAAATCAAGAAAGTCAGCTGTCATCCCTTGTGTTTGGAAGAGACTCAAAAGTAAGCAAGTAAGTTGGAAGACTTTATACTGGAAAAAAAAAAAATGAAGGCTTTGAGTAAGGCTAACTAGAAGCAAGGTGTCTTATATGATTGGTTTAGGGAACATATCTGGCTTTCTCTATTGGTCATTAGTTGAAAGTGAGATCAAATAAAGGAAGCTGATAGCCAGCCATTGACCAAGCTGTAATCATTCTGAGATGATTACTTCCACAGTTGCTGCTTGGCTTCTTTAACTGGTAACTGCAGAAGTTATGGTCTGATTCCCAAGCTGATTGCTGCAGAGATTGTGAGTCAGTTTTTTTTTTATGTATGGTCAAGTAATTGTTCATTTACATGTTTAGTTTCTCAGAGCCAAGATTAGAACCCAGATTTAGTCTTAAATAAAATCGTACCCTTAAATACAATCAGTTGTAAATTTTATCCTAATGAGTCAAAGGAATGGGCTATACCTTGCTTGTGGATGATGTATGTTAGTGGTTCTTAAAGTGAGGTCTGAAAGCTGTATCAGCCTTACCTGACAACTTGTCAAAAATGCAAATACTGGGCTCTCTCCCAGACTTACTAAATCAGAAAGTAATTTAGATATACACTGTACCTTTAGAACCACAAATGTAGGTATCAAATCAAATTAAAAGTAAACATGAGATGACTTGGTGTTACACAAATTATTTTATGGCTTAAAAAATCACTTGCATATTTCTACAAAAAGCATAAAGGAATAAAAACAACAATATTAAATGATTGTCTTTTTAACATGACACCTCCTTACTCTTACCTAACCTAGTCTTTCACACTTTTTGAAATTGTTCAACAATATTAATAGACAGTAGAAATAGAACTGGAAACTGTCTACAATTGTACCCATTAAAAGAAGAAGGAGGAGGAAAGGAGATGAGTTGGAGGGAAAGAGAAGGAGGATAGGAAAGGGAGAGAAGGGGAAGAGGAGAGAAAGAGTGAGCATTTAGGTTGTATAGCTAAAAATCATGCCATTCAACTAAATCTCAAGGAATTAACCCAAAGAGTATTTTTATGCCTAAAGAAACATAAGTAAAATTGATCAAAGTGGAAATTTTATATTGGCTCCTTTGTTCTCTGGATTTCACCAGATCCAAATGCTTTTAATAAGAATATTACCTTGATAATGAATGTCACTGCTCCTGGCAGAGAAACTTATTTGTACTTTAATGTCTCCCCTTGGTCTGGATGAAGATGATAGAATTAATTGGAAGTGTTTTATTAAAACATTTCCTCTAACACACAACACATCCCTAACTTTATTACAAGTCAGTGCTCTTTCACCATATTTACAATGCTTCAGAAATATTTCACTGTCTGAAATGTTATACAAATGCCTTAAGCTCAACTGAGATAAATATTAAAGTAGAATAAAATCTGGCAATTTGAAAGTTCTGAACACACACAGACCATCATTATTGTACAGATGCTTCGAATAAAACTAATAACACTTTGGCATGGAAATATATGGATCTGAAATCTTTTTCCTATAAAAATCAATAGGATTTTTAATCAAAGTCTTATTCTTTTTCCTGGGGAGGGGCGGGGGAAACAGGTGTTTGTAATATGTTCCGAATAAAGTGACATATGGTGAAACTCTTAGTTAATGTCTAAATACCAAATAGAAAAGTTTAGATTTTTTGTTTTCAAGTGGATGAGATGACTGGATATATATGAAATACATCTATTCAGCATCTTATTAGTTATAAATATGCTGAGGTTTTCATTTCCCAAATTCAAGGAAAAAAGATGACTACTATTGAAACTTTTAGTGTTTTCCCTAAAGCAGTCAATTTTAGTAAGTAAATGTTAAGTCTCTACTACTGAGTTTATATTTAATTAGGTGTCAGTAATTCAAATGATAGAATTGTATAGTTACATATAAGTCGTGCAATCATAAATAATGACTACACAACTGTGTTTTTTAAAACTCAAACTCTGTAGCAATATCCATATAAGTGCATGCATAATTTTGTGATGGATGAGGCCAAAGTATATAATTTATATCTTTTACAATCCATTTCTAAAGTTAAATTTGAAAAAAGAAATTGTCTCCTAATAAAATTCAAGTGATTTAAGGAGGTAAATTTTCTTTTAAGTTTCTTCTCCCAAATTTGGCAGAATTTGAAGAAATTTATAGAACTTTTACTAAAAAACAAAACAAATTATAAGCTGGCCTTACTTTCAACTTATTCATAATCTATTTATTTAGACTAAACTATTTCCCATGCAATGAATTTTTTCATATAGTCATCAAATCAGAATAAGTCTATTTCCATTTAAGCTTACTTCTTCTGATATTACTAGTTTAGAAGTATTGTTATTGAAATTAACTTAAATTTCAGGAAAAAATTGATTACTTTCAAACTACTCTAGTATATTCATATAAAATCAATGGCTCTTAAATGCTGAATCACTTTAGTACAACTAAATATAATGATATTTGCTGGCCTTCATCCCCAGATACTGACTTAATTATTCCAGGTAGTGTTTGTTTTGGTATTAGAATTTAAAAAAAACCTTCCAGGGTAATTCTAATGTTAAGCCAGGGTTGAGAACCACTGTTCTACTATAGTGGATCTCAGATTTGAGCATGCATGAGAATCACCTGGAGGGCTTGTTAAAACAGATTGCTGGACTGCATCCCCAGAGTTCCTGTGTTAGTAAGTCTGGATAGGCTGGAAAATTTGCTGTTTTAATAAGATAGTCGGCAAACTGCAGCTCAACACTGGATGCCTGTTTTCAGGAAGAACCTGGACTAAGTTTGTGGGGAAGAAGGTCATAGGTTTAGTATGAGACATGCTGCATTTTAGCTGTCTTTGAGACATCCAATAAGAGATGGTTAAAAGACAGTTGGCTATGAGGGTCTGAAATTCAGATGTGTATTATCTTGATGATTACTGGTTTTTGTTTACTTATTTTATAGCTACTGCTATTTTGCTGTGTAGGCTATTTGGTTTAGGTTATCATTTACTCATCTACTTTCTTTCACCAAAGGTCTTTTCACTTGATATTTTCTCTGCTTAAAATATTCTTCCTTATTCCTTTCCTCTAACTAACTCCTACCCATTCTTTAAATATCAACTTAAATCTAACTTTCTTGGCGATGCTTTCTCTGATCTTGGTGACTACTATAACTTTACTATAGGCTCAGATGTTTATTTATCTATAGCCCTTGCCATGACTATACTTTTAGATTTGTTCAAAAAATTATTAATGTCTCCCCTTTAAAACTGTAATTTCAATGAGAGCGAGGGTTGTATGTTTTATATTATTTCCTAGCATTGTATTTCTAGTACCTTGCAAGTGCCTGACACATAGTATATGGTCACAAGTCATTTTTGAATAAAATGAGTCAATAGACATATGCCCAAAACTTATTTATGCTAAAAAAAATGCACAAATTGATTGTCCCAAGTAAAAGTCTTAGAATCAGACTGAGTTCAAATAATAGGCAAAAAATAGCAAACTCACATGCAATCATTTAAAATTATACTCCCAAGACTTTTTTTTTAAGAAGCCATATACTGCTCCCAAGATATTTTCAAACATAAGACAATACTTGTTAGGTTAAGTAAATAAAGCAGAAAGCAAAATATTTCTGTGAAAAATATAAAATGTGTATAAATATGACTAGAAGGAAGTAAATAAAACCAAATGCTAGCAGAAATTGTACTTGGTCTAATACATTTTGTCTGCTCAACATGGGTGAACATTGAGGCCATTATGCTAAATGAAATAAGCCTGTCACAAAATGACAAATATTGTATGATTCCACTTATATGAGATATCTAGAAGAGTCAAATTCAAAGAGGCAGGTTGGGGGTGGAAAGAATAGAGAGTAGTTTTTTAATGGTTATATTGTTTCAGTTTTGCAAAAGTTCTCCAGGTGGTTGCACAACAATGTGAATGTATTTAACACTACTGAATGGGACACTTAAAAGTGGTTATGATGGTAAATTATACATTATGTATATTGTATCACATTTTAAAAATAAGTTGCATTTTAATGATGGAATTACTATTTTATAATTTTTAAACATAAAATCATTTCTTTTTTAGTGTAAGAAAAAATGGCTATTAAAATTTTTTGAAAAGAACAAAGAAGCAAAACCAGGGACCACATCTGAGGTATATATGTGTTCTCAGTTACTTGAAAGGGCTTCAACAATTGTAGGAGAACAAGAGATATTTGACAAATAAAAAGAAATGTAGATAAGTAATAAAGATCTGATTATTAAGTAGTTAGAAGTACAAGTGAAATTCTCTCCAGATTTATCTCTAGGGCTATCATTTAAAAGTATGTAATTGTAAGAATAAATTACTCTGACCAGGTATTTCCCTCTGATTTAGACAGTTATCTCTAGAGAAATGGCCTATAGGGAAACAACCTTCTCTATTAATATCTCTTCAAGGCGGAGCTTTGGAAAAATATTGTAGTCTTGTGTTTCAAATTTTTAAATATTACTGTGTCAACTAAAGGATATCTTTCTTTTTTTTTATTAAAAATTATTGGGGTGGCATTGATCAACAAAATCCAATAAGTTTCAAGTGTGCATTTCAACATTGAAGTATGTCATATATATATCACATTGTGTTTACCGTCCATAGTTAGATATCTTTCTGTCACCACATATTTGACCTCCTTTACCCCATCTACCTTCCTCCTCCTCCTTCCCTCTGGTAGCCACTAGTGTACTGTTCCTGTCCATGAGTCTCGGTTTATTTGTCATCTTTGTTGCTTTTAGATATATATCCCACATAGGAGTGATATCATGTGGTTTTCAACTTATTCTGTCTTATTTTACTTAGCATGATTATCTCAAGAATATCTTTCAAATATAAAGCTCACATTGAAGTCAAGTTGATTCTAGAAATCTGAGGGATAATATATACAAATCCAGAGAAAATATATATGTTATTTCATACCTGACAAGTTCTATTTGTCAGGTCATAGTCCAAAAAAGTAAGATACTAAATGTACCACTTTGTGATTTAGAAATTTATCACATAATGAAACCCAGATGAAAAGTCAGTATTTACATTTGCCTCTACTAAAATTTCTTTTCTAGAATACTGTCATCTTTGTATTGTACTAATACATGTAAAAGAGATGGAGGTAGTTAATGATTGAAAAAAAACAGATTATTTTTATTTATGTATGTATGTATGTATGTATGTATGTATGTATGTATGTATGTATGTATGTATTTAATGGATTCTTCCCTGCCCTTGAGGAAAAAGAAATCTATTTCCCAGGGCTAAAGATTTAGGCTCTTCTTGAGGGCTATTAAGACAGAAAAGAAGTGACAGGAACTCTTGAGAACAAAGAAAGAGTGAACAACATCCTATATGATAGAGGTGAAGTGAGAACTAGAGGGAAGTGGAGGGGAAGAAAAGAGGAATAAATTGAATGGGGACTGCCAGGAGGGTTCCCCGGGAGAAAGAACACTATCTGGACTCATTTGTTCTTGCAAGATGTCTTTTAACAGGACATTTTTTTAGGCCTGAGAGAAGAAAAAGTGGGTGCTTGAAAAATGGAATGAATTCCTGGTTCAGTGTGAAATGGTTTTAAAAATTAAATATTATACCCTTTAAATATATCCAGTTACCTTGTACAGCATGAAGGCTGTACAATTCAATTTGATGCAGGACAGGCAAATGTCCCTGAGTTGGGGAGAGCCCAAGCCCTGCACCAAGAGAAGGTCTTTTGGCAGAGAGTGTAAAGAATTCAACATGCACACCAAAGTTAGAGTCAAAAGGAAAGTTTATTAGAAAAGGGATAACACTCCACAGACAGTGTGGTCTCCTTTCAGGGGTAGAGAGGGAGAGGGACCCTGAGTGTTCGAGAAATTCAGTTTATATATTATTCTTTATTTCCTGTGAGTTATAGTTTAAAAGACTTTGTTAACCCATTTCCTTCCATATGGTCATACAGTGAGGAAGGGGAAGAGTATGTAGGTGAAAAGGTGAGAATATGCAGAGTGAAAGACCTTTAATCCATAGGTTCCCCACATGGTTTTAGCCATAGAGAATGACTCTTGGTTCCTGTTTCCCCTTCACAGTGTGAGGAATGGGTTATTAGCAATCCCAGTAGAAATCTTCCTTTGTTCTGAAGGTGTCCTCCTGACCTGGCTGCAGGAGTAATCAGTATATTGTAGTCTATGAATTTAGCTTGATTTAACATTTTAATTTTTTTGCCTTCTCCCTACAATAAGCGCACTGGAAATGGATACTTACATCACCTTTCTTTGCATGGGAGACTATATGGGCTTTCTACTGTTAACTTGAGTTGAAAGTCCCAGAAATTACTTTTCCAAATGCAAAGATAAGATAATCGTCATTCATTCCTAGAACTATTGAGGAGTTAGTAAACTGAAGGTTCAACTCATGAGTTAAGAGTAAATTTGAAGGAGACAGAATAATTAGTGGTTTTTGATTAATGAAATCTTGTTATCAAATATTTTTTAAAAAAGTATTTCAACTCTGTTTATCATTCAGGGCAATTTCGGACTAAGAGAGAGAATTTGCATGGCATAAAAATTACATATTTAAACTTGATAGTCTCTATGAAGACTGTTTAACTTTAGGAGCTTTATAAATAGTTTAACAGACAGACAGGTAGTTTTCAGGACTCCAAATATGTTTTAACTTTCCTCATTTGCTGGGAGAATTAGAGAATGAGCCTTGTCTTAGGCCACATCTTCATTGATTGAGCTTTGATACTATACTAGGCACTAGTGTTATTAAGATGGTCTCTAGGGAGATTACTGGCTAGTACAGAAGGCAGACAAATGAACAAACAATTACAATATTGATATTTATGAACACAAAAAGAGATTGGAAAATACTGAATATCAGGAGAAAACTTTTGAAGCCCTTCTATGTTAGAAGATAAACTCATTTTTTGTTTTGTATTTAGATTCTAAGTGCAGATTCATCTAAAGAGAGATGTTTATGAATTAAGTATTTACATCTCTTTATCTTTAAGAAATCCTATTAAAGGCTTTCTAACTCACTGACCATCAGTACAATCACTGTTCTTCTGGACTCAGATCTTAAACAGTTGTTTCCTTCCCCTTCTTTCATCTAAACATTCAATAACCAAGCCCTCTTCGAAACACAAAATTCCTTTACTTCAACACTTATTGCCATATCAAGTGAACTGTTCCAGTGGGCTCATAACCAGATCCCCTCTTATTGGATTTGTTCCATATTTACTACAGGTTAACCTTCCTTAATTACCACTTTAATTCTTTTTAATTTTCTCCTTAATAATTTCCTGTATTCTCGTATTTTTAGTCTTTCAGAAACTGGCCCCAGCTCAGCTTTCTAGGGAACTATGTCTTAGGTATCATTGCCCAATTTTTAAGGATAACCACTATCTTGACTTGTACAATTATAGATTAGGTATGTCTACTTCTGAACTTTATATAAATAGAATCACAAAAGTTGTCTGATTTGTTCCAAATTATATTTATGAGATTTATCTATGTTGGTGTATAACTATTCTTTGTAATTTCTATTTTATATTATTTTATTACACAACATGATTTATTTACTCATTTTTCTATTATGGGCATTTAGGATATTATTCTATTTTGAAATTTTTGAATGGATTAAGATTTACTAAATTTTAGGCCAATTAATACAACAGTAACATATTTGAGCATATCAATAATTTTTAATTGATTGTAATGTTATACTAAAAGTCACTAAATTAGGCAGACAAGAACAATTAGAAAAATATAATATCAACACTTTGCTTGGACAAGACATTAACATTTTAATGGAGAGTATCAATCTCCTTTATTAGTAGAAATCTAGTCACCCTTAATTTATAAAAAGTACTTTGAGTTCTACTTATCTCAATTTGTAGCTTCCTGTTACTGCACTTTGCTTGAAGTACTCCTGTTACTCATGTAATGATTGCACTAGCAGAAATTAATCTAATAAGTTAACATGTCTTCACTTTTCTTGTGAAGAATGGAGTTGTTTCCTCAGATTAAGGCCAGTGAGGGCTTAACATTGTATGAAAAATATAGACAGTTTTGAAGACACACTGAGCAGATTTTCAACAGCCTTGAAAAATCTTATGTCTATAACATTTAATTAAATTGATGTACAATTTATATGAAAAAAATGCCTAAGATATTAAATTGTTACATTATTCAAATTTAGGGTCTTGTTCAAAAGTCTGTCAGAGAATTTAGTATAGCTATAAAGTAATTCAGTTTCAGCTCAGGTTTCAAAATGCCAATTTTATCTACAAAAAAAAAGAATCGCCATGCCAAATTAGACTACTTAATCAATATTTCTTATTTGGACTATTCATTGAAAGTAATGGTTTGCTTAGTGCTCAAGATATTGCAACTGGAACATAAATGTTCAATACATGCTTGCTGAATTAATGTAGAAAATGGTAAAACTGAGGAGAGTGGAGAAGCCATGGAAATGACCAGTGAATATAGTTCATGTATAAATGAAATATTTTGAGACAGAATATTTTGTTAAGAAACAAGTAGTGCAGTCAATCTATATCTACGGTGTTCTAACTAATGTAGTTAGTAGTTAAAATAGAAGTGTATTGCTTAGGGTAAAGCAAATAGTGCTTAGGAAATTGCCGATTGCTGCTAATTCTAAGAAAATGCCCAACCCTTTCTTCAACTATAGCCCTTCAGCAGGAACTTGTAAATATGAGTAGATTACCCTCTCAGTGATCTTGGCTTGCAAATGTCTTAATAGCAGTAATAAAATATCAGGAATTTGAAACTCTATCCAATCATTCTATTTGACCATAGTAATGTACCATGGAAGTTCACTGTGTGTGGTAACTGACTACTATGCTAAGAATTACAATCAAACCTATGTTTATTGGAATGGAGTGTGGAGGGAATCAGCTTGTATTTGGAAAAGTGGAGTTTAAATGGAAATCAACACAATGGTGCTGATGGCATGCCCACAGCTGAACCTAAAACTGGTATTTACTTAGAAACAGTATAGCCTGGTATTCAGTATTTGCTAATCAGTTTCTTATTGCCATAGTTTTTTCTACTTCTTAAGATGCACTTTCCTTATGTTTGTCTACCTTATGTTTGTCTAAAGTCTAAAGGATCACACCTTGAAGATCTGTGTGTGTGTGTGTGTATGTGTTGGCACGCGTGCGCGCGAGCGTGTGTGTGTGTGTGTGTGCGCGCGCGTGTGTGTGCGCACACACTTTGTTTTTGTGTTTTAAATCAAAGATCCTCTATTACTAGAGTAAGGAACTCATTTAGGGTTTAGAGTTATGAAAAATTTTGTTACTTAAATTTAGTAATCTATGGTTCTCTCAATTAAGAAGAATGCCCAGTTTCATTAAATTGGTTTAAGAGGTGTAAATATGTAATAGTTATAAGAAAAGTTTGAAATCAAAGCTATTTTAATGTGACCAAATCGTATTCCACATGCATTTCTCTTTTTCCCCTAGAACATTACACAAACCCTTCTTCTCACTTTCTTCAGAAAATAGAAAGACAACAAATCTAACCAACAAATTTTTTTAAATAAAATTTTAGGCTTATAATAATTTAAAGCAATTCTTATATTTTCAAAACTCTGAGGAACTTAATTATATAACTTTCAAAATCACATTTCAAATAAAGTTTTTTCTCTTTCATTATTTTAATGCCCTATTTGATTTTCTAAATCTTTTGTATCATAAGATATATTGCTGTGGACAATTTACATATTCCTAATTATGAAAAAAAGTATTTTAAAACAGGTTTACATTTCAACTTCTAAAAACAGATGAGAATCTATCCCATCAATATATTACTCAAAATTTTGGAATAGATCATCTTGCTACAGGTATCTTCAGTACACCTCAAATCCATCTTGCTTGAGTTTAAAACAAACAACAAAAAACTCTCCTATCTGCTTATTCTTATTGACAATTTTAGTGTTAAAGTTATTTATAACCATAATGTGTTTCTCAAACTACTCTTCAGCTTTTATTTTTTATCTCTCTGCCCCTCAGAAATTAAAATACTTTATCACTGTATCACTTTCAATTTGCCCACAGAAATTGTTAATGTTTTCAATCAAGCATAGGTTTCCCCTTTCAGAATTTTCAGAAAGTCCAATCAGAGATTTATACTTAGAAGGTAAATGCTAATAATCACTTCTGATATGAAAGGAAGCCATGTACTAGAGCTGTGGGGTACTTCTCCTTTATTACCATGTCCATTCTCTTTTGGTTCCAGATAAGAATATTTATTTCAGTGTTTATATATTCCAGGCAGTTTTTGCTGCTTGGAATGCTCTATACCCCATACCTTCATATGATTGTCTTTTTACCTCATCAGAATTTCCATCTGCCAATAAACAAACTATAGTTGCCCTAGAAATCACTTTATGTCTTGTTACCCTTATTCAATTCTTACTCTTTATCTGACTCTGTATTAATTTATATATTTATTAGTTTGACTCTTCATCTCATCCATTCTAATTCTTAACCCATTTCTGCCACATGCACACACTGGGCTATAAGCTCCATGGGAGAAGAAATCTTGCTGTGTTCTTCAACTGTGTCTTTGGTGTTCAGAATAATTCCTGACTCTTAAAGGGTACTTAATAAATAAATAAAATTATTAAGTGAAATTTAACTTGGGGTAGTGAACACACAAAGCAACATACATATGACATATTATTGAAGTGTACACTTGAAACCTGTTTTTTTTATTACCCAGTGTCACTCCAATAAATTTAATAAAATAAAAATAAATAAAACATGATTTACTAATGCTGCTAAAAAAATAAAGTGGATAATTACTATAGATGAGTCTTCAGAGGTGAATAGAGACCAGATCTAACATTTTTTAAACAATATCAATGTGTTTAGAGTATATTCTAAAAAGAATCAGCCATCATTGAAGGGCTTTATACAGAAAGTGACCTGATCAGACTATCATTTAGCAATGTATATTTGCTTCCTAAGACTGCTTTTATGAGTATATGGTAGCAAACTTTGTTGTTAGTTCTCTTTTTATATTTGCTTCTATTTGTCTTCTCTCTTAGTTAATGGTTAAGATCCATAAATATAGGTACTCTGAGCATGACACTTATATCACATTTCCCCTTACATAGTAAAGATCGCTGAATAATACTTGGGATGAGATTATTGAGAATTTATTCATCCATTCAATGAATGTTTACCAAACAACTTTTTCGATACATGTAATAGATGAAATAGATAATGTTTGTGTTGTTCCTTCTTGAAAAGTCTGCATTGGAACTGTTAGAGATTTCCATTGGTCACTCAAAGCATGTAGAATAGACCATTCTTTTGCCCCATCTTTGTATAAAATATCTAAACTGATCTATAATTTAGAAAAAAGAATAGAACTATGCATAATCTATCACCTATAATCCATATATAAAATGCATACCTTGAAAGGCTATCTCTATTCCCTCAACCTGGGAATAGATTTGGGTACTCAGATAGCTATTAGTCAATATTATGGGTGAGTTGAGAACAAGAAAGCATTTTTTATTAGTATATTCTGAGCCAAGGTCATTACCATTAGAAAATGGAAATGATCCTAATAGAAATGACTACAAAGGATTAAATTACAAGGACATTGTAAAACTGTCTATCTCGCAAATTATAATCTCATTTACATTATACCAAGCTTTGAAGTTTGCATTGGTGCCATCTGAATCTTCCCAAAATTCCATTTTCAAAGAGCAAAATGGTCTTTTAAATTAAGCATTCCATATAATTTCAGTTTCTCTTTTCCATTAGTATATCAATTACACTTCTTTCTAAATTTTTTTAATACTATCCTTAGAGTTTGCAATATACAAAAATAAAAACATAAACATACATTTGCAATATACATAAATCAGAAACATAAAAATTTTTTCTTTACCTTCACTGTGTTCATTCCCTATAGCCACACTTTCATTCTTCATGTAGTTCTAAGTTTCTGGCCGATACCATTTTTTCTTCTTTCTGAAGAACTTTTTTAACATTTCTTGCAAGTCAGATTTATTGGCACAATAATCCCTTAGTTTTCTTTTTTATTTTTATTTTGAAAAATTCTATATTTCCCCTTCACTTTTGAAGAATTTTGCTGAATACAGAATTCTAGGTTGGCACTTTTCTTCTTCTTCTTCAACATTTTAAATAGTTCACACTCTTCTTGCTTACATGATTTTTGAAGAAAGTTCCTATCTAATTATTACCCTTCTTCTAATACAGACAAGCTATTTTTATTCTCTAGCCTCTTTTAAGAATTTTCTCTTTGTTATTCTCTGCATTTTGAATGTGATATGACTATGTGTAGATTTTTAAAATGTTTATCCTTCTTAGTTTTCTCCGAGCTTCCTTATCTATGGTTTGGTTCTGTCATTGACTTTTGAAATTTCTAGTTATAACTAAATATTTATTCTTTTTTCTCTCTTCTCCTTCTCCTACTGCTATTAGACCATTTGTAATTGCCCTACAGTTCATGGATATTGTTTTATTTTTATTTTTTTCTTTTTGCATTTTAATTTGGAATGTTTCTATTAACATATGTTCAAGTTCACTGATTTTTTCCTTGGTTGTGTCTAGTCTACTCTTGAGCCCATCAAAGACATTCTTTATTTCTGTAATAATCTTTTTGATTTCTAAGATTTTATTCTGATAATTTATTATAGTTTCCATCTCTCCTTATATTACCCATCTGCTCTTGCATGTTACCCACATTTTTCATCATCACTCTTAGCATGTTAACTGTACTGTTTTAAAATCTCTGTCTCCTAATCACAAACTCTCTACCATATAAGAATCTGATTCTGATATTTGTTTTGTCTCAACATACCATATTTTTTCCTGCCTTTTAGCAAGCCTTTTAATTTTTTTGTTGTTGTAGTTGTTGAAAGCTGGACATTATAATAGTAATAAGAAATGAGGTAAAAAGACCCTGTATGTGTTGTTTTATTTTTAGCTTGACAGGAGTTAGGTTATAGTTGATGTTTGCTATAGCTGTATATGTCAGAGGCTTCGATTTTTTAATATTACTGTTTTTGTTGCCCCTGTATTCGTTGGAATTCCCTAAAAATTTAAAGAGTATCTGTGATTTGCAGGTCTCTTAGTTATAATACACTGTTATTAAACTATAGTCTTGTTGAGGTGGTGGTATGCTATTGGGGTAGAGAAGCAGTCTATATATATGTGATTAACTCTCTGTTTTTAATGAGCCAGCATCCTTAGGGTGTGACCTTCAAAAGAGTTTTCTAGCCCTTTTTTTTTTTTTTTTTCCTTCGCTATATGAAACAGAAAGAAAAGATGGGTCTTGAGCTGTCTAATTGCTCTTTCCTTTGGTCAGACAAGGCTCCAGAAAGGCTCCTGCTTCTTTGGGCCAGGCCTTAGCCACAGAATGTTCTGGGTATATTCCAAAATGACTACTCTTTCCATGGAAATATTTCAAAATAGTTACTTTTTCCTCCTTCTGCCCAAAGCATGAGGGCATTTTTCTGTGTCTACTGTTAAGGGTGGAAAATTTTCAAGTGAGACAACTAGCTAAGTCAGCTACAGGGAAGAAATATCTTTAGATACCAGAAGTTGTCCTACTTGCTTGGGTGTGGTTTAGGAGGTGTATCTTATATGATATGAAGATGGCCAATGTCAGCTTCTGTAATCCACTTACTTGTTAACCAGGGTGTGGTACTAGGTGATGTATTGTGCTAATGGCCAACTTCTGCTTCTATAATCTGCTTGCTTGTTCTAGGCTTGTTTTATAACTGCCTCACTCTCAAACCCCAGGGCTGATCTTCTCTAACCCTGTGTGGTAGAGAGTCAGTCTCTGGCTTGCTAATAAAGGCTCATAATTAATCTCAGTTGGCTCCGCTGTTCTTAGAATCGTTTGCGCCATAACATCTACCATGAGAACCTGGTGGGGTTCAAGAAAGTAAAATTCATCAAAGTGTGGATCCACCCTGGATTCCAAGACTAGGCCCCTTGACGATACCTATCAAGCTACTTTGTACTCAATGTCCTGTAACTCATCAATTTTTAGTGTTCCTAACAATGGCTTCTGTTCCCAGTAAATTTATGATTCTCTGTATTCACTTGTCTGTCCATGTGGCATGTTCTGTAGTCAATCTACAGACTGACATTCTATGTTCAGTTTTTTTCTTGTATCAGAGTGACAACTTCTATATACTTTATAAGTTAAAGTAGAAACTGGCCAAGTATTTTGTTATTTTTTTTATATTTTAATATATTTTAAATATTGGTATTTGCTTTGATTGTTAGATACGATTTTTTATATCCTTTGTACTGTCAAACAAGAGAGAAAAGAGAACTTAATTCTCTCTTTTACCCTAAACACTCTTTTTCCTTGCTATGAAATTCTGGTCTTATGCACATTTTAATGCTGAGGCAGCACTATAAAAAGTGTGACAGACATTTCTTTATTATTTCTTGAAAATATGAACTAGCAGTTGGCATTTTTTCTTTTCTACATTTCATAATTCATCAAAAAACAATTAAAAGCAAATGAGTCTTAACAAATAGTTGGCATGCTCATTTCTGTGATAGTTATTTTTATAAGAATCAGAGCTGTTTGAGGTATTTAAAATACCTTTTAATGTTCATTTGGAATTTTAGTTAATTCTAGTGTTTTCATTTTCATGACATTATGAAAATAACCTCATATTGATCTTTGGTTTAGAAACTTAAACAATTTATAAAATACTACCTTTGGATTCAATACATATCGATTAAAATATATGGCTTTTCAAAGGTCTTTGACCAAGAGGTACAGTGAAGCTAATGAAACTTAAGCTTTAGAGTGCCTCTCTTGAAGGCCCTCATCCTCAGTTCTAGCAGGGGCCTTAGTAATTTGTTCATCTAGTCACATGGCTGTTAGCAGGAGGCTTTAGATTCTCATTGCACAGGCTCTTCCACAGGGCTAGCTGAGTGTCCTTATGGCCCAACAGCCTGTTTAGCCTAGAGCACACTTGATCCAAGAGACAGTACGGAAGAAGTCACAGTGCCTTTCATAACCTCATCTCCAAAGTATCACTGTGCTCCCTTCACTTCATTCTAAGCATTAGATACAAGTCTCTGAATTTGTCACACACTCAAAGGAAAGAGAAGTAGGGCCCATATCTTGAGTGGGAAGAATATCAAAGAATTTTTATCCACCATACTTGATTTTAAATCTTTTTTTAAATGGGTTATTGTATTAGTTTCCTAGGAATGCCATAAATTACCACAAACTTGGAGCTTAAAACAACAGTTTATTTTCTCACAATTCTGGAGACTAGACATCCAAAAATCAAGGTTTTGGTAGTATCATGCTGCAACTGAATATTTCAGTAAAAAATTCTTTCTTGCCTCTTCCTAGCTTCATTTGGTCCCTTGCATTCTTGACTGGTACTTGCATCACTCCAGTGTCTCTCTCTGTCTTCACATGACTTTCTTCTCTCTGAGCCTGTTTCCTGTCTTTTTCTCCTTTCTCTCAAAACAAACAAACAAACAAACAAAAACAAGTAAGCATTGAATTTAGGGCCCACCCTAACCCAGCACAACATCATCTAACTGGATTACATCGACAAAACCCTGTTTGCAGATAAGATCATATTCCCAGGAACGGGGAGTTATAACTTGAACATATCTTTCCACTACAGATATGATGCATAATATCATTTATTAGAATTCTTTCTTATAATAGAACACAAATATTTATGTAATACAAAGAATATATACATGACTATACCAATTTATATAAAAAAGAAAATTGATAGCCATTTCCAAATTTAACAATAATCCTAAAAATTTACATTTGTTTACCAACAATGTACTATGAAGTTGAAAGAAATTTTTCCAAACTTTCAAAAATTGAATTTAAAAAACCATTCTGTAAACAATGCCAGAGCAAAAATATATTTATTTTTTATAAGAAATATATTAAAATTATCTTATGAAAACAAAGAGCATATAGGGAAAAAGATAATATAATTATGTCAAGTAGATAATACAAAATTTTTATGGTTTTTACTGTTTGGTGTTGTGATGTACTTAATATTTTATAATTCATAATTTATTATCATTAATGTTTTATTTCAGAATATGTACATTTGTGTCTAATTTTATATTTTTGTCTTAGAGTCTCTCAAATTATATAAACCTAGGGTGCCCAAAATCTGGATTGGCTCCTGTTTGAGCATCTTGCTGAATGAACTTGGTTTTGTAGAAAGTTTTAGGTTAAGAAGTCCAAAATAATAGGAATTTAAAGACACTTTGGTTCATAAAACATTGTTTTTAGTGAATGAATTCATGAACTAATGGTAGTCAATAGAACACTTCGAGTCTGTATGTTTTTGGAACTGAGCTGTGTCTCATGGAGGCAGCATATGGTTGTTTATTTATTTATTTTTTTAAAAAAACCTAAAGCACTTGGTATTCCTAGGTGGTCTCCCATCCAAGTACTAACCAGGCCTGAGCCTGCTTAGCTTCCGAGCTCAGACAACATTGGGCACGTTCAGGGTGGTATGGTCCTAACATTGGGTTTTGTTTTTTGATCCAATCTGCAACTCTATGCCTTTTTATTGGTGAGTTCAGTCCATTTACATTTAGGGCAATTATTGAAATATGAGGTCTTCTTATAGCCATTTTATCTTTTGCTTTCTGGTAGCTCGGCGTTTCCATTGCTTCCTTGTCCTTGTGATTCTGTTTTCTTTATTGTGGTTGATTTTTGTGGGTTTTCCCTCTGGTTCTTGTTTTATGTTACATACTTCAGTTCTGAATCTTTGATGTTCAGTTACCATTACGAACATGTAAATGATAGTCATATATATATGTGTGTATACAGTCGTCCATTTTCTTCTGCGAATGCCTTATCTTTTCCCCTTTGCGAATCTGGATCTTTGAATCCTCCCCTTTTCAGTCATCGTTGTCTCAGTTTGTCCCTATGTATGCTGAACATTCGTTACTACCTTACTATAGCAATTTTCTTCTTATTGTTTATGCTTATAATGCCCTGTTCTTAGTAAGGATTTCACTCCTCTGCTTCTTTTGCCTGATAGTCACCTTACTCCTAATTATGTTTTTTTGGGGTTTTTTTTTTCTGTCATTTTGTTTTAGGTGAGCTGACCCCTTTCAGTGTTTCTTGTAGTGCAGGCCTCGTAGTGGAGAATTCCCTCAAATTTTGTATGTCTGGAAAGGTCTTAATTTCTCCTTCATATCTAAAGGAGAGCTTAGCTGGATACATTATTCTTGGCTGGTATTTTCTTTCACTTAATAGTTTGAATATTGGATTCTACTCTGCCCTGAGAATTCTGTCTTTGTCATTGATTTTGGGTAATTTTAATACAATGTGTCTTGGTGAAGGCCTTTTTGGGTTGTGATAATTGGGTGTTCTTTTCACTTCTTGAATTCCAAGTTCTAACTCATTCCTTAGATTTGGGAAATTCTCATCCACTATTTGTCTGAAAATACTTTCTAGTCCCTGCTCCTTTTCCTTGCTTATTATTCTTATATTTCCTCTCCTGATGGTATCAGCTAGTTCTTGTATTTCTTTCATTATTTTTCATTCTTCAGTTTCTCTCTTCTTCCTTCTGATTTATTTCTAGATTTCTGTCTTTGATATCACTGATCCTTTCCTCCATTTGGTCGACTCTATTTCCTAAGCTTACTATTTCATCTTTCAACTCTTGTATTGTGTGTTTTTATCTCCGGATGTATTCTATTCTTTTTGAAGGCTTCAATCTTCTTGCTAAACAACTCATTCTACTCATCTAGTTGTTTTATCAATTCCTGAAATTGTTGATATTACTGAGTTTTTTCAGAAGTACCATCCTGAATTCTCTGTCTTTTAAGTTGCATATTTCTATGTTTGTAAGCTTATTTTCTGAAGATTTTTCTCTTTCTTTCTGAGATGCCTTGTCACCTTGAATATTCATGGTATTTAGTGGGCTATTTTTCCACCTGGGTATTAATGGAAGTGTACTCTGCTTTTTTCCCAGAAAGATTTATTATATAAAGGTCTCTCTTTAGCCTATTGCAAATAAGGTACTTTTCTTTTGGTTTCCAGTAGGTGGTTTCTAAGTTTCTTGGATCCCTGCTTTATATAAACCCTTAATAATGCCTTTTTTTTCTTGTAGATGTTTAATCACTCTCGCTACCCTCAGTCTCAGTCCCTGTCAGTGTTAGCAACAGTTTTGGTAGTGTTTACTCAGATTCCCCTGGAGCTCTGTGGCGTTCGGTCTTGGAGGATATAAGGGAGGGGCCCCCTGAGTTGGGGGATGGGGACTGTGGCTCAGCCTCGTGTTTTCAACTGCTGATGGTAAAAATCAACTGTTGTTTCTTTGCCATCCCGCTTCTCTGTCTTCAGCCCGATGGCTAGACCCTGCCGTCAGCCACGTGGAGCTCACAGCTCTCCCAGGCAGGGCTGTTCAGGGAACTAGCCACACCTTCTCCCTCTCCTCTTTCTCCTACAGAGGGCTCCAGCAGCTGTGAGACAGCTTCTTTTTTCCTTCCAGCCCAATACGGAATACCCAGGATTCTGACCTGTGATGGCTCTTATGCACAGATCCCATGCTCAGACGTGCTGATGTGCAGTTTGGGTGTTTTTTGTTGAGTTTTAGATGTTTAGCTTATTGTTGTTTCAAGGGGCAGAGATCTGGGGATGTCTCTCACTCTGTTATGTTTCTCCAAAGCTTGCATAATAATAGTTTTATTAGGTTTAAATCCTGTATTAACATAGGATATATTTGGGGCTTTTTTTTTTTTTCATTTTTATAGTACTTATCATATTTGGACTTCGAAATATGAGTTGTTATTAGCAAATTGCATGTGGTTTTTTTTTTCTTAAAGTATACAGTATGGATGTGTCGTTGTACTAAGGTGATCTAATTTGTCTGGAAGTAGAAAGAATGCATTAGGTTCTTTTATTAAGGTTTTATATGTTTTATTCTGTCTGTAAGCTATTGTAAACATCATTAACAATAAGAATGTAGAACCTAAACAAAACTGATAATAGCCCAAAGAAGTAGTTGGGCAGGAGAAATGACTTACTTATTCTCAAATTATATAAACATAAAATTTCCTCAAATTATATAAACATAAAATTTCCTCATCTTCAATGCCTGATCCCCCACTTCTAACCTCAACCTAGACAGAATGTGTATATTTTTTCTGTTTTTACTCATCTTCAAGATGACAAAAGAAAAGAATCCCTAATTGTTAGATGACTTAAGAGTGGGAAATCTAATGTCTTTTAAATGTCAGAAACCACTAATATAGTTGGCATCTTACATACTTCTTAGTCTATCATTTCTGTATCAAGAAGTCTTTAAGAGATGGTGTACAAGAGGTAGTGTAAATTAATATAACATTAACCTAAAACCTGATTCTAGTTGGAACTTACCAGTAGCTTGATTGTGATGAATGAGGATGATATAAAATATCTGGAAAAGTAGGTCACACAGAATGTTCTTATGTATAAAGAGGAGGAAGGTGGATGTGTAGCCAAGCCCACAGATGCACATGCCATTAATACAAAGCAATTTGAGATTTATTTTTAGTGATAAGCAGTTATTTTTTCTTAGGTTTTGCATTCATTTGGGAAGTGGCAAACCAATCCTCTGAAGCATTAAAAGTAATTGATATTTAAAGAGTGTATTAGACCTATTATTAAATAGATAAACTATAGAAATTTAAAGCTGTCCATTCTCACTGAAATCTAATAAATGGAAATGATAAAAAAAAGAGAGAGAGAGAAAGAAAAAGAAAGCCTTCTTGTAACTGAAGGTCATAGAGGTTTTAAAGATAGAAAGGCTGTTTAGGTTACCTTGTTCATCTCCTTGACAATTTAGAATTGATTCACCCTGCATTGATTAGGATGTCTTAAAAGAGTATTTCAGTGAGCCAAGAGATGGAAAATCTTTGACATTGCTTTTGAGAGTCAGTTATGTCATCTGACATCCTGCTTTTGAAATTTTACTTAAATATACCTTTTTCTAAGTTTCAAGTTAGTAGTAATTTATAATTTAATGGAATGTATTACATGTTTTAAATTGATTGTGTATTTGAGATGCATGGGATGTATTATAATGGTAATAGCTAGTATCAACAAATATACATCATTGTACATGCATGATCTGAGCACAGAACTGCGTTAGGTACATTACTGACCTAACCCTCAGAGAGAGACAGACAGACAGACAGACAACAGAGGCAGAGAGACAGAGAGAGACAGAGAGACAGAGACAGATGGAAATTATTATCTCAGTTTTACAAATGACACTAAAGAAAGTTCAATGAGATAACAGATAACAGACTTGTCCATGTGATAGAGATTAGAAAGCACAGAAACGTGATTCAAACTCAAATCTGCCTGGCTTCATGGGTAATTTTTGTTAAAATGATGTTAAATTGAAACTCTCTGTGACAGCTTCTTTCTTTCTCAGTGGTTACTTTTAGCTGTCGTCACATTGCTACCTTCATAAAGATATTGCACACTGTGACAGATATGCAAATACCATGTGAACAGAAAAGGAAAATTAAAATAAAACTCAATAATTAAGAAAAGATTCAATAAAACAGATCTAGTGAATAGCTCCCGTAGTGAAAGAATAATATCAACATGTTCTTTCTCAAACATTTCAGGAAGAAATTTTTGTTCCTTCTTGCTAAATTTCACTTATTTACGGACCAGTATATGCTGTTTCTATGAATGTTCCTAGCTGAAAAGCATGGCTATATTGCATTATTTAGATATACTGTTCAATATGTATCCATTAGCTCATGCTTTTTAATTGGGTTGTTAATATCTTATATTTTCTTATTAATTATTTGCTTTTCTATCAATTATCTAGAGAAATTTGTTAAAAACAAACTTTTTATTTGTAGATTTATCTAATTTTCTTTTTTACCATCAACTTTTGTTTTAAATTTTTGAGTCTATGCTATTAGTTTCCAGAGATTTCAACATGGTGCATTCTCCTTGTAAACCTTATGATTATGAAATCAATTTATTTATTTGTAGCTATGTTTGTCATGCATTGTCAAAATCTAACTTGTCACTATTAATATGGGGACACTGATTTTTTATAATGTCTTTATTTTATATATTTCCATCTTTTTATTTCAACTCTTCTGTATCTGTTTTTGCTACATCTCATAACAGCATATAATTGAATTTATTTCCTCCAATTTGTTAATCTAACTGAGCCATGTAAAATTATTTTCATTAAAGTAAATTCTTACATTTTGGAATTTAAATCTGTAATCTTGTTTTGTTCTATTTGTTGCACTGATTCTATTTCTTTATCCATTTTTTTTTTTAATTACTGGGTATTTTTTGTCGTTTCATTTTTTCTCTTTCCCCATAATATTAAATCTATAAATTCTAGTTCTATCTCTTAATGTTTATCTAGAAATTACACCATCATTATTTTATCACACCTGAAAGATAAATAAATATTTTATCTTCCATTCTTAAATTAAAAGTAGTTAACATTTTATTTCTAGTTACCATGCTCGACCAATATTTTATTTTATTTTAATCCAATTCTGATTTTTAAAATACTATATATTATTATTGCTATTTTATATAGAACACTTTATTTATAATTGTTAACATTTTCATATATAGTTTTTAATTTCAGACTTTCTATTAAATATATTTTCTTTCTTTAGAGTTTTGTTTAGTGAGTATCTGATGGTGGTGAACTTTTTATTTGAAAATTTTTTTTCCTTCATTCTTGAACAATATTTTCTAGAGTATGAAATTATATGTTGGCTGTTATTTTCTTTCAGCTAAATGAATATATCATTCTACTTTTAGCTTTTTAGGTAAGTATCATGAAGAACGTTTTTGATCTAGCTGCCACTTTTTTCAAAGTATTTGTTTTCACTGCTTTTAGGACATTTCTTTAATGTTTTTTCAGTTTCAAAAAAAAGTGGATATTTTCTCTCCTTTGTTCCTTTCTCCCTCTTTTTTTTTTCTTCTTGTCCTTCTTCTTCTTTTCCTCTTCTTCCCCATTCTTCATCATCCATGGTATTCTCTGAGAATCTATAATTTGTTTTATAATTTTGTTTATAATTTGTGGTTTTTTCATCAGTAATGAAAAATTTTCTTTCATAATCTTTTTAAGTATAACCTTTATATCTTTCTCCCCCACCAAATAGGAGACTCCAATCCAATATATGTTAAAATTTCTTATTAAATACTTTTCTGTATTCACTCTTCTGTATTCTCTTTTTTTTATCTCTCTATATTGCATTCTGGATTTTTTTTTTTCTAATTTGTCTTCTAATTCATTAATCTCTCTTCTCTATCACTATGATGTCAAATACATCACATTGGGATTCAAATTTTAGTTATATTATTTTCTATTTCCAGAAAATTTGTTTGTTTTGGTACTCTCATGTGTTACCTTTTATATTTACCTGTTTCTTACAGTCATTTTCAAGCTTATTTTAATCTGTATTGACTAATTATACTGTCTGAGGCATATGTGACTCTATTTATGAAAGCAAGACAGGGAGGGAGAGCGAGAGCGAGAGCGAGCGCGAGCGAGTGCGAGCGAGCGGTAGTAAGAGGTAGTTTTGGAGTTTCTCACATGTCTGGAACTCAGCTGAGATAGATCAGAGATCTTAGAACTATTCTTATAGTTGATATTCTATCAGAATATTGAAGATATTCTTATAGTTTCCTATCTTCCAGAGGATAGTCAGGAGTTGTTTAAGTATTTAAATGTTAGTGACAGTAGGCCCAGAAAGTGCATAAGGCTTCCTCAGGCCTAGGTTTGTAATTGGCACCCCATCACTCTGTGGCATTATATTGCCAAAGCGAGTCTTACAAGAAGCCCAGATTGAAGTGCCAAGGAAATAGATTCTATGTCTTAATGAGAGAGGTTGTAAAGGTATGTAGAAAGGTTGTGAGTATAGGAAGAACCAAAGGATTTGAGGTCATTTTGCAAGCTAACACACACACACACACACACACACACACACACACACACACACAGATACATACTAGCATACTTTTATTGTTTTCAGTGTGATAGGTAGTTTGAATAACTGAAGTCAGTACTTAGTTTTTTATCTATGCATATTTTCTTCATTTCTGCTCTAATTTTTTTTCTTCACTTTTTCCTTCTTTTCATCTATGTGCTTTCAAATCAGTGTTGAAAGCTTATTTCTCAAATATTTCTATCAAGCTCCAATCATTAATTTTTTATACTCATTCCATATACATTTTTATTATATAGGTAATGTATGTGTAGATTTCAATCATGAATATATCTTCCCTTTTCCTCTGCATTCTTTCCTCTATGGCCTCTTAGATTTAAATTTTATCTTTTTTTCTGGAGAGGAGTTATTTTTTTAACATTTATTCTCCCCTTATGTCTAACAAATAAAAATAAACATGCCTAGTCCTATTTCTTCAAAGACTGGAGATATCGTCAAGGGCAGGAACCACATGTTCTTTTGTGAGACTCTGTTATGCTTTGAAAGTTCTCTGAATGTTAATGACTTACAGTTGACTTAGTTATGAAGAGACTAATAATTTGAGACCTACAAAGGTGTCATCTGAATTTTCTGCATTAGTTTAAATCAAACAATCCTGGTAGCACTCAATGGCATTGATTTGTTTCAGAATAAAGCCACTCCTGTCTCTGCCTTTATTTTTTTCTTTTTTTAATAAAGAATGAGGTGGGAAGTTCAAGGTATTATTGGAAAGTCTAGTTTATTTAAAGTGCAATAGCAAAAGGTTAATGTTATGAGCCATCTGTGTGAAGAAGTCAATACAGCTCTAAGTTTTTTTGTTTGTTTGTTTATGTTTGTATGCTCCTACTTAAACGAATCAACCTGCACCTGACAAAGTAAGGTATATCTATAGAATTATTGAGAAAACAAAATATATTTTCTTGCAACAATATCAGAGAAATTACATGGTATAATAATCAAATGGTACCTTAATAGAATGATTTCTAAGTATAAGACACTGTGCTAATACTACTTCATATATGCAAAGTCATTACATTTCAGGATAACCCTTAAAATGTTGTTATTGTCACCTTAATTTTAAATATGTCAATTGAGTCTTAAGCAGATTTAATAATCTTTCCCCAAGCATGTTGTCAATAGGTGGGGGGCAGCATTAAAATTTAACATTCTGTCTCCAGAACGACGATGGACTAAATTACTCTCACCTTGATTAACAAGTTATATATTAGCATTATCAATATGAGTATGCTATATACACTTTCTAATTCTAAATTTTCTCACTTGTATAATGGTGATAATAATGACTGTATAAAGAGTTTACAATGTACTAAGTCCTTTATACACCTTATCTCATTTAATATTAATGTCACCCTTTTATGAATGATCAAAAATATTTGTATATTCACCCAGGTGAAAAATTGTGGTACAAGAAATCAAACCAAAACCATCTTGTTCCAGAAACCAAGTAAGGATACCACTATCCTGTTGTCACTATGAAAATCTGAGAGGATGAAATAAGATTCAAAATTTCATGTAGTATGTAAAATATTGTATCAATCCTATATTATATCATCATAATCATCATTATTGTTACCATCACATTGTTTATCTCACATTGCCCATCTGGAAGCCTATGTTTTGTCTAAAAACATATTATTTAACTAACAAATACAGTCATCATGTTATGCATAGTGCCCTCTTTAAATAAAATTAAAATCCAGATGTTCTCTTTTTTGTCATTTTGAAGAGAGGCTATTATAGTCTCTCTTCCTACACTTCCATCCTCTCTGGCAATTAAACTTACAAGTGAGAACTCTGTAAATTCCTCGCCTTATTTCATCCTTTAATTATCAAATGATCTGGGAATCATTTGGTGCTTGAGAAGACTATATGAGTAGATTATATATAAAAGCTGTATCATGAGCACTTGTCTCAAAAAATTCACAGGCCTCCTAAATATGTCTTCTGCCTTCATGAATACCAGTTATACAATAAACTTATACTAAATAAATGCTATACATACTTCTTAGAGCATAGTATTTCCTGAGAACACTAATGAAGGCACTGACAAAGCTTAAAGATAGATAGTAGAATACTTCAAGTTTAGGACAGGTGGAGGTAAAAATTTGAAATGGACAGAGAATATTCATAGCTGAAATCCTTGCCTTGGAAACCTTATCTATGGTCAGGTACATTGAGTTGAATTGACTATAGCAATCACAAAACCAATTGGAATTGAAGTGCAGTGAAGCCTGTGACATGGAAGAAAATGATGCATATGCATCCAAAAATAGTCTGGTTACAACATGTAAAGAATGTTTTTTCTTTGATTGAAATAGTACATTATTGACAATTGAGGGGTGGGGCACAGCTGTGCAGTCAGTAATTGTCTCTGAAATAGAAAGTGAATGTTTCAGCAAGATAAAGTATTTGCATTTAAATAAGAAAAAATCAAGTCAGCACTATCTTTGGATTAGACTTTCTGAACATTGCTTATAAGTCTATATTTTTCTTTTTAAGGTTTGTTTTTTTTTTACCTAGCTGTAGAGATAAGCATCAGAAAAACAAACTCAATGGTATGATCCTGTATCGTTCTCATATTTTAGAATAGTGAGTTTAGGGAATAGGGAAAGGTAGTTGCAGTAAGAAAATAAGATAGTAGTTTACCAGGACTTAACTGACAAAGAATATTCTAGAATAATTATTGTGCTCCAAAAACATACAGTTATGATGATCAGCATACCACATAATTTGTGTGATACTTGTTCTCCCTTTTAAAAATCTCATGAGCCTTTTAATATTTCTATATGCATTCGAGTTATTTCCATAAATGCAAACTCTGATTTTATTTGAATACTTAATAAAGGGAATATATTTACATTGAGTAAGTAAAATCAAACATGCAAGATAGTGAAGACCATGAGCATTTTTGAATAATGTATGTATTTCAAAACTATAAATATTAAAGGCATTAAATCAATCAAGCAAAATGCTGTATCAACACATGATGATATTCAGTAGGTAATATATCAGGTTGATAATAGATTTGAAAATGTACAGCATTCAGAGTATTTAATCATTCTTATTTAGGTAAAATATATTCAGTACTAAGACGATATCAACCTGTTATCAATGTAAATTTAAAGTGACATATGCAAGTCCTTACATCATAATGCTATAACATAGAATATTTAAAAATGTGGAAAATCCAAACTTATCAGATTGTGAAAAATGTATTGGTGTTTCATTTAAAAAGAAAAAGATGAGAATGTTTAAAAATAAATACTTGGTTAATTATGTAAGATGACTTACTGAACATGGATTTTTAATCCCTTAGAAGAAAGGAAAAAAATGTTGCTATTAAATTTGCAATTTTCAAAGAAAATTATTCCATAATTTTGCTGGGGAAAAAAGGGATCAAGAATAGAAGAGAAATAATGATAAATTTGCAGAAGTTACTAAAGCAAATTTGTTTTCTCTGTTTTTCTGACACTAAATCAGAAAGAACTACTGGAATTAACTCTATAGACACTATAAAAGAAAACAAGGACCCAAGATAGGATAATATTTGTGTTTCAGTGCACTCTTTAATTCTAGAGGATATCTCTTAGGGTCATTTGATTCTGATTCAATTAAAGGTAGTTAGAACTCTTTAAACTAGAGAAAACATAGCATTTCAGAATAGCACTTATCTATGGACAGGCAAATTCTGTTCTACCTAATAGAGGTTCATTTGGCTTCCCTTGTTCCTGTGGAACCAACAGTTTTGCTCTGTTTTCATATTAATTTAAATATCCCTGATCTTTAAATGTGTCTCTCATCAGATTTTGACTAATAAGCTTTATTTTATTACAGTGGTGTTTGGTTCCAAGCGATATTGAGCAGAAAGTACTGAGTTTCATATAATCCCAGTTCCCACACATGCAGAAACTCCCGTACTATCAAAATCCCCACACCACGGTAATACATTTGTTAATATCAATGAACCTGCATTGACATATCGTTATCACCCAAGGTCCATATTTTCGATAGAGTTCGCTCTTGGTGTTATACATTCTGTGGTTTTGACAGTTGAAAAATGACACCAGTCAAAATCCTCTGTGCTTTGCCTCTTCATCCCTCCTTTTTCCCAACTCCAGGCAACCACTGATATTTTCACTCCACAGTTTCTCCTTTTCCAAAATGTCATATAATTGGAATCGTATAGTATATAGCCTTTTTTTGATTGACTTCTTTCACTTAGTAAATATGCAATTAAGTTTTCTCCATGTCTTTCATGGTTTGATAGCTCATTTCTTTTATTGCTGAATTCCATTTTATAGATATACCAGAGATTGTTTACTCATTCAAAGATTAAAAGATATATTGTTGCTTCCAGGATTTGGAAATTATGAATAAATCTGCCATAAACGTCCATGTGCAGGTCTTTTGTAGACATACATTTTTATTTCATTTAGTTAAATAACTAAGAGCATGATTCTTAAATTCTCTGGTAAAATTATGTGTATTTGTTAAGACATTGACAAGGAGTTTTCCAAAGTGACTGTACCATTTTGTATTTTCACTTGGAATAAATGAGTGTTCCTGTTGCTCTACATACTCACCAGTATTTGTTTTGTTAGTGTTCCATTTGTCCATTCTGATACTGTGTAGTAGTATCTCATTGTTAATAGTAATTTACAATTTCCTAATGAGCTATGATGTTAGACATGTTTTCATATGCTTATTTACCATTCGTATATCTTTTTTGGTGAAGTGTCTGTTCAGGTCTTTTGTCCATTTTGTTATTGCTAGGTCTTCAGAGTACTTTGTATATTTTGAATATTAGACCTTCATCAGATGTGTTTCTCTTGGTCTATGATTTTCCTTTTCATTCTTTTGACATTGTCTTTCACAAAGCAGAATTTTAAAAATTTTAATGAAGTCCAGCTTACCAATAAGATTGTTCCTTTGGTGTTGTATCTAAAAACTCATTGTTACACCCATGATTATCCAAGTTTTGGCTTATGCTATCTTCTAGCAGTTGTATAGTTTTCTATTTTACACATATATCTGTGATACATTTTGAGTTCATTTTTGTGAAGGGTATCAAGTCTGTGTCTAGATTCATTTTTTTATGTGGAGGTCCACTTGTTCTAGCACCATTTGTTGAAAAAAACAGTGTTTGTTCTATTGTATTACATTTGTCCTTTGTCAAAGATCAGTTAAGTATATTTCTGTGAGTATATTTCCGGGTTCTCTGTTCTGTTCCATTGATCTGTCTGCCTATTCTTTCACCAGTACCACACTGCCTTGATTACTAGGTTTATTTTGTCATGAAGTCAAGTAGTATCAGTCCTTTGACTTTGTTCTTCCTCTTCAATATTGTGTTGGCTATTCTGAGTCTTTTTCCTATTCGTATAAATTTTAGATACAGTTTGCCTATAACTTGCTGGAATTTTGACTGGGATTACATTAAACCTATACATCAAATTATGAAGAACAGACATCTTGGCAATATTGAATCATCCTATCCATGAACATGGAATATCTCTATTTAGTTCTGCTCTGTTATCTTTCATGAGAGTTTTGTAGTTTTCCTCATATAGATCTTTTACATATTTTATTAGTTATACCTAAAAACAATAGCACCCCACCCCCGTCCATGGTTTCATTTTCCACAATTTCAGTTACCCACAGTCAACTGATGTCTGAAAATAATATATGGAAAATGCTAGAACTAAACAATTTATAAGTTTTAAATTGAGTAGTATTCTGAGTAAATTGAGTCGTATTCTGATAAAATCTCTCACTACGCTACTTGGTTCCATCTGGAATGTGAATTGTCCCTTTGTCCAGCATATCCATGCTTTATATGCCACCTACCCATTGGTAGCCATCTTATCAGATTGACTGTCATGGTATTGCATTACAAGTATCTAAGTAATTCTTGTTTTACTTAATAATGGCCCTAAAGTGCAAAAATAGTGATGCTGGCAATTTTGATATGCCGAAGAGAAATCATAAAGTGTCTTCTTAAAGTGAAAAGGAAAATGTTCTTGACTTAAAAAGGTATTTTATCATGTCACATCATCAAAAGAAGAGAAAGAGTGAATAAAATATAATAAAACATTTTGAGAACTAGAGAGACCACATTCACATCACTCTTATTACAATATATTGTTATAATTGTTCTATCTTAGTTTTTAATCTCTTACTGTGTCTAATTTATAAATTAAGCTTTATTATAGGTATGTATGTATAGGAAAAAACATAGTTTATATAGGATTTGGTACTATGCATGGTTTCAGGCATTCACTGGGGTTCTTGAAATATATTCCCCATAGATAAAGGGAAACTACTATAGTTCAGATATTGGGGTGCCAGTACAAATGACAATTTCAAATTCCATCTGTACATTGTTGATACATAGGAAAGCTTTTAACTTTTATAATGTTTTATCTTCCAACATTGCCATAGTTATTTGTCACTTTGAGGAGTTTTTTGTTGAATATTTCAAATTTTCTCCATAGAGAATCGTGTCATCTGCAAAAATATAGTTTTATTTTTTCCTTCCCAATTTGTATACCTTTTGTTTTCTTTCCTGATTTTACTGTAGTAGCCAGAATTTCCAATATGATATTTCAAAAACAGTTGTAAGAAAGATGTTCTTAATCATATTAGTGAAGATGCTTTGAGTTTCTTACAATTAAGTATAATATCCATTGTAGATATTTTGTAGATACTGTTTATAAATTTGAGGATAATCTCATTTATTCCTTCTTTTCTGAGAGTTATACAATATTTGGGTGATTAGATTTTGCAAACGTTTTTTTATTCTGCATATTTTGATAAGATCATGTGATTTTTTTCTTCATTGTCTGTTAACGTGGTGGGTTACATAAATTGATTTTCAAATACTGAATCAATTATGCATACCTGGGATAAATTGCACTTGGTTATGATATACAATCCTGTTTACACTTTGGATTTAATGTTCTCATAATTTATTGAGGAATTTTGAATCTGTGTTCATTAGAAACATTAGTCTGTAATTTTCCTTTCTTTCAGTGTTTTAAATCTCATTTTGGTTTTAGAGTAAAGCTGGAGTCATGAAAATACTCCACCCCTTCAATCCTTTAAAATAGATTGCAGAAAATTGGTATAATTTCTTCCTTAAAGGTTAGTAGCATTCAGTTGTGCATACATACAGACCTGATACTTCCTGTTTTGGAAGATTATTCATTGTTAATTCAATTTTTCTAATAGATTTAGGCCTATTCAGTTGTCTATTTTTTCTGCATGATTTTTGACAGATTTTTATCCTTCAAAGAATTGGTCCATTTTACTCAGTTTAGAAAATATGTGGGTATAGAATGCTTAAAATATTCCTTTATTATCATTTTAATATCCATAGACCATAGTCTTTCACTTCTTTTGCTCTTTCATTTCTGATATTACATACCTCTTGGGCATCTGCATGTCTTCTTTGAAAAAATGTCTATTCATATCCTTTGCCCATTTTTAATTTTTTTGTTATTGACTTGTATGAGTTTTTATAAATATATTTTAAATACTAACCATTTATCGGATATTTGATTTTTCAAGTATTTTCTCCCATTTAGTAGGTTGCCTTTTCATTTTGTGATCATTTCTTTTGCTGTGCATAAGTTTTTTAGCTTTTTATTGATATAATTCTACTTGATTATTTTTGCTTTCATTGCCCTTGCTTTTTAGGTATCAAATTAGAACAAAAAATCTTGTGAAAGAGTTTACACCTATAATTTCTTGTAGGAGTTTTATGATTTCAGGTTTTGCATTCAGATCTTTAATCCATTTTGATTTAATTTTTGTGTAGCATGCAAGGTAGGATTTTTATTCTATGGAATATTATGTATCTGTTAAAAAGTAGGTATATATAAAGATAATGGTATGGATAAATCCCCTATTTCTTAAAGGTCAGTGAAAAAGCAAGCTGAAAAGCAATATAATCTCATTAAAGTAAAAATATTTATAAATGCACTTATATAGATACATACATATATACCTATACTTATATTATGGATGTATAGAATATGGATAGGTAGATAATAGAACAATCTATAGATAGATGAACATGTATATGTTCATGTGTAAATATACACCAAAATATTAACAGTGGCTATATCTGGGAGGTTCATCAGATTGATCATAGTTGACTGGGGAACTTTTACTTTTTACCATTTGATTTTTTTTTCAAACATTTCTCCAGTATATATCCATTTTCATGCAAAAAATAAATAACTGACTGGCAAGACATCTATTAGCTTTGACCAGAGCGTGTTCAATCAACATAATGTATCCAATTTGATTTAAAAGTATAATTAATTATATGTCTTTGAGTAGTTACTTTTAAAAATCCTACATAAACTATAATGGAATCTGTCAATATATAATTTATGACTTAAAGAAATTTCCATTATTTTGGAAATTTCGAAAATGTTCTTGATTGATATATAATTTTTTTCATTTCATAGTTCAGTGTTTTATCTAAAGTTAAAAATGCAGACTAAATATGATAGTATAAGATTATAAGCAGATTTTTTCATGAATAAGAATTAAATTTAAACTATACATTAGCACCCACGTATTGGAAATTCAGGATAGAAGTGAGCTAAGGTGATTCAAGAAAGATTCAACCCACATTAATATTAGCAAAGCTTTAACGATACCTTTATCTTATCCATTCATATCCCAACACTCATGTGTCATAATGCTTTGACAGATCTCATCTTTGCCTGCAAAAATAACTTCAGAGTCCCTTGACATTTTATCAGCTAGATTTATATAAACAGTCACTTTTTACAAAAGGAATAGAAAAGAGAAGCAGAGTTTATTTAAGAGTTCTTTGAATTTTTTCCTTGATTTGGTGTGTGAGTTGTGGGTGAGATTAGCTGTCTGATTTTAGAATACCTGCAGAAACTAGAAGAAGGCTAATGATCTCAATTTTTTAAATGATTTTTGGGAACTGTCTAGACAATTAATCAAAGATTCTCATCTTGGGAAAATAAATAAATGTGTGTTTGTTTAGTGCAGCCAAAAAATATACATTTATTGATTTATTTTTAAAACAGATATAGAAAGAAACTTTTAAAATGTAATTCTTTTTCATATCTTCAAAGGTCAATAAAACAAAATCACCTTTCAATTATATTTTCCTTTAATTATCTCAGAATGGGTCTATATCTTGTCCAAAGAATACAATAATACACTTCCCAACTGGCCATTTGAATTTTTCTATACAAATACTATTTTGTTCAAATCTGTTATATTAATTTAAAAGTTATCCTTCATAAACATCTCTTCGTTTTTAAGAAAATAAAATATAACAGTGATAGAAATAGTGACTACTTTGTGTGTATGTAATTGGAAGCTTGTCCTATAAATTTTATACCAAAGCATGGTGGGATTAATTAGAACTATGACATGAATCCCGAGAGTGATTTTTTTTCTTTTGTTGCTGAATAAATATAACTACATTAGACACGAATAATCGTACTCTATAAGCTAATCAATTCTTCTAAGGCAATACAATAACACCATCATGTACCCTAAGGATTTGTAATCCCATCTTGGTTTTAGGAAAATAAAGACCGGTAGGAGCTTTTCTATATTTGCCCTATATTTTCATTAATATGATAAACCCAAGACATCAAGACATCAAAGTTGAACCAAATGCCAAGATTTATTTTAATAAATGTGTATTTTGGTTCTCTGTGATTGGTTGGCTTCATATCCCTTCTCTCTAAGATTTGTGAAAAATCTGTTCTAATTGTGGGTTATTTTTGTGAGTAGACCACATTTCACAGAGTTTGAAGTTCAGGTTAGCATGGCATTTATCCAAGCATTTTCTCTTCATTATTACACTCCTCTTCATTATTAAACAAATGGCAATATACATTACACATACCAGTTGTTAAAGAGTGGAGATATAGAACAGCCTCTTTTGTTTTGCCTTGCAAAAGAAAAGAAGGTACCTAGTCATTGGTATGCAATCTGTTTCCAAGGCTTTTTATAGTATATATTAACACTTAACCTTAGTATAATTCTTTCCCAAAGAAGCTGACCTTTGTCCAAGCTCAGAACTTGTGCCTCAGAGGACTTGTGAAGGCATGCAACATAACTCTAAGGAAAAGAAAAAAGCTAAACTATGTATTTTATATTAAACTAATAAAAATTATAATGCTGTATTATAAAAATGTCATTATATTTAATATCATTCAAAACTCTTCACATTCTGGCACCTATAAAAATCTATATTTGCCTATAAAGTTTATTGAAATTTATGTTCTCCCATAAATCATTAACTATAGACAAATGGTATACTCAATGATGGAGCCTCCATTCAATATCAATTTACTCCTGAATGCCCCTCCCTACCTAAATGCTATCCCTGCAACACACACACACACACACACACACACACACACACACACACTCACACACTCTCTCTCCTCTTCTCTCTCTCTCTCTCCTCTCTCTCTCTCTCTCTACTTAGTCAAGTTCTAAATCAAGTTTCATGTTTTTTTTAGTCTTTCTCATTACCTCCAATAATTATAGCTTCGCCCTTGTGATCAAAGTATACAAATTTAACATCAATTAGTCTTTTGCCAAGTGACAAAAAGTGACTCTGGAATACTCTCCTACGAAACATAAACACTTTGAATAAGCAAACCTATTGGCTATAAAACAACAGAAAAGCCTGTCTGGTCACCTGTAGATAGCCTCTCCCTTGATTTCATTAGCTTAACTCAGCTCCGGTGACCACCAGTTCTCTAAGTTCTTATAACCTGTATCTTTTTAGATATCAAATTTCAGGAGAAAGAATGTCATTGGGCTAATGTAGCTCACTCTCAATAAGGGAAATGTCACCTAGGGCCTACATTAAAGAGAGTGACCAATCCTTCTTAAGAGAGACTCAATATCTAAAGATCTAAACAATTAATACTGTGCCATATCCAGAACACTTGGAATATCTCTAGCTTCTGATTGTGTCCTAAACCAGGAGCCTAAAGGAAAACAAAATGGGAGAAGTACCCATATACCATGAGAAAGGTTATAAAAAACGTAGCTCTCCAGCATTTTGGATGATCTAAGTTAAAGAAAAAAAGCTTTAACTAGACTTGAGAACTTACATTTCTTCCCAAATTTGTGACATTTCTAAGAATGAATGGAGAGAAAGGCTTAAAAGCACTGAGGTTGGGATGGCGATTACCATCCTTTGTTATCTTAATAATTAGGCTCTATTAGGTTTTTCAATTTTCAATTTTGACTCCACCAGCTAGCTTAGTGATCATACACATGTTCCTTAATTTCTCTCTGCTTCATCTTCAGTTTCCTGACTTGTAGAATGAAGATATTATAAAGCATATCTCATAGGGTAGTTATGAGGATCAAATAAAGCACAACATGCAAAGGGCTTAGAAGAGTATCTAGCAGTAAACATCCAGAAAATGTTAACTTTATTTATTATTTTCTTACATGCCATACTTATTTCACACACTCCTCAGACATCCTCCCTCTCACCCACTCCCACAGAGAAATACAATTACGTCTTCAAATTTCAGATGAACGGAGAAGATTTAGAAATATACATAAAGGTAAGGATGTCTGATAGTTAAGTATACCTAGATGTTAAGGATACAATTTGATATTCGTTGGCTATTTATTCACATACACCTTGCCTGATGTTAACTAACTTCATCTTCATATTGTGTTACCTCAATTATGTCGTCTGCTCATCAGGGAGTATGGCATAATGAATATACTAAAAAGATAAGTGGTGCTTTTGATTTGAGTATAGGTGTTGCATCAACAACCATTGAAATCTTTTAAGCTCCCATTCTCATTCCTTACAGCTAGGTTAAACTAATGACAGAAAAATGAACAAATACAGAGGAAAAAAGTAACTTATAATCAAATTCTTGCTATTGCCTCACTAGGTTAAAATTGAGAGTTTAGTTCAAAATGATTCCCTGGTCTCATTTTTTCTAAGCTCTTATTCAATTAATGAGATTCTGTGAAAAGTGTTCCTCTCTGGAGTGAATTGATGTCCTTGAACATGGTTCAATTCAGCTTTACGGTATAGTCTCTACTTCTTTACAAGTATAGATAGGATCCAAATTCTCTGAAAAGTGTTTTTTTTTTTCTTTGAACACACTACCTGAGGGGGGGGGAAGAAGATATAAATTATGACAAATCATTGCCGTGCAAAGGAATTGATTTGTCTTCACATACTTGAAGATATTGTTGCCATCTTATATTAAAGAAAAAAAATCAATATAAGAATATATGGGAAATTCATGTGCACATAGGTAAATAACTCTCTTTTGTATTTTCAGCATTTCATCTCTCATTCATAATATATGCCCGTTAGACCTCTACTATCATGAATATTGAGAAAGGGAACATTGCTTTGAAGTTATCGATTGCCTAACAGGAGGACAATGATTGCTCTGTTGAACATATCTTATAAACAAGAATAGATAAACATATCTTTGGAGTGAAATGGAGCCCCTAAGTTGACCTTTATACATATGAGAAATTAATGTATGAAAAGGTACTATTTCGAATAATTAGAAAATGGTTGAATTATTTAACAAATTAGGAAGGCACAATTTTCTATGAGCCTGAAGTAATAATAGGCTTAGAGTCAGTCCCCAAAGATCATTTGCAGGTGAATTAAACATTTAAAGATTAAAACAAACCTAAAAGCAACAAATGAACAGGACAAACAAACAGAGACTCATGGACATGAACAGTGGACTATTGGTTACCAGAGGGTAGGGGGAAAGGGGGGACAGTAGACAGGGGGAAAACTTAAATAATTTCTTAATAAATAAATACATACATACATACATACATAAATAAAAGATTAAAACAATTACAAATGCAGTTGAATGATGGTGGTTCCTTAATTATAATGGACCTGAAAATTTTCTATCACCTAGCCACATCATAGCCATTTTCTTCCTTATGTATCTAGCCTATAGAATAATGTGAGGAAAAGGTTCACCAAAAACAACTGCCAGTGAAAATATGTATAAATTTTTAATAACTTTAAGAAATTTGGCATGTGAAAAAGTGAAGTGACTATTATTTGACCAGAAAAAAAATATTTACAATTACTTATCCTGTAAAATACCAATATATAAAGATATAAGTACTTTTATTTATGATTAATTACATTTAATTGAAGCTTTACTATGTACCAACCACCTTCTTGCAAGAAATATATCTTCCTATTTATTCCAACATCCCAAAGAAAGAATTGATATAATAATCTAAAATTTTCTATGTCAGTTAGCCTTAATATTTTCTCCTATTTAAGGACATTTATTGAAGCATTGTTAATAGTAAATGTCTATGTATATGTATACATATATAAATAGATTGAAGCAATCTGAATAATAATAGAGGAATGTCTGAGTATATATGACGCAGCCTATAGAAAACATTCTCAGCTATTAAAAATAATAACCTGGATACAGATATTGACCTCAAAAGATGTACATGATAATTTGTTAAGTAAAAAAAAATAAATAGAAGGGGAACTATATTTATCAAACGAGAAACAAGAAGTGTATATGTGAGTAAATAAATTATTTGGACTTGCTAATGGTTAAAAAACCTAAAGAGATAATTCAAGGTTTTGGTATAGATTACTCAGATCGTGTGATTGAGTTGGTCATGTGGAAGAATAAGCAAGCAAAAGGAGAATGAGACTATTTGTTTTTCTTAATACATCTTTCAACTTTTTTATTATCATAATGAGTCAACATTCAAAATAACATTAGTTAAAAATTTTTTAAAAGAAAGGCCCAATGTATATTCTGTTTTTTTGCTTTGCTTTTTCACTTTCTTAGTAGAATGAAAATTAAGCAGTGATAATTTTGAAATATAGAAGCCTACCTTATACTGCATTTTCAGTATTTCAAAGAAATGATAATGGCACAGTTATGACAAGAAATTTGGATAGAGAACAATAATCTTAGTATAAAAATAGTGTTTAATGAAGATGATACTTTTAACACTAAAATTAGTTAATTGAAGAATTCTAGGGAATGTTGAGGCTTAATCTGTGGCCTTTGCTCACTTCTTAGCCTGGCTTCCATCGTCCTTTCTCTGACTTCCTGAGCTCCAGATTTTCTCACCTTCGGCGAATCACTCTAATGTGTATCTCTTTGATCTCAGTCTTTTTCACATTGTATTCCTTTGCCCTGAACCACCTTCCATACTTGTATTTTCTTAATATATGGAAAATAATAATGAGACATCAAGAATTTCTCTCTTAAAATTCCCTCCCTTTTTATAACCACTGAGATCCATTTTTTTCCTCTGTCAATGAACAGTCTCTTCTAACAAATTTCTTTATCTGTTATTAAAACTACATTACTTAGTCCTTAGCACTTGACTTATTTCCATCCTTTCCAACCATGCACCCAAACTCTTTCCTCAAACCCATGATTGGGTAAGGAAACGCCAGAATGAGATACCAATGTTCCATTTCCTATAAGGTGGAAGTATTGAAGCATCTGATGCACCATGAAGAACTTTCTGTTAAGGGCTCCTAATCAAAATCATTAATATACTAATACAGTACAATGTTGCAGCATCGGATTGTCATTTCTTTTGTTTTCATTTTCTTTTGTTTTCATTATGGCTTTGTGGCTAATGTTATAAATATATAATTGCACACTTGTAATTGCACAATTGGCTATTGTATCTAGTGAGATATATCTGAGATTCACCTAACATTGACCTGAGGTAAACCTAATATTGAAGTGGTGTGTTTATTTGTATAAGTTTATGAGTATAGAAATTTACATGTTCAAATTTTTTAAAAAGACCAGTGCAGATCTATAGACTTCCTCATTAATTGCATATTGATGAATAATTAAAACCTTCTTCAAGAGGAGATGTATTCTCAGGTATGCACAAAACTGAGATACACTGGTAGCCCAAGATAATGCATTAGTGATTTCGATTATGTTCATATGTATGCATAATACATATACATACATACACATATGTATCTGCTTTATGCTTTGCTATTATACTTTAAAATGTAAATGTACTATAAAAAGTAATTTGAATCTTTTCTTTCTGAACTTCTGCATTCCCTTCACAGTGCTGTGTGACGTTTATGAATATTAGTCAACCATCTCAAATGTGCTAAATAGTTCTGTAAAATGTTCTTCTATCAGTGTGTATTAATGTAATAATTTATTAGATCTAACTCTGACCCTCATCCTATAGAAAGGGCAGGAAATTCACTCCCACTATTCTGTTATTGGAGTGAGTTATCCCCTCTTAGAATTATGAGAGAAGTCACTGGAAGCTTATGTGACACATAAAAGCAGGAACCAGGTAAATTTCAATCTATTGTGGCTGATGCTGATATTTTTCTTTTCCAAACCTATATATTCTCTCAGCATGGCCAATAGCTTTTCTGCTTTCTTTCCAAGTAAGGATGTGCTAGGCTTTTGGTAATCTAAGTATCCTTATTTCCAGGATCTAGTCTACCTGGATGCATTCACAAGTAGTAGACCTCTGAGAGTTTGCCAATTACCTGGAGCTTAGCAATCTGCCACTCTGGATGTATACACTAACATTCACTGTCCATTCAGGAACAATGCATTCTTATGATTTAGCCTATACTCCAACTCACTAAATTTCCTTTGTTTCCCCTCTCAGTTTGGAATTTCTAAAACAAATTCTTAAATTGTTTGAGTATTTTACAAGATAAAGAGAGAGGCCATCTATGAGCAACTTTTGACTCATCCTATAAAAGCTTCCAAAGTAACCGAACGCTAAAGGAGAAAAGGGAGTTAGGGGAAAGATGGCAAGAAGAATTTCAATATACTAAATATTTTTCAGATACTATAATAGCAATATTAAAAACAATATTTAATATATCAGTGTTCTACTATAACTGCAATTTATTTATAATTTCTTCTCAGGTATTTCGAACTTTATAAATCATAGCCATGGTGTTCTGGTAGGAAGAAAGTAGGACTCCAGATGTTTTTGGAAATTCTGTTAAGAGAGTTATTCTTTCTAAGGTCTGGAATATGATTTTTTTTTTTCAGCTTCACCCTTGATCTCTTCATCCTTGGTCTCCTTCCTCAGGTGGCAGTAGAGGGGACTCATCCTGAGGACTCTTCCAGTGGGCACACATCCAATTGCTAACTCATTGCTTTAACTCTGAATTAATAAAGGACAGTAACATAATAGAGTAGTGATGAAAGAAAAACTGAAAGGCCATGGAAGAAACATGGAAAAAAGAAAGAAAGGTGAGACATAGTAACAAAGAAACAAATAAACTAGAATTAGTTATAGAATACTAAACAGTCATTCCCAAGTTGGATTTGGAATAAATCTAAAGCAAATAGTATTTTTTATTCTCTCTGTTTTCCTCCTATGGTACTTTAATTAAAGTTATGCGTAAATATTAATTTAGTACTTGGTTGCTTTCAGACAACTTATTTACGGATACAGAATGCAATGTCTTGTATGGTCTTACTTTGGGTAGAGATTTGTTGTGTGTTATGGCATTTTGAACTATAGCCAACCTATTTGAAGGATAAATACCAAGTTCTTGGAAAAGAAAATTAAAACAAAACAATAATGTAGTTTTTTGCAGTAGTCTCCAAATGAGAAGAAAACACCTATTTTTTTTTGTATTTCCCTTCTAAGTATATTCAACTACTGATTTTATATTTTGATCTTAACAAATATATTGATTTTATATTTATATTTTGATCTTAACAAATTTCTCAAAATTAAACAAAGCAGCAGGCATATACCATTCTAATAGAAGAAGGAGCCTAGTTGTGGTTACATAAAACTGCAAATACTACACAATTTCATTTCTATTCCCTACATTTGTTTTGTCATCATAATCTTATAAACAGAAGTGTCTAAAAGGTATTCCAAGCCACTCACAATCAGGTATACTATGCTTGACTTTTAACTAGTGGTTATCCAATCTGTTCTTGAATGCCTCAATGACAGGGATTTTAAACTGCAATACCACTCATTCTCATGTCGTTCATTTCCTAACAATCAGTAAGATCATCTTTATATAGTTGACCATTGGAACAATGTGGGGGTTAGAGGCACTGACCTTTGCACAGTTAAAAATTTGCATATAACTTTATAACTTTCAATTCTCCAAAAACTTAACTACTAGTAGACTACTGCTGACCAGAAGCCTTACCAATAATTAAATAGTTGATTAACACATATTTTGTATGTTATATTTATTCTATACTATATTCTTACAATGTGCTAGAAAAAAATGTTATTAAGAAAATCATAAGAGAAAATCTATATATAAGTGGACCCATTCAGTTCAAACTTGTATTATTCAAAGGTCAACTGTGTTTTGACTAAATTGGTTAACAATTTTTATTTCTACATTGAAGTATTTCTATCTTTAAAGTTAGACTACATTCTTTTCTTTCATATCATAATTCTATAAACATTTTCACAACAGCTATAGTGTCAATCTGTGAATTACTTTACCTCACCATTCATTTTAAGATCCCTTATAAATCCTTAAATGATCGATAAGACTTGAGCTTCTCTTTTCCATTTCCTCAGAGTGCCTATATTTTTCTTATGATATCTAGTAACTCTGGGAATTAAAAATATGACAACATTTAGTGATGAACAACCTACAAAAGGACATAAATTTCATGATGAATTATCTAATAAAACCATTTAAGTATTATTTAATTATAAAAATACTTTTCTAAATCTCTAATCTTTACTATAAATATTTTTCATTATAATTTTTTGAGTCATTCCCAGCCCTGGTCCAGATTACTGAAAATCCAGAAGACCCAAACTTGTTCAGTGATTGGGAGAAATTAATAGGAGAAAAATTAAGCAAAATATTCCAAAATAAGGAAAGACGTAACAAAACATCTTAGAAGGACCACACAATACTGAAAATTAATATGGACTTATCTTGTATGTAGTGATTATAACCAGAATTAATAAGTTTAGTAAACTTCATAATATTTTTTGTTCGTTCAGCTCCATACTGTTACACACACACACACACACACACACACACACACACATGCATATACATACACCTGTATATGTATACATTTACATATATAATGCATGATAAGAGATAGTCTTTAAGGACCTAGTACATCATCTGTCACATAACTACATAAACAGATAAATATTTACAAGAATTCATAAATTAGATCCATATGTAGTTGAGTTTCTTCTGGTAGACTGTATAGAGATGATAAAAGAAAAACTGGGTCCTGCATTACTAAGTAAATCTGTAAGGTAGAAAAAAGTCACATATCTCTATCAGCACATCTTCTGCAGCCTTACCCCTAAGAAAGAACATTCGAACAAACACCTCTAGGTTGCTAGGTAAGATTCCAACTTTTCCTTAATCGACAATTGCAGAGAGGCTGAGAAAAAGTTTTATCTCCCAAATTTCATCAACTCTTTCATTGGGTGCAGAATACCAAAATGTACTTTAAGGTATATTATTTTTATTACTTTCTAATTTCTTTGATAATTTATTTTACTTATTGGTGTTGATTTCATATTTAATACTTGTTTTGAATTTTAAACTATTTCACTATAATCCTTCTTTTTAGTTTTAATATATTCTCTTAAGAAAGTTAAAACTTGTGTGTGAATAAGAATACCACTTTTTCCATTTGTCCTTAAAATATGTTATTTAGTTTTATATAGGGATATCTTTTTTGTTTCTGATCTAATAGACCTTAATTTTTATAACAAATATAAAACATTTTTATGCTAAAAAATTTGATTTATGAAAATTGCAAGACATTTTATTTTACATGTCTCTGGGGAATGGGTAGCTTTCTGACATTTCATTTAATGTAATTATATAAGCTATTCATATTCTTAGTGAGGTGCATTTAAGATCACTTCTGTATAAACAATGATGTAAGTTTAAATAACTTGACTGTGTTATCTTAACAGAACCATTTGTTCAGTTCATAAAACATTCTACATTAGAATACAGGTTCTCTAATACAGTATGATTAAATCTAAAACAGGAGAGCATAAAAGATAGAATTTATATCTCTGAAGTATAATAGACTCCTAGATGACTTTATTTAAGACATGCAGAACACTATCTTCTTGATTTAGTGAAAATTCAGTAGTCTGGACTTCTGATTTTTTCCCTGGTTTGGATAAATTTGCCAAATATTTTTCTTCAGGTTGGAAAAATATAAAATGGCTCTTCCTTTTTTATTATAGCAACTATCACAATTTTTCTTTGTCTAGAAGATATCTTATTCCATCAAGTTACAAACTTGTTATGCTTTGCTTACATTACAAATAAGACTATTCCAGATTCTGGTCAAGATGGAGGAGTAGATCTTACTGCCTAGTCATGGAGAACTCATCAATTGTAGAAAAAATTCTATATATTCAAATATATTGTAAAACATATATAATGCATTATAAATATATTACTAAGCGTCTTATCCATTTCATTCTTAGATTTTTTTGTCGTAAACTGGAAATGAACCAAAAAATCATCTGCCCAATCCAACTCATTTCTCACATAAGGAAAAGACTAATATTTTTCTTCAGAAAATAAGATCTTAATAAAAGTTACTGCCATTTTACATATGCATTTATCAAGTTTCTAAGAGATTACTCTAGACAGAATTCCATTTGGTAGATTTTTTTAACATTTCAATGTAAAAATATTTTCTAAAGACTATGTCTTCCTACTTTGCTTTTTATGGCATTCAGCTGAGGAATATACACGTGGCTATTTAGTAACTTATTTCTATTACAAGTGCTATTGTTGTTTAGTACTATTTTATTTAAAACAAAGTTACCACTACTGAGCAGTGATAATACTATTTACTAGTAATAAGCACATTTAATAGGTGAGATCTCTTAACCCTGAGAAATACTACTAGTCTGTTTACCTAGGAATCCAACTAATGTGATAAGTGCCTGGCTTTTCTTTTCTTTTCTTTTTGCCAGGAGCACATCCTCCAGTAAACTGAGTGAATGGATCATAGGCCAGTTGCTTTAACTCCTTCTTTTTTTCATCTCATGAAAATTTTCTTTGATTTTGCCTGGTCCTTTCTACTAGGTCTGGGTTCAATTTAGTGTATATGCAAGAGATGTTATACAAATGCCCAATAAATGAAATTAAAAAAAAAAAAAGACTTTTCTTGTAGGTTAAAACCAAAGTTCTCAGCAGCATTTTACCCCATACATGCTTAGTCAACCCTGTGATGTCATTAGACAATGTGATTGTACTGGAGTAAAAAGATGATTGGTCGAATTCTGAACCTCCATCTTTTAAATTTAGTACCTGTTCTACTTCAGCAAGTAGCACAGATTCCAAATTTGATGAGAGACTACTCCTCAATTGTTTCCAAAGTGTCCTGCCTAACAGATAATATTTGAATAATACCAACAACAGATGTTTTCAACCTTCCAGAATATCATTTTTCTGTTTGTTGCCATGATCACCATGTCTTAGCTTTTTAAGTTCTCAGTTTTTCAGATATAACTTGGTTCTATGGCTACTCACATTTACAGTCTGCTGCTATAAAGACAACAACTAGACATAATGACCAATAGTTACTGATAGTTTAAAAAAATTTAAAAAAACACTCCCAAAATGTCAAAGTTGCACATTGACTGTTTTTTTTTTTAGCACAGTTCAGAAGCATTTGACTTATTTAGAGACTTATCAAATTCTTTCCCGACATAGCATCATATACTAGATAGCTTTGTCTTTTGATAACATTAGGAATGAGTTACTTTTAAGAGAACCTCAGAAAAGAATTATTAACTACCAGTTTCATCAAATGCTTAATTAATTTACCATCACAGGCATAAGCACGTTTCAAGCTGTAATCCCAATAGCAATACCAGTCTAAAACTAACTGAAATCAACTCACAGATTACACTTTCAAAATAATGAATGCACTCTAAAGAGAAACAAAAATATTTCAAATAGATCATGAGTACAGTCTGTGACTCTGGCCCTCACTTAGCATAGAGAATTTTAATTAAACTCATTCTGAGAATTTTGAGAAAAATTATTTGATGCTTCTCTTGTAGTAATTGAGATTAGTGCCCAAATCCTGTTTCCAAAATTTACCAGTTTTTTTTTAATGCACTTGCATGTTTATTTTAAATAAGTTAACTGTCTTTTTTAAACTTAGAGTTTTTATATTTCTTTCAGATATATAGTGAATGTATGTGTGTGCATGCACGTGTTTGTGTGTGTGTGTGTGTACTTCATGAATATCGGTCCCGTGTGATGTTGACAGTGGCAGAAGGTAGACAATAAGAGTAATCAGGACCCAGGTGCAACAGTTTGATTTGTTTGTTGTTGGCAGCAAGCCCCAAAATAAGGACAGTTGTTCACAAATCTACTCTCCACCTAGATTTCCATTTTAGAGAACTGGGTTAAGTAAACTCTGATGTATCAATATTATGGAAATGATGCACTACTTAAAAAATTTATTTCATTTTATGTCTGCTTCCATGGAAAAGTCTTCCAAGAATATTTCTAAATGAAAATGACTTAATATTACATAGAATGTTAACATCTGTATTAAAATACACATTAAAAAATGTGACAAATACATATAATTCTATATATTTTTATAAGTATTTTTCTCAGCTAAGTAAGGAAATGGAAGAATATTATCTGGAAAGATAAATATCAGATTTAAAATAGCAGTTACGTCTGGGCAGAACACTTGTTTTGGACTATGTGTGCATCGACAGAAATTTAAACTTAATGAATACTGTCTGGTGATTTTAAAATAATAATGTATTCATCATGCATATCAATAAAAACAAAATAGCTGTTTTTATACTATTAAACAAATTCTAGCAAAAATGCAAGCTAATTTACATGTTGGTGTTCGGTGAGACATATTGTAATAAAACATCAAGCATCACTTGTAATTGACACATATTTTGAATGCAAACTACTTGAAAACAGTTTATCTTCAAAAATATTAATTTTAAAATCTTGTTTATCATTTTTAATTTAGAAAATTAGTTACACTGCATAAAATATTAACCTTTTCTATTCTAATTATTATAAATACAGAAATACAGTATGCTAGATTCATTATTTATATTTCCATAGAAGCCAGGTAAAATGAACTAATGCTAAATTCCAAGCAAATAAACTATGTGGATTTTAGTTATTCTTTTAATCCAAGCAAATTCCAAGCAAATAAACTATGTGGATTTTAGTTATTCTATTAATCACGAATGTTTATATTATAGATGATAAGTGACAAAAGACCTAACTCAAAATAACTAAAACATATGTGAAGATATATTAAAAAGCCAGATAATTCCTGTGTAAGAACTCTGTCAAGTCTGAGTCACATGCTCTTCCCTACCCAATTGGTGAGGCAATGGAACAAGGGGACTATGATTTTCAGAGCCTAAGTGTTGGAAAATTAGAAGCAGTCCCACTAAAAAACTTGCCTTTGGAATTTAGAATGAGCAGTTTCCTCCCAAAAATGAATAGGGAATAAAGGGAGGTGCATAGAGTTCTAAAATATGTTACTACAATGAGAATGTCAGTAGGTATACAATGCAATATGTGTTAACTTCTATTGCTTACCAGCTGATTTTTTCCAGGTACGTTATGCTTCTCATCTGGCAATCTGGATTTGCACTTAAATATTGCTTGATAATTTTATATTTCTGCATTTGACATCTTTTCTTTCTGTGAAGCATATTTTTCACTATTTCACCACTCTAATTTTATTTTTGCTTTTCCATTCAGAAGACTACCTTGACTTTTTCAGAATCATTCTTAGTAACTTCACTATTTCAGGAGTGCTATTGGGAAACTAGAGCAGGAAACATATAATGTTAAGTATATAAATGTGTATGTGTATATATGAACATTTTAAAATAGAATGTTTATAAAGACAACACTGATGTTACATAAGCTTGTAAATATGTTGTATCCTAAGATAATAGAAACATCAAACGATAATTATTGGATTTTGGAGCACATAGCTTGGTATACTAGACTGCTATTATTGGCCTGCTTAAACCGAGTACTAAATATCAAGAGAAACTTGCTCCTTGAGTTCAGTACCTGTCCATCATTTTTTTTTCCACTGCATACTATATAACAACAAATATGAAGCAAGTGTTTGCGAATCAGAACTGCCTCTGTGGTTCCCTGCTGGAACCCTGGCCTTGGACATTGCAAAACATATTCTTCTGCTGGTTTCATGATTTAACTTAGGTTACTAGCAAAAAATAGCACTTTGATGCCTTCATTGCTTTCCCAGTCTCTTATTACCATCGAAGAGGAATGGGTTAAGCTTATCCTGAGGGAGTAAAATAGGATTCAATACATGTCTCCGTCCATCAGTCATTTTATTCTTACTCTTCTTCACATATGACCCTTAAGATTTTCAGTCTCAATTCTTGGCTTCTTTTCTTCTCTGAATCTTTGCCCAATTATTTTTCCCAATTCTTCCTTCTACTTTTATCTGTTTCCAGTACAAAGGGTCAATAAAACTGTTCAGTTCTTCTGTGTCCTAAAAAAAGTAACCTCACTTCTCATTCAAGCATCATAGTTTTATCTTTAACTAAAAAATTCTCAAAAATTAAATGTAGCTTTTTTTTTTCCAATTTCTCATTTTCTACTAATTCTTCAAAATACTGTAATCTTATTCTATCTCTATAAATTGATTTTAAATAGGAAATTAACCTTCAAGTTGCCTAAATCGACCATAATCTATTCTTTGGTCTCATTCCTACAAAATTTCCATTGTTTGTAAACATCTTGTTGAGACTAACTTTATCTTTACTTCTGTGACAGTACTATATTCTACTTTTCTGCTTATCATTCTGATGTCTCTTCCTCAGTAGTCAAACATCTGTTACTTGATATTTACTTAAAGCCTTTCATGTTAGGGGCTAGTATTTTTGTTATGACACAGAATATTGAAAAGACATGTATTCTAGAGTTGAGATTTTATAAAATGAGGAATTTTTACTGCTCAAAAAAAAAAAGACCAATCTTGAGACTCAGATTATATTTAGATTATTTGTTTTCATTCCTTTCCTCTCAGAGTTTGGGGTATTCTATGCAAATCCTCAGAGTAGCTTAGTTGTATTTAAGAAAAACAGTTTCTTGAATTGCAGCTATCACCAAATAGGGAAATGAGTTTGTGAAGAGAACATCAAAATGTGATTCTGAAGACATGAGTTCCATTTCCGATTCTTTTTATGAAAGTCACAATTTATATTTGTCTGTATTTATTTTTTAAGTGGAGATAAAACAATGTTTTTATATTTCTCCAGATACAGGTTTTGCCACCTACCTACAATGTTAGTTCGCGCTTCCACTTGCTTATTTGCAAAGGAAATAAAAATGCCTATCTTAGAGAACTGTTTTGAAGATTGAACAAGATAATGTTTTAAAGCACATATTATAGGTTCTGATATATATTCAGCACTCAGTAAAATGTAGCGATATACCACTTTGAAAAGTCTAAAGTGCCTTAATAATAACTTAGCATAAATACAAGATTTTAACCAGAGATTTATGGATAGAACTTAGGGGGACCATAAACTTTAATTAGAAAATTATTGTATCTTTATTAATTAATCTCCAGTGGTAATTTAACATTTCTTTCTCTTATGAATAAAAGAAACAAAGTACATATAGTAGAACTTCAGTCTCTCTGACACTATCACAAATAAAAAACACAGATATTGTCCTATATTATAGCTATTGTAGATATTTCAAAACAGAATATAAACTGATCACTATATCAAATTACTCTGCTTATACCCACTGCTACTCTTTAACATCAGTAGTGAACCACATGTATGCCTGTATCTCAAATATCTATTTGTAAAAGTATTTTTATAATTATATTTAGATGCAGTTGGTTTCCATTAAATTTATGTATTTTATTTTGTGCTTTTAAAAATACTTTCTAAGAAAGAGTCCATGTGCAGCACCAGGCTGCCAATAAAGTGTGGCACAAAAATGGTCTCAAATTCCTGTCCTAGTTGTTCAGCATCAGGACAGTAAACTAGATGTCATCTATGAAACTGTTTGTGTTCAAAGTAATTATTTTTTGTGTGTATAATTATTATTGTTGAAAAGGAGCAACTCTTTAAAGCTGACCAATATTGGCCAAATACACCATACAAAAATCTCCTTTTAATAGCCCTTCTTCAATGGTTCCAGCTGCCTGTGGCATAAACACATAGAACAGAGACTCAGCATTCTTAAGTTTGAAATAGACTTAATTAAAATGGGAAGCAAATATAATTTTGTCTGTGCCACAGAACTTAAAATCCTTTCCTCCAATAAAAATCTGTGAGGAAAAGTCTGTCTTTTGATGCCAATGGATAACACCAAAGTTAGCTGTTACTTTGAAGGTTTGTTCAATTTCTTTTACAATCTTTTTTTTGTCTAGGCAGCAAATATAGCTAAGGATATTACATATCTATATATCTGTACTCAGATATAGATGGTATAGGTAGATATAGATATATAGTTGATACAGATACAGATATAGATAGATATAGATGGAGAGAGAGAGGGAAGGAGGGAGGGAGAGGGAAGGAGAGAAAGGGAGAGAAGAGAGGGAGAGAGAGAGAGATGATAGGGCTAGAGAGAGAGAGGCTTTCACTTTGCTCTTAGGGAACACTTAGAGGTTTGTGAAATTTATCCTAAGTAATTTTGCACCTTCAGTTACTCTTTCCTTCTAGGTTCAATGTACATTATTAATACCCAGAGCCACCAGTGTGGCATCTTGCTCCCAAGTATATTTAATGTGGAAGTACTGGATTTAGTATTTTAAAATGAAAAAGAAAAATAGTGTAGTAGTACAATTCAATGAGAAAAGAGTCTGGAGACCAAAAATATTTTTATGCCCCGTAAATTATGTACATTTGGTGGCTCCCTTTTCAGCTTATGTCTAGAGATATGCTTGTGCATGTATATATTTATATTCATGAAAATACTTGTTCACAAATCTCCCAGCTTTTATTTTATTATAAATATATAGTTAAAATAATTTATTTGTTGGGAAGTCTATATATTAGCTCTCCAATGTGCTAATTCTGGATTCATTGTATGTGGTTCCTTTAGACCCCTGCTGTTAGATTTATAGCAATGTTCAGTTGACAAGAGAATCTAAAAGGTATGGGCATAAAACCAACTGAATTTACATGGATTTTGTTTGGTTCATATACGTTGACATGGCGATATATCATCTGAATTAGCAAATCAATTCTACTTTCAGTAACCTTATAGGAATTTTCAGTTTTCACTAGAAAAAAGATAAATAATATATTGTATCTCCCAGTCCCTTAGTGAAGGCTATTCAGATTCTAATCAGAGGAACAAACATTTTATAATAAAAATCCTGGAAAAATAAAACATTATGGATGCTTATTAAACAGTATAGAAATCTCTACTAGACAAATCTGCTACCCCTTTAGATAAATTTTATTTACCTTGAAAATCAGAACTTATTAGGCAAATTACACAAGGCAAAATATAGAGAATATTTGTTCAAAGGAGAACATAAATTATGCATTTTAGAATTAAAAAGTAAAATGTAATATTAAATCTAATAAGATAGAAAATTAATCTCAATAAATTTCATCTCATTTGTTAGTGGGCAAATAATAAATGAATATGATGTTACATTATATTTTATCCTGAAGTATATAAATTAACCTTTTGAAAATAATAGGCTCCCCCAAACTGTTTAATTCCTGTTGGTAAAACTCTGGCCATCTTCATATTATTAGCCAAAACACTGCTTAATTAGATGGTATAATTTATCAGAGAGTGGTAGTTCTTAAATCCTTCTAATTTGGTGATCATGAGAACATTGACCTTAGTTATGACTACTTTAATTTTTTTCATGTGTAGATATATAAGTCTATTCTTGTTGAGATAAATTATATCAACTTTCTCTAAATTACAGTTTCTGGTCATAACTCAGAAAAGGGATCTGGGAACTTTGCACTTTATTTGTGAAAGATACCAAACCATTTTCCAACCATAACGCAAAGAGTTACATAATATTTATAATAATTAAATAGGATATTGTAAATAAGACAACAGAAAATAACTCATAAAACACACATTATACAATAAAAACAGATTAGGAAAGTTATTTTACTGACCTGAATTCGAAGACAGAGTCATCTATTACATCTTACTTCCAAGGCAACTTGTGCCACAAGAAAGTGATGAAATTATAAGCCATACCCAAGTTTCCAGCTGGTCCTAGAACAAAACATGCTCAAGGAAGACCCAAAACAACTCAGCTAAGGAAAAAAATGGAATTGGACTGAGAGTTGAGCTCCTTCTCACTGTAGGTAAAACAGAGTTTTCAATTTAATTCTAAATAAATTATTGCCTTGCAAAGATAATGCAGAACTCTTCAAATAAATAGATAGATGATAGATAGATGATAGATGATAGATAGATAGATAGATAGAGCAGAATCAAGATTGAGAGAGCAATTTAGCGACTTGTGGAACAATATAAAATGTCTAAAATATTAATAATTGGAGTTCCAGAAGAAAAAAAAATGAATAAGAATGGGGCAGAATAATTATTTGAAGAAATAATAGCCCAAACTTTCCACATTTGGTAAAAGAGAAATTTACAGATTAAAGATCAGTAAAGCCAAAATAGGTCAATATGAAGGAAAACCTAGCTTTATCACAGTAAAGCTGCTGAAAATGAAAGATAATCTTAAAAACATTCTCAGAAAAATGGCTTGTTATATAAAAGAAAATAAAAATTAGAAGTACTGCAGACTTCTCATTGAAACTATGGTATCTAGAAGAAAATAAGATACCCTTTTTAATTTGCTAAAATGATTTTTTAAAATGTCAATACTGACTTCTATATCTGGTAAAAATATTCTTCAATAATGAAGTCTAAATAAAATAAAATACTATTTCACAAAATAGGTAATAAAAATAAAGGATCTATCATCCAGAAAAATGTCATTCAACTACACATTCTGAAACTCAGAGGTAATGAGATATGTTTTTGGAATAATGCTGTGTTGGTTGGAATAAGGATCAGTCATTCAACTACCATCTCACTTTATTTACATTTCTCTTCTGGTACATATTCCATTTTTAGATTATACTAATTTAATTAACATGTACTACCTCTCCTATAGATGATTCGAAAAATGAACTGTGTCTTATTTGGTTTGATGTTCCCATAGAACTTTGCACTTAATAGTTGTATCAAAATAGCAGTTGAATAACTAAACCTAATAAATCCTATTAGTATGTCATAGTGAAATAGAGACCTATAATATTAAAAAGTATTTGTGCAAATGTGATTTTTTTCTTTCTGACATAAATTTCCATTCGGATGAGAAGAAAACTTAAAATATCATTTTGAAGTAATTGATTCACAGTAAAGAATATATTTTATGGATTTCTATGTCATAGGTAATTTATAAAATGAATAACATAAAAAGGATTATTAAAATATTCAGGAATAATTGGCTTAGTATCCAACTAGTTTATTCATTTCTTCAGCTATGTTCATTGGCTCATAATGTGTATCAACATTTACTCCCTAACATTTCTTTTGTTAAATAAGAGTAACTATAGTGCTATGACTTAAAAAGTGGCCTCTCAAGACAGAATGCCTGAGTAAAATTCTCAATTTATAAATCCTGACAGCACTAATGGCATAATTTTCTCAATATGCATGTCTCGGTTTCCTCATTTAAAAATAGTTTCTACCTGGTATGTGTGTTGTGAGTGCTTAATACAAAATATATATGTAAAGCACTTAAAATAGTGCTTGGCAGATGTTAGATTTTAGTAGTAGTTAATTACAGAAGTAGGAGTGGTGATAATAGTAGATTATCTACTATAGTGGTAGACTTATTTATTCCCACCCTTGCAGAAACAATAACAATGCTGGTTCTGTTGATTTTTCCTGTCTTGCATTTAAAAAATATTTTCTTTAAAAGTTATAGCCTATGTAGATACAGGCTGTATACATGGGTGTTGTTCAAATGTAAGGTTTTCTAGAGATAATTTTGTATATTTCTGTTTATTTGGATTTTTATTTTCATCCTAAGTTTTTAAATGTAATAGAATTACATTTACTCTAATAGGATTTAAAGTATACAAAATCAATTTTTACTTTAAAAAATTATTTTACAAAAAAGGGACATTTTCATAAAGGCAATTTTTTAACTCTAAAACCCCTTTGCATATTTGTGGGGATATATGGTGGTAGCAGATGTGTTAGATACAGACAGACATTGGATACAGTCTTCAGCCCTATGCTAAAACAAAGAGTAGTTATTCCTTCCTTGTGAGTAACTGACTGCAGGGTTTGTAATAAAATAATTAAAGGAAACAAGATGTAATGCATGTATCTTAAAATGTTGTTTATGATGATCTTCATTTTGAAAATATTAAGAGAAGTAGGCTGTCATCTGTTTATGAAAATTGTTCTCTCTTTGGAAAAAGTAGAAAGCAAGCCAACCTAATGATGTTCTAACTCTGATATTATGAATCAAAGATAATGTTTTACTAGCCAGCACAATCCAGTCAGCCATTGATTCTGTTTTATTTAAATTTTCCTATATTAGATAATGTATTTGAGTCCTCACTAATTAAATCTCATTTTCCTCTGTAAATAAGCCAATGAGAATTAAAAATCCTACCATTATCCATAACACAGAGATGCTTGTGTGTGTGTGTGCATGTGCATGCGCGCGCGCGCACACACACACACACACACACACACACAGTTTTGGCTCTGAACACTGGACATCAGAGCTATTGTAACTGACATTATATCAATTTCATCAGGAAGCATCCTGATACTTAACCTCATTCCTATGACCTCCTCCAATGTAGAAAAATGATTAATAAAACAAAGATATTGTGTGGATAGAAACACTGTCAGCATGCTCATTTAAGAGAAAGGAGAGTTAGGTCATAGAGTTTTCTATCTTAGGGCCAAGGATGAAGAAAGGGCAGTGGAAAGATGGAGGAAATAGATATTTCTTACTCTTTCTTTCCATTTTTGTCCAGCCAGTCAATGGAGTTTTATTTTTCCTTTAGATTCCTGGTGATAAAAAGGAAAGAGGCTAGAAATTTTTGAACTAAATGTTCAAAAGCAATTATGCAAAACAAACTTACATAATCATATATTTAAGAAGATTATTTTCTTGAAGTGAATGGTAACAAATGCATTAATATATATTATATATAATTTTTCATATGATTTATATAACATTTCATATAAATGCGTTACTATATATCAAATTGCCTTCTTGTGTTTATTCTGGTCTATGTCACCATCTGCAAAGACTTAAAAAGAAGCTGTTAATAACAACAATATGTCAGGAGAATATACAATGAAAAATGGTAAAGTCAGGACCGTACAGAAATAGAGATATCTAAACATACATGATCTTGTATCTGCTTCTTTCCCAACTCGTGCCACTCCCTCCTCCTCTCTTCCCCCCACCCTCACAGCCCTCCTCCTCTTCAGCACTTTAATTCACCGTCCTCATAGTCTTTTTTCACTTCTATTGTACACAAAACTCATTTCTACAAAGGGTCCTCATACCTGTATCTTTTCTTATTAGATTGTATTTTCCTTTCTCATCCCTTCGCTAGCTCCTTCTCTCCAATTAGATATCAGCTTAAGTATTATTTCCTTAATTTCCTCTAAGGGTCTTTATCAAACACCCTTTCTATAGCAGGCTCCCCTACCTCCCCATTATATACTGCAGTGCCTTGCATATGTTCATCATAGCACTTACCAAATATTGCCATTATTTTTTAATCTTCTATTTGTTTATACATTATATTTTTTTCCTCATTAGACTCATCTCCACAAGAAAGGCAGTATGCTTTGTTCACCATTGTATCTTTTATTGGGAAAAGTAGTCAGGCTTAGTTTCTGGCCCACTACTCAGTAACACCAGAGTGGCCTTGAACCTGCAACATTTTCTTACTGAGCAATTGAGTCCTCACCGACTGTGCCAGATTTGCCTTTGAGGGAATTATATTTTCCTGTTCCCAGCCAGATGTATACTCTTGTTCTGATTAAGATGTGAGTCAGTGTCCCAGAGACATACTCCTAGCTTTCTCTATTACACAGAAAACTCCCATTGGGGAAGGGTGGAGGTCTTTCCGCTACGCCACAAAATCGCCTTGTGCTTGCAATTACATTGCCTGTGTTGGCTGTGGAGCAGACCCATAGTTAGGTAATGGAGGTCTAATGCATTGCAGAAGAGTAGATCTTGTCCACTCTCTCTCTCTTTCTGTAAGTAAAAGCTCTACAACTTGAGCCTGATTTGCATGTCGTTTGTGCTCGATGTTCTTGAATCATACACAAATCTCTTCCCTGGACTGCACTTATCTGCCTTTTGACCTTGGCTGTACAGTCTGGCCACAGGGAATGGAGAAAAATCCTTAATGATTTTCACAACACCCAATACATAGAAGATATTTAATAAATATTCATTTAATGAATAAAGTAAGAATAAAGAAAATCTTACCAACCTCTGCCTAAACATATTAACTAGTTCCATAATTAAGAAGTAATGGAGAATGATATGAAACTCCAATATATAGCATTTTTGTGGTCAACACTTGTATAAAGTTAACTCAATAGCAAACTTTTTATTATAATTGATTTCATAATTTATTTTCAATCATATTTAATTCTTTGTCATTTTTTTACACAATCATAGAAGGCCTCTATTTATTTTTATAGATTATTAATCACATCTCAAGTACCTCAAAGTTTAGACTAGGTATATCAGGTAAAAAATATTTTTTTAATAGTGATTCTTTAGCCACGTTTATTTCTCTATGAACATTTTACAAGCATATCTTCTCCATACTTCCCTTTTTACTGCCACTGGGTTTTTAAAGAAATATTTAAGATAAATGATAGCTTATAAAAGCAAAAGATAAAAGAAATGAAAATTATTAAATCAGTGATTCATGCTATGTACAGAACAAATGAAGATTTGATCTTTACAAAAGACTGAAAAGAAGTAAAACCTAGAATATGTTTTTGAGTTAGAACTGAATACTCAAAAAAGAATAAAAAAATAAAAACAAGGAAATAAGAATTAATTTTGAATACATTCTAGGAAAGATGAAAGCAACACCAAATATCAAGGGGAAAAATGGACCTACCTGTCTGCTGTCGAGTTGGCAGGAGATGCCTTTGTCCTGTTCATACCTCCTCATGCCAGTCCCACGTGGACTCTGCGGTAAATACTGTTTAGCTTAGCAGTCTATCATTTTCCTTGTTCAAATCTCTACTTAGAAAGGTAAGAATTTGCCCCTGGCTCACTGGACTATTGCCCTACATAAAGATAATTAGATTTCAACAGAACAGAAACTAATTTTTGGATTTAATATAGTGCTGCTTTTAGATAGTAATAAAATCCTTTTCTAAAACACTAAGTGCACATCAGCATTAACATAAATCAAGCAGTTTCCAGCCTTACATTGGAAGGGTGTTTTTCATTATTTAAATCCCTAGAAATGGCACAATATCTATCACTACCTAATAAGTTTCTATTATGGATTCAGATGATCCTAGTTTATACTTGAGTTGGAATCCAGAGGGTTTTCAGGAATTAGAAAATATGGACTGATTTGATTGGTTTGGGCTGAGCTTTTCACTTCTAAGTCTTAAGAGATAGAAGACTACTGAATCATTGGGTTGCCACAAGTTAAATTTGCTGTATTAATTATAGACTTTATTTATATAAAATTAGGTCACATGTTTTTTCCTTAGGAATTAAAAAATATTCTTACATAATTTTTATCCAATATGTGGAAATCATCGTTCACTAGGCACATTTTGATGATCTATCACAAAAAAAAAATGGTGTGAATTGAAGTTCCTAATAACATATGAAAAGAACTTGTAACATCCAGAGAAAACAATCATTCCATAGTGTGGCTTCATGATGCCAAAGGGCCAGACCATTCATGGAAGTGGAAATAACCTGTATTTTGTCATGCAGAGAACACAGGTGAATACTTGCCTGATGAAGATTTTTATTTTTCTTTTATTTCATCATGTTTTCTCATTATACTTCATGGTAAATATATTTAGATTAAATCATATGTTAAGGAATCATATAATTAGGACTGTTTTATTCTTCCTGAAATGGCACATAATTTTACCTTCCCTCTTTTCTTCTTCCTGCCTAATCCTTAGGCAACACTGATTCGCTTTCTTTCACTGCTTAGTAGTTTGCATTTTCTAGAGTTGCATATAAATGAAATCATGAAGTATGCACAGTTTTTAGTGCTGCAACTTTCATAGATTATTATATTTTGTGTATATTGATGGTTTATTCCTTTTGCTGAGTAGTAATCCATTATATGAATGTATCACAGTTTATCAGTTTATCTGGTTTCTTTCCAGTTTTTGGCTATCAGAAAAAACATATGAACATTTTTGTATAAGCCTGTGTATGTGCAAAGATTTCATTTCTCATGAGAAAATACACCAAAGTGGAATGACTAGATAATACTTTTCTTTTAAGAAAGTGCCAAGATGATTTTCATATTAGTTACACAATTATAAACTCTCACCAGAAGCATATGAGTGTTCCAGTTCTTCCATATCCTCAGCAAAACTTGGTACATTTGGACTTTTTAAATTTTACCGATTCTGATAGGGTTGTAATCATATTTCATTTTAGTTTTAATTTGTGTTTCCTTAATGGCTAATAAACCTGAGTATCTTTTCATGAGCATATTTGATATCCCTATATTTTCTCTGGTGAAGTTCCTAACAGGAATAAAAAGATTTTATTTATTAAAAATAAAATTTAAAAAATATCTTATAGTTATGTTTTGAGAGCTCTTTATATAGTCTATATACAAACAGTTTGTCAGATATGTGATTTGCATATATTTTCTTTTGGTCTATGTCTTGCCTCTTCGTTTTCTTAAGTGTCTTTTATAGAGCAGAAGCTTTTAATTTTGATGAAGTCCAATGTATCCTTTTTTCTTTTATGACTATGTTTTTGGTATTTACCTAATCCAGGATGACAAAAATTGTCTCCTATGTTTTGTTCACTTTTCTAGAAGTTTTATGTTTTAAGATCTCTTATCCATTATGATTTATTTTTTTACATGATATTAGAGGTGAATGAAAGTTTCTACGTAGATATGAATGTCCAATTGTCCCAGTGTTATTCTTCAAAAGACTATAATTTCTCCACTGAATTGTCAAAACTGTTATTCATAGATATATGAGTCTATTTGTGGACTCTTTATTCTGTTCCATTCATCTCTTTGTCTCCCTTGACCAAATTTCCATGCCATTTTGATTATTAGAGGTAAATTGGAGGGCAACCTTTTTATGCAGATTAAAAATAAGCAGTATATTAGTTTGATTTGAGTCTTATCTGGGGCTAATAGATGAAAATATTTTTAACAGTTTTGAAATGTTATATTTGTGTGTATACCCATATACAAAGAAGTGCCTGGAGTATATGGGGCATGAATCAAGATTTCACTTTCTAGTCTACTGTTTGTTATTTGGTTATTTTGTTATTGTTCATGTGTTTATGTCAATGTGTTTATATGTTTGGCAAGGTATGTTTACAATTGCACATGAAAAGTATATCGACAGGGAAAAAAACACAAACATTGAAGCCAGTTCCATTTTATAATTAAAAATAAAAACATCGGGTGCAGTGGAAACATGTTTTAGATAAACACATTTAAGTTTATAATTTAATGCATATTCCAATTTATTATTTCATCCAGCATTAGTAATAGTGACAAAAATAAATTTTAAAACCTAAAAGAAATTTTCGGTCTGTGTTGAACTGTACTTCTTACTTTTATTTCTTCAATTCAGCCAGTTTTTATCTTCAATATTATAAATCTTGGAGGTTCGGATAGTACAGGTTAATTTTCAATAGCACAGCTGAATATTTAGCCTTTGGAGACTCATTTGAGCATTGGTGTATGTTGACCCTGTGGCTCGATTTTCTTTTTTCTTCTCAGCAGTATTCAAAGCTAGACACATGCAGGCAGAATACCAAATAAATGAGTATCTAGCCAAGTTTTTAGGTTTTTACACTGCCTTTTGTGTTCGTATTTTGTTTTTAAATGATAGCCCTTTTTATTTAAAAAGTCACATAAATGCAAGGAAAGAGTAGAAAATAAACTTAGAAAATACAGAATATTATAAAGGAAATAGAAAGTATTCATAAGCTTAATATCAGAGATAACTGTTGTAAATATTTTTATCTCTTTCTGATAGCTAAAGTTCATATTTATTTTTGCTTTTAATCTACTTTATTTATACTCTTGTGATATATTTAGCTATGCCACTAAATACAGTTTTTAAGGACTGCTAGTGTACTATTTAATGAATTAAATTTCTCTTATTAGGAAATTAAGTTATCAGTATTTTTTTTATTATAAATGACATTCTGAAGGATAATTTGTATGTGAATATTTGAAGAGTTTATAGTTATTTTTAAGATTAAACATTTAGGACTAGAATTTCTGGGCCAAATTTTATTAATATTTTAAAGCCTATTACAAAATTACAATTTACATGTCCTGGAAGGTAATTTTCTTCTTTATGCTGATTAATATATCTTCCTACAAAATGCCCAGAAAATACTTTGAGTTGGTTGTGTGTGTTTATGAGAATATTATGACTTTTTCCCATCTTTTGCTTATTGAGAATCGTTGATACACAAAAAATAAAATTATCAGTGTACCTTATCATGCAGTCATGATAATCAAAATTGTTTTCAAAAAAATCTTTCTTTTAATTGATTAAATATAAGATTGTCTTATAGTAGTACTACTTATATCTGACATCCCCAGCAAACAGTACTCAAGCCTACCTGTAATTCGTTGCATATTCTCAAGTTATTAAATATGATTTAAGCTAGGTCTACTGCAAGGTCTACATGACACAACAATGTCCATTGTTATTGGGTACCTACTTCTTCTAAAAGAACCTGCCCATGTTTATTTCCATTTATGAAGCTTATTTTTAGTTAGCTATCAGGTTATACTTCAGGAATCAATTCATCTGTAATTTCTTAATATTCTTTCAGAGTAGGGAAACCAGACTTTGAAAGCATATGTATATTCTCATTCTCATTTTCTCTCTCTCTCTCTCTCTCCTCTCCCTCCTCCTCCTCCCTTCCACCTCCCTCTCTCCCTCCCTCCATACACAAACACACATACACATATATGTATATATATGTATATGTATATATGCGTATATTATTACATTTTATACCAATTAAGGAAAATATTATCAAGAAAGGGAAAAGAGGAAATATAAATCACTATTGGATTTTTCACATGATAAATTTGTATCTTATTGTTATCTCAATCTGGTAAATTTATTTATAGCAAGAATTATTCTCAGATATCTAAGAAATGTAAATTTATGTATTTTCCCATATTTGAACTTACTTCTCACTTAGGCATCATTTTGTTGAGTATAGGAATTGATCTTGATCAAGTTAGAATTCCATCCTACTTTTCCAATGATTGCATCTAATCTTGGAGGTTAATATGGTTTCAAACAACCATTGGAGAGAAGAGGAGAACTAGTGATATTTGATTCTCAGTGTTTTTAGCTATCCTTGATGGAGATAGCTCTGATACCTGCAATTCCATCTAAATTTCACTCATTAGACTAGAGTGGTTATTCTTTACTCCTGACCATAAGAACTCTTAGATTTCTCAGTGCTCTGTGCCACATCAGTGCCACTCTAGATAACACTGGAGAGCTCCCATATCTCCTGAACCATACTACAGGGCTGTCTTAGCTCCTTGTGTCTAGGAATCCACACCATTTACACATTTTATCTGCCCTTTCCCATGAAAGGAGCCTGAGGTCTGGTCAATTCTCTAGGTTTTATGTGGAATTGGAATACAAAGTACTTATACCCCTAGGTTCCCAAATTTTCACAAGTATTTCTCTTGCTTTCACACTTCCAGGCTGCAGTCAGAAGGGGAATGGCCAGGGCTCCTTCGGAAACTCACCAAGTTCTCTTTATTTCATATTTGATTCTCTTCCTCTTCTCTCCAGCTTAGACAAAAATTGCTAACCTCTAGGGCAGGAAAAACTATCTCTGACATATTTTTCAAGTCTTTTGTCTTAGATCTAACTCACAGATTTTATAAATCAGAAGTAAAGAATTACATTCTTTTCAACTTTGCATTTTTGCTTGATCATCTCTTTATCTGGAGAATTCTGGATGCTCCCTGAATGGTGATGGAGAAAAGGGCAGGAGGAATTGTTCACAGAAAATTTGAATAGAAAATAATCACATACAATAGAAAAATTAAAAATTTATCACACTACATCTTTTTTGACAACATACTTTATATTTTTACTCCCCAGTGAGTTCAATTTTCACCATAAAGCATTGGGCAACATTTCAGTCACCTCATCTCTGAAAAAGAGATAGTCACAGAAACTAAGTAATAAGATTATAATAAAAATTAAATGAGATAATTCTCACAAATAGAAGTTCAAATTTAAAGCACATAAATAAAGTATTAATTTTAGCTACTATTAGCTAATAGTTTGGAATGAACCAAGCTATTTTTTCACCTCAGTTCTTTACTCCTTGATTCCTTACATGATTTGATCTTTCTCATAACTTCAGGAGTTCAATAATACTAGTTGGATGAATGAATGAATGAATTACCATTATTTTTATAAGTATTAATAATAACATTGAGTTTTACTAATTAGATATATCAGGATTATTCATAATTTAAAAATATTTAAAACCTTATAAAGCATTGTTATTTACTCACAAATTCGTCATTGGCAAAGGGGAAATTGTAATTGAGTCCATTTTGCCTATGGTCAAACTCATTTATATCCTTTTTCAAAGGACAGTTAATGATGAACAGGGAAATATTAACATCCAGAAGAGTCTGTTTCAAAAGGCTTTAGGCAGAACTTTCAAATCTAGAAATAATTCTCAGGCAGCATTTCAAAGTGAAAGCATTAAACCATTCATTGCAGCACTGCAGACCTGACTTTTATAGCCCTTCAAATGATTCGACGACTTTTTGACCCAGACATCTTGGTACAGTCTGTCTTTAGAAAGGCCACAAGGAAGAATATTCACTATGAAAAGTGAATTTTCACGTAATCGTATTTGTTTAAGTTTTTTTAAAGAAAATTTTGTTGTGACATTTTGCTTATTTTAATATTTTACTTATTTTTTATATCTGCATCATTGAAACAAATATTTTAATCAGCTTTTTGAAGATGATATATGAAGATACATGTAACACATGATTGAAACATCAGGTACAACATTTGAAAATAGGAAAGGCAAAATAGTGTGGTAGATGAAGCACTAAATTAAATACTAATTCTGCTACCAAAAAGCTGTGCAAATGTTTGAGAGTCATTTTAACTGACAAGATATTTGTTTCTATAACCTGAAAACGATGGTCCAGTTAGTGTAATTAGTCACAACTAATAAAAAGCCCACTGAAATTAGGTTCAACAGTGTAGGGCATTTAGTTGTTCATATACCTGTAAATTTCAGATGCAGTGTAGCTTCAGGTAAGGCTTTTTAAGCAGTTCAACAATTGCATGAGAAAAATGGCTTTATCTTTTTTTATGCAAGTAAGGGTAAGACAATGGTACTCTTAGTTCCATAAAGGCAGTTTCATCTTCTAATTAGATGTCCTTAATATCATAATGGTAAAAATGGTTTGGGGTCTCTTTTTCACACTATGTTGTTTAGAATAAGAAAAAAAAAATTGTATTCTAGACAATTTCTTTGAAATCAGACAATGATTCTCATTGTATTTTTTGGTAGTTATCTGTTTCTCTATCTGTGGCGAATTAAAGATGGCAAAATACTTTGACATTCCTTTCATTGGAAAATCGGATCTACGTCCTCACTCCTTGAATTACAGGTGGAAGCTCTGTGACCCCTTTAACCAACAGAATCACACAAATAATGTAGAGCCAATTTCTAAGCCCAGGCATGAAGACACCAGTAGTTTCTATGTCATATCACTTGGAACACTCACTCTTGGAACTTTGCTATTATGCCATGAGAAAACCCAGTAGACTAAAGGCCCACATGGAGAATCTGGGCACTGCCAATAGCCTGAATTGAGCAATCAACCACCATTCAGTAATAATGTAGTCAACCTGATAAGTAAACCATGTTGGAAGCAGATCCTTCAGCCCTCTTTGAGATGCCCTAGCTGATGCCGTGTGGAATAATGAAAGCTATCTCTTATGAACCTTACCTAAATTACAGATCTGTGAGCAGAGTAAATTTTTGTTGTTGCTCTAAAAGACTAGGTTTTGAGGTGACTTGTTTTACAGCAATAGTTCACAAGAACAGCATTGTATCAATAGCACAGGCTTCAATATTTATTCTTTCCTAATTGTGTATGCTTCTTCCGAATGTGTGGTGTAGCATCTTTCTTTCAAGGATAGTATTAACATGAGTAAACCATGTAGCATAATTAATGTATTCATATTATTTGGATGGGTTAATATTTGGTAAGTGGTATTATTAACATTACAATGATAAAAATAAATATGTACACATTTTAAAAGACAAATTCAAAGTAAATCGTTACAAATTGTTCTATGCACCTCTCTATAATTTTCAGAATATAATGTGAATCCTTCTGCAAAAGATAATATCACATCCTCTCAGGCTCTTAAATGGATGTTTTCTCCCCTTGATATGTGAAAGAAAAGGTCATGAGCATGAAAAATCCTCTGATTTGCCTGATCTTTCCATTTTCTATTTATGTAGAGGGAACACTGATATCTCTACCAAATATTCAGAGAGAAAATTCTGCAAAATGTAAAAATTGTTCTAATGTCAACAGTTCTAATTTCCTTTCCAAGTTTCATTACAAATATTGATGAAAATATCTCAATTCTGGAAATATTTGTGTCTGAGCAAAATGTTGAATTCAATAGCATTCTGATTGTGACTTACAACAGTTATAGGAATTAATTCTATTCAGATGTTTAAGAGGCTTTTCTCATTTCCTTCATCAGGTTCAATCATAAATGGCTTAATCATTCAAAAGACATTACCGAATTAGATTGCATTAACTGCATAATAGAAAAGAAAGGGCAATATGGAAACAAACTGAAATGCTATTAGGAAGGAACTAAGTTCATTCCCTTTAATTCCTTTGTTGATTTGTTGAAATGGTTGATATGACCTCAATCAGGATTCTTGTTCTCTTTTGTTCATCAGTTTCTCTCCACTTTAGGAAACATGCATTTATATTTTTGAGAGAGAAGTATAAAGGTTATATGTACGTTAAGACAGAGATATTAGACAACTGTGTGTGTGAATTTAGAAGTTAGGTTCAAATTTTGATAAAAGGTAGCAAAAAATAAGTATGAGGTTACATAGTAGACGTATAAATTTTCTCTGTTTTAACACCAGTCATGAATAGGAAAACGCTATTCTATGGAGAAAGGGAGAAGTAACTAGTTGGTAAACATTAATGAGATAAAAGAAGTGATGATCTTCAAGAATGGTTAAGATTAGACAAAATAGCTGTCACCTTTTATGTGAAACAGTTTTTTCAGGAAGTCATAGTGGACAAGTGCTAGACTGATTCATTTATGTTCAGAATTTCAAAGCAGAAAAAAAATCTGGGATCACCTTCTCAATTGCTCATTCTTTATAAATATGTCTGCAGTCCTGAAGTGACTTGTTCAAAATCACTGAGCTTTTTTCCAATAGAGTAAAACACACTGGCCTGTGGCTTTTGATGGGACCAATGTTCTTTGCACCTCTCTTTACAGCTTCTAAAATGAACTTCTTACACTTCAATCATTCTTTGTCTTATCTGAAGTTATTTTAACATCTATTATTTGAAGCTCACAGGTAACACCATGGCCCTCATTTCTCTCAGCTTATTTCTCCAACATTATATTGCATTACTCTTTTCATCCACTTCATTTTTCATACCAGATAAATTTCCTTGGTTTTTCATATTCACCACATCTGTCTTGTATTTTGTCTTTAGAAAAGGCCTTGTAATGCATCTCCTGCTTGGAATACTCCTTTCCTTCCCTTTGCCCCATTAACCTCCTAGATTTTTACTATTCTTTTTGGTATCTTAAAATTAAAGTAGGATATGGCTTGGTTCCCGATGCTTCATATACTTTGGGTTATAAATAGATAGAGTGTGCTGTGTATCTTTTTACTTGAGAGATTTATTAACTGTTCTCACAAGTCTGCTCTTTCTCTTCACCTTTTCAAATGCTATTAATGGGAAATCCCTCTAAAAATATAGGCCAGAATATAAATCAGTAAACAAATATGATGATTACACATTATGATAAGTACCATGAATGTAATAAACAAAGTGGTGAGCTGGAAGAAATTGGGAAGCCACTCTGTATGCACAATCAAAGACGCCATTGAAAAGGATGTGAAACTTATATTTTGAGGAGAATTTAGCCATGGAAAGGGCTGAAGGAAAGACATTCTGGACAAAAAAAAAGCAATAAATATATAAGCCCCAAGGAGAAGAAGGAATTGGTACATTTAAAACACAGAAGGAAGCCCACTGAGGCAATAGGGCAGAATAGGAGAATATTAGAAGATGGGTTTGGTAAGGTAGGTATGAATCAGATCATTCTAGGCAGAATGAAAAGTTACCATTTCGTTGTAAGCACCAAAGGATATCAGGTTTATGTTTTAAACTGCTGATGGACTATTTGGCTCACATTTTACCTTATGCCAAAGAATAGCTAGATTAGGAATTTAACAGTTAATGGGCTTGAATAGAGACAAAGAAGAACAGTAAAATACGTAGTACCTATTGAGAACTTATCATGGCTACTCAGTCTAACAAACAAATAAAGATAACTACTAAGTCATAAAACTTCGAATGAGAGATTATAAGGAGAAGGGTCAACTTGATACCTAACATCATTTTTTTTTTTAGGATAAATTTTTTATAATTTTTCTCTACATATAAGAGTATATATTCATGCATGTATATCTGTATGTAGTAAATGGGCCTTTCATTTAACTTTTTCTATATAAGTAAAACAATAGAAATATGTCTATCCTTCATAATTGTTTTCTTATTAGAGTGAAAAATGACATCAGACAATTTCCAGTTATAAATTTACTTATATTCCTTGAATTTACTTATATTTACTTATATTCCTTGAATTTGCTGATTTAAAATATATGGCAGGTTAGAAGTGATAGGGGAAGTAATCACTTTTTATGACAGAGGGAGTCATTTTACGATAGAAATTAGAAGTGGATAAAACATTCATTAAATCAGCTACACAAGCATAGAGATGAAGTGTTTAGGAAACCTGGGGAACATTACATATTCTCAATACTAACTTTACTTTGCATTGCCAAAAACCAGTTTTCTATTGATAACCCTCTTCTCTAAAATTATTTTTTATATTCTCACCAGCTAATCAGAGTATAGGAGAGAATAATATACTTGTGATAATTTTACTCATAACAGGTAACGGTCATTGAAATGTCCGTGAGGCCATATAGTAAGAAGACAAGCAATCATATCTAATTGTCTTTTATTTTTTCTACACATTACTTATGTACTAGTTTGGGAGAATAGTTTGTCAAATTAAGATTATGAAAAAAATATCCAACTTTTGCTTAGAGAGATATTAGGGTCAGGAGTCTTATGAAGCCAACATGCCAAGTTTTATTTGTTATAAAAATCTGTAAGTAAAATATAACTTGTGTATATTACTGATAAAGCAGTCAAAAAGTTAGGTAAAAGGCAACTTTCTATTGCACCATTTGCCTCAAGATATGTCTTCTCTAGGAACCCCTTGCTAATTTAAATCACTAGTGGATAGTTCAAGTCAAATCAACAGCAGTTAGTTTCGCACTTTGTTCTGTATGGTGAATCAATGTATATAAAACTTAGACTGTATAATAATATGTAACAAAGTTTATCCCATAATTGTTTGTTTTCCTATATAATTTAATGAGAGTGTTATGAGATTGCAAGGGAACTCAAATACCTTAGCACATTGCATGTCACACAATATGCTCTTTACTCCCTCCTTTCTTTCATTCACTCATGCTTTTTTCTCTTCTTCATTTCCTTCTCCATTTTTCTTTAGTTCCCTCTTTCATCTTAAATTTAAGCTGCTTGAGATGAAGGACTTTTACCTTACTGTACAGTCCACAATATCTAGCATAGTGTGAAATACAGGAATTCAATAACTTCTTGTCCACGGCTTTGGGAAAAAATTCTCTCTCTGCTCAACAGAAATTTACCTTCCAATTTCCTCACAGAGAAGCACAAAAGGTAACTTTTTTTATTCATTTTCTGTATCTATTTAAAGTACTTCAGTCTATATATTCTCCAAGATATCTTCAGTATGAGTTATTCTATACTACATCCACATTATACACATTTAACCACTGCCCCACTGAGCTTTTCTTCCTCCCTTCGTCTCTCTATCTCCCTTCTCTCCTCCCTCATCTGTTAGCTCACAAGCTCCAACAACCCTTTAAGATTAATAAAAATGGAAGAAAATCACTCTCCATTCTATATATTTTAATTTGAGCATTCAGATTGTCATAGCAATGTGACAGACTTTTTAAAATTAGATGTTTTCTTTATCAACAGCACTATTTTTTCTATTTTTTCTCTCTCTCTCTTTCTCATACACACACACACACACACACACACACACACAGATGCACACATACTTGAATTGAAAGATGTCATGAAAAATTGTAGGCAAAACTTCTAAAAGCTATACTACAAACAAGAGAAACTTCAAATACTAAAGTTAAAGTTAAAGTTAAAATTTTAAACACAATTTAAATTTATATTTTTGAATTTTAACTAATAGTCAACATGTTTTTATTCAGACATTTGTTTATGTCTAGCGCTATTTTACATACCAAGTGGATTCAGAGGGAGCATTATAAAAATGAGCTTTGAACTTGATTAGACCTTAGATACAATTAGTTAATTCCCTCAGATAAAAGAAGAAAAATTGTTATTCAAGGGAGTTGTGTGATTGCATCACTGTATTTTAAGAGATAGTGCCATCCTACAAGACTCTTAATACATAAGTGGGGCAATAAAATTACATACACATACATGTGCACACATACACACAATATTCAGATACCTTCCAATACATAATGAAAGTTATTATTTGATATGTTTATATACATATATGGTGGTAGGAACTCTCAACATGATATCCACCATCTTAACACATTTTTAAGTGTACAGTGCAGTATTTTTACCTGCAAACACAATGTTGTACAGATCTCTAGAATGTAATCATCTTGCAAAATTGAAACTTTATATCCCTTGAACAGCAACTCTCCATTCTCTGCAACCCATCTCTTACAACTACCATTCTGTTCTCTGCTTCTATGTATTTGAATATTTTAGATAGCTCATGTAAGTGGAATCATGTGGTATTTGTCCTGCTACTAGCTTATTTCATTTAGCATAATGTTCTCAAAATCTATCCATGTGGTCAAATATGGCAAAATTTCATTATTTTTAAAGTTAAATAATAATCCCTTGTAGTATATATCACATTTTCTTCATCTGTTCATTTCTCAGTGGACATTTAGGTTGTTTTCACCTCTTGGCTATTATGAATAATAAATGCTGCAATGAATGTAAGAGTGCTAATATCTCTTCAAAATCCTGATTTCAATTACTTTGGATAAATAACCAGAAGTGGCATTGCTGGATCATGTAGGATTTCTATTTTTAATGTTTTCAGGAAACTCTATAATAGCTACCAATTTACATTCTCACTGATAGTGTACAAGAGTTCCATTTCTTCCACATCCTTGTCAATACTTGTTTTCTGTTGTCTTTTTTATAAAAGCCACCCTAACAGGTGTGAGGTGATATCTTGTGATTTTGATTTGCATCTCCCTGATGATTAATGATTATCAAATCTAATTAGTGATTAATTGAGATTCCCATATGTTATCTTTGAGAAATGTCTATTTAAATATCTAGCCTAGATACTTAAAATTAGGTTATTCATTATTTATTTGACTCGAAGAAGTTTCTTATATATGTTTAATATTAGCCCCGTATCAGATATGTGATTGAAAACTTTTTTCTCCCATTCCATAGGTCGCCTTTTCACTTTGTTAATTGTTTTTGTTTTGTTTGTTTTGCTGTGAATAAACTGTTTAATGTAATCCCCTTGTCTGTTTTTGCTTTTGTTATGTGTGCTTTTAGTGTCATACCCCAAAAATTCATTGCCAAGAGCAATGCCAGGAAGTTTTCCTCTAAGTTTTCTCCAGGAGTTTTAAAGTTTTAGATCTTACATTTAAGTCTTCAATGTATTTTCAGGTTTTTTTTTTTTTATGTGTGGTTATGATAATTGTACAATTCTATTATTTTGTATTTAGATATCTAGTTTTCCCAACATTTATGAAAAGACTGTCCTTCCCACAGTGAATATTCTTGGTACTCTTTTCAAAGATTCATTGACCATATATGCATGGGTTTGTTTCTGGACTCATTATTCTGTTCCATTGATCTGTAATTCTGTTTTTATGCCAGTACCATACTATTTTAATGACTGTAGCTTTGTAATATATTTTGAAGTAAGGATTTATATATTTTGAAATGCTTCCAGCTTTGTTCTTTGTTTTCTTAATTATTTTAGCTATTTGGGGTCCTTTGTGTTTCTATATGAATTTTAGAATTATTTTATCTCTTTCTGTAAAAAAAATGTTATTGGGATTACACTAGTGATTTCATTGAATATATAGATTATTTAGAGTGATTTGGACTTTTTAACTATATTCAGTCTTGCAGTTAATGGACACGGGTTATTTTTATGTGTCTTCTTTAACTTCTTTCATAGAGGTTTTGTAGTTTCCAGTGAACAAGACTTTCATCTCCTTAGTTAAGTTTATTCCTAAGGGTTTTATTCTTTTGATGCTATTGTAAAAGGAATTGTTTCTTAGTTATCTTTTGTGATGGTTCCTTGTTAATGAATAGAAATACAGCTAATTTTTCTTGTTTTATATCCTGCAGCTTTATTGAATTCGTTTATTAGTTATAACAAGTTTTTTTCTACAATCTTTAATATTTTCTTATATGATTATGTAATCTGTGAACAGAGATAATTTTACTTCTTCCTGTCTGATTTGGATGCCTTCTATTTCTTTTTCTTGTGCAATTGCTCTGCTTAGGATTCCCAGTACTATGTTGAATGGAAAGGATGAACATGAATTGATAAGTTCTTAATACATGTTGGCTGCTGTGCTTATCAATTTATGTCATCTCAAAAATGAAACAGTCCTCCAAAGTAAGCATAGTTTTCCTTAACATATTTGCAGCTAAGCCTAGAGGAAAATAAGACATTTGTGGAAAGTCTCTCAGGTAAGAAGTGATGAAGCTGGATTTAAATCCAGCAAATATGTTACTGCGTAAATGTCTCCAAAGTCCACCTTTTTTATTCCATTATTCAACTCTGTCTTTCTACAGAGATCATTTTTTTAATGTTGGCATTAGAAAATGATATATATTAGAAGAAAATGTTAGTGGTGCAGAAATAAATTCATGAGAGAATTAAAGATGACTAGATTAATAAGTCTTGGAGCCATTAGGAAGACTTTTCTAAGAATGTAATTTTGGAACTGAGGCTTCATTATGAACTTTTTATTTACTTATTTTCCATTTTGATAGATGTAGTTGTAAGGTAAAATTTCATTTCTTATATCTGGTGCACTTCAGTTTTGGGACCATCTTAAAATGTCACCAGAAATATCACTTTTTAAAAATACCTTTCGGTGTTTACTAGACTAGTTACATACTTTCTCACTTGGGTGGCAGCAGTGAGTAATTATACTGGCATCCAGTCATTCCACAGTTTTGCCACTGTGAGATTAAGGCCTTCGTGTCTGCTACAACACCTGGTTAAGATATATTCTGATTCTGTAATTGAACCAAACAATCGATGTCATTGTAGTGAGAAAAGATCATCAAAACAGTTCATACTTGTCATGGTTTAGTTCAACTTATAACTTAATTACAATGTGTCCTGTAGCTAAATTTAATATAGACTAACTACTGTCTTGTATTCTTCAGTAATATGGATTCAAGATAAAATGTTCAATTTCTTGAGGCCAATGCACCTGTATCTCTGTACTTGAAAGTCTTTGATTTTTCTAGTATTTGTTCTCTATTCTTTATTCAGCTAACCATTTTAGTTTATACTTTCAATTGATCTTACTTATACAATTGAATTGGTTTTCTAAATTATCTCTCTGCCTTCAATCTCCAACCAGTATAATTCGTTCTTTCTACAATAGCCAAAGATATTTTTTCTAAAATCATCTGCTCAAAAAAACATACATGGGTTTCATGGGCAACAAAATAAAGTTAAAAATCTTCTTTCCAGTATCAGTTTCTAGCAATATGATGAATTAGATACACAGGTAGACTCTAGGTCTGTGAAAACAACTAAAAATTTCTGGGGATAATTATTTTAAATATCATTTAAAAAGTAAAGTAAGAAATGCTTAGGCTAAAAGTAAATGAAGATGGAAATTCAGATAAGCAAGGCACGAATGCCATATTTACTATTGAGAGCATTTGCTAAATCAGGTTAAATTGAGGTAGGAGTTACATTAAGACCCCTCCTCAGAGCCACTAAAATGAAAAGCAGCCCTGAACAATAGCTTTGACGTAGTGAAGCAGTTTTGTATTTTAAAACTCTCTGCTAAAGTGGAAAATAAAGGGGATAGGGAAAGTCCCTAGCATAGGCATTCAAAGGAGCATAGCTGGTGTAACCTAGAATTCACTTTTGCTTCATTATATGATCATTATAATAAATTAGCATTGCAGTTAAGGCTGTACCCATCATGCATCCGATGCCATGACTGTTTTGAAAAGCCCAAACCTAGTAAGAAAAGGCACGTCTCCTTAATTCCAGGGGGGGGCGGGGAGAAAAACCTTTGCCCAGAGTGACCACACAAAATTATGACTCTTCACACTCCTTAGTTCGATTAATGCATAAAATCTCCAAACCCGCCATGGTCAGAGAAGCTCTCCCTTGAGCCTGCCCACTCTCTCCTCTGAGAGTATACTTTCACTTGGCAGAAATCTTTGGGGCTAACCACTTTTGGCAGCTTCCTCTCCCTTTTGAGAGTGAGCTTACTTTGTCTTCAAGGTTGACCACTCTTAGTAGCCTGTTCTCTCTTCTAAAACTATACTTTCGCTTTCAATAAAGCTAGCTTGCATACAATTAATTTCTATATCTACCTTCAATTCTTTGTCAATTGGACACCAAGAATCCGAGGTCCAGGAGTTCCAAGACTCCCCAGATCCAGACTACAAGAGACAAAATTCAGGGTGTAGCCAAAATAGAGTCTAATAGGAGACCACCACCCAGAAGACTAGTTCTTTAAAGATGAACCAGAAATAAATCAGTACTATCTTCTCACTCCTCTCAGAAGGGACACAAGGGAGAATGCCCATTTTAAGAACTTGACACTAAGGAAGGAATCGAAGGGGATGATCTGCATACAATTTCCTTGAGAATACAGCACCAAGTCCAAAGCTAAAATAATTTCTTCTCTAGCTTCTTAAATTTCACTTTCTTAGCTAATATATTTTAAGATTATTTAATCTTTTAACAAGAAACAGCAACATATTTTAACATTTGAATTGAATAGCTAGTCACATAAATTAAGTAGCAGACATCTGTTAATTAGCTTGATCATCATCTATTTTCATTATTCTGGCCATGCCCCTCCAGTTTTCCTTAGGAAATCATTTCCCTCCTATTCTTAACTCTTGTATTTAGGATGAGACTTTTTTCATATACCTACTCAACCCAGTCTCATCTCTACTGCAGTTCCAGATCAGGGCAATCAGAAAATTTTCATATTCTACAGTTACTTTATAGATGTACATCTCATCCAGTTCTGGGGCATCAGGAGACTATCTCTTCTCTGAAGTTCATTCAAACTCTTACAATCTGTGCCTTCAAATTCAAAAGCTACCAAATGAAGAAAACCTGCCCAAGTAGCAAAAACAGAGAAAAACAAAACTGATAAAGACAGAAATAACATCCTAAAGACATCCATTGATGCTCTTTGAATCTAACAACATCTAAAGACAGGTTCAGCTCTTGAACTTTTTAGTTGCATGCACCAATACATTCCCATTTCTGTTTATTTTACTTTGAGTTGAGTAACTTGTCATAAAAGCATACAATCTGGTCTTATTTATGTGTGATAAATGAACATAAATCCTCTCCGGAACCCACCTATTAATTTCTTAAACAGTTGACAACTACATCAGGAAGTCATCTTTACCAGTTTAATTTTAACAGAAACTGCATCACAGAATAAGTGAGTCACTACTTCTAGCTCTCCAGCTGACCTTTCTCGAGTCACAGAAATCTTTTAGGACCCATGCTGAACTCTGGCAATAAAAATGATAGTTTACTAACCATTTTCAGAACAATACAAGTATTTCTGAATTTATTCATTTGTGTTTTGAGTGCCTATTCCATATAAGCTTTATACTATATTCTCCTTTAAGCCACCTCTGATCTATTCCTTAACCGGGTTGTTATAATCCTTAGGGCAAACAAAACAAAACAAAAAACTAAATTCAAAAAATGTATAAATAAGATAGTATAATAGTAATTAAATAGTGGAATAATATAAACAATACTAAAAATTATTTATTCCTGCCAAAGGAACTAGGCTAGCACAGCGTGTTTAGTGAGTATTAATTACATATTTCTTTACAGAATAATTTATGAATATAGGACCACTAAAATCACCTTGATGGTAGGAATTGGGGCAGAAGTTTCATGAATTTTTGCAGCTTCTGAAGAATCAAATAGGCCTAATCCAGTTGAGGTTTTAACTTCTCGGCTTGATGGGAGTTTAATTTGTAATCTTTTCAGTTCAGAGTCTATCAAAATTAGCTGTCGATCACAGTGTAACACTTAGTTTTGCAGAATAGAAATTACTTGCTTGACAGTCAAGTTCATCTATTTTTTTCTCCTCTTTGAGTTTCACTGTAGCGAATGATTCCTCTTTTGCTTAGCATCCATGTCATCCAATTTTGATTGAGATTTCCTGTGGGATTGGTTGTGAATGAGGCAGACAATTGCAGCAGATTGCCATCTTAAATAACAATAGAACCCCTGGCTCCCAGATGTTCTGCGTACTTGTGGAAAAAGAGGATCCCAGTGGGACAATAGGAACAAAGGTTTGGATGGGAAGAAAATAATCAGTGACTTTCTTATTTGGCTAACCATAGACATCAGCCTAGTTTATTTAGGGACTACTGACAAACAATTCATATACCTAATATATTGTACTATTGTCTTAGGAGGAATGAGCAATCTCCTTTAAAGTAGTATAATAAAGGAGATCATATAAGAAAAGAATATAAGAAAATGCTTTCCCAGGGCAAGAGTCTTGCAAATTGTGTTACTTCTTGTTGACAATTTGATTTAGAGAAGGGATATTGTAAAGTATTTATTGACATACTGCTGATGCTAATAATACTGTTAATTTTTGAGCATTTCCATATTCCAGGCAGTGTGATAACTTCTTTATCTGTTAACTCCGTAAACTAAAAAAAAAAAAAAAAACACAATTCTAGGTGAGCTCTTCTGTTTGCTAGTCAATGACATCAGTATTTTTAGCTTGTAAAATGGAGAGGAAACCTACTCTTGGAGACTTCACTGTGTTTCAGTTACATTCAAATATATACAACATGCAAAAAAAAAAAATACACAGTAATGTTAAAGCATGTTACCAAGAAAAAGAATCATCATTATCATTATTCTAATTATGTTTCAAGCAGTTTTGGGTAAATGTCAAAGAAAAATAAATTCCACATCTCAAATACCATTCTCCAAGCAATCTTCTGCCATCCTTAAAAACAAACAAACAACAACAACAACAAACCCTCAGAGTATTCACTCATAGTTTCAAAGCCTTCTTCCTCTACAAAGCTCAATCATAGTTGAAAGGATTATCTAGGTGCCCTGCTGCCATACTTTTGTAAGATAGAGATGCATTGCCTTGGCCAGGACTTAAGGTATATTATCCTTTATAGAGATTGCGTAAGGAGACTATTTTTTGATAGAGATTTTTGTATTTACAAATGAGAATGGATTAAGACATCAATATTATTGTTTTAGGAACTTGACTTGCTAAAAAAAAGTCAACAATTATATTTTTGTCTAAAATTTTACATGTTTGCACGTGCGCGCGCACACGCATGCGCGCGCGCACACACACACACACACACACACACACACACACAAACACACTTTCCCAGTCAAGTTTACTTCACTCCTTCACCCTATTTCCTGGCATAAATTCAGAACACCATAGAAATCACTTAAATATATTCTTTCCTTTTTGATCTGAAGTAACTACATTGCTTCTGTCCTGGCATTTTTCATTTTAGTTGCCTTCTGGATTGGTTGTATTTGTTGTTCTGAAAGGTAATAAGATGCTAAGAGAACAAAATGTGTGTTACAAGCAAAGATTTCTAGAAACAGGGATACTAGTTTTCTAAATATATATGTTGGAGGTAGCTGTAGTTTAGCATTGGTACTTGGTTGTTTTGAGTTCTTATAATGATTTAGTGTAGGGATTTAAGATAATGTCAGCCTAGAGTAGTTTTTGCAGAAATGAAGGATAGTTTTGGTGAAGGCCAAGCTATCTTTTGCAAATTTTACTGTAACCCACATAACAGCACTAGTTCTTACAAGTCGATGATTTCCTTATTTTACAATTTTAAAGGAAATACACATATTTTGGTGTTCTCTCAATGTACCAGTTGTGAAACAGAATCCAAATTTAAATATTGAAAAAATGTTTTCAGTAAACTTGCAAAAAGTCAACAACCAATGGAGCTATAATTAGATATTTGTTGCTACCATTTCTCTAAAGAAGCTTGCTGACAAGAATTCAAGTTTTCTTTATTAATATCTCTAGACAACCAAAAATAAACTCAGCCTGAGAACTATTTGTCCTTCAGTTTGAAGTACATTTAATCTAATTATGTATTCATACCTTCAGAAACATTTCTATTTTTATCCTCAGGTTGTTTGAGAAATCTTCAAGTAATATATTGTCCAAAAGGTTTTGATGGGAAAAGGAGACAGCCGAAAGGTGTTTCATGACTTTCCATTGTGTTTATTCAAATACTTGGTCATCTTTTACCACTCTCATATTGTAAGGGTATGGTGATAGGCCTTTAGGATAGAAGGATTTAATAGTATAAACTGAAGTCTTGTATAGGTTTCTATCTAGTTAAAGAACCAGAACATGAACATACTAAGACCAAGAAGGCCTTAGCATTCTCCTCATATCGACTAAACTTTAGACAGTTGTCTTCCTGACTGTACTCTCCTACCCTACCTTTCCTTAGCGCGTTTACTTTAGAACACTTTCAATCCTAAATTACTTCTCTCCACCTTTGAAATAAAAATCTTCTCCCATCCTCTTGGAAGTTTACCACCCAGTGGTGTTTTTTCTCAAGGACCTAGGAGCTAATCCTTTGAAGTATAATTATTAAGAAAGACAGGGCCCCTATCTCCAAGTCTTTGTGAGAGGACAGGAGCCAAAGTTTTATAAAAGCCAATTAGCAAACACAGATGGCCTAATCTGAACGATCAACCTCCTCCCTAACTTCCTCTAGTACTTTTCCACTAGCTCATCCCAGCACTTAAAAACTCTCCTGTTTTTTGAGTTCAAGCTCTCTCCCCTAGTGCAGTAGTCTTAAAGTCTTTCTTGACTACTTAACTTGTCCAGTGCACTTTTTAGTTTGACAGTAAATTAAACAATTTTAGAATGTTTAGTGGATAGTTCTCACTTGCAGCTGCTCAATCTCTGAAGGCCTTCTGTTTGGGGAAATCTCAATAAAGAAAGGCAAAGTTTTATCTTCTACTATAAAAATTGAAGAGGGATTACATTTGTTGTCTTCTAGGTCCTTGACACTTAGCTACGAGCCTTTGACCTAACCTTACCCTGGGCTACGAGCTTCTGAAACTTTCACTCTAGAGTATTTTATGCAAATTAGCAGGAGGCAGTCTGAAAAACATTCCAGGAACAGTAACAGTGGTATTAAAATCTGCATCCTACCTAGAGGCAGCAGTGCCAGTAGTGACTTTATGGACATAGCTATTTCTATAACTCTCTACTGTGGTCATGAAGGATGACAGGACTACAGCAATTTTTCTAGGTGTCCAATCTCTCTCAACCCCGGCTAATTTTTTGGTTCTGGTTCTTCAACATTCCACTAATTCTGGGCAATTTGGGGTGTTTTCAAAGATATTCAGTTCTCTTCAAATTATCCAAAATCAGTTTATTTTGTTTGTAACCAAAAGCATAGGTAATAGAGATAACTAAAGCAGTAAAGACCAAAATGATTAAGTGAGATGCAGCAGATATATCATTGGACTTGTTCTGCAGTCCCCAGTTGTCTATGGATGGGCCATTAGGTGAGCCCCTTTATCTCTTTAACCCTCAGTTTCTTCATCTGAACAATAATAAAGGACAAGAATTCCATCAATCCTTGATGTTCTCAGAAGGTTTATCAGTGGCGTTGTCATAAGAGGAATGTTATAGGAAATTGGAAGTAGGAGAAATCACTGTGAGCTTAGATAGTCAAGAAAAAGTTCTAAACCCAAGCTTTTCTAACATGTACTTATATTTTTTATTAGATGATCATTCAAGTATCTTTTCTGGATATATACAGAAAATTTTGAAAAATAAAAAGATTAAAGGAAACATTATTTATATGATTTTTGCAGTGAACTATGATAAGAAAGTAAAAGGAGAGGTTACAATTTAGAGCAGTTGCCCTGGCAATAGCAGTACAAGCTGCATCCATGATTTTAATTATTAATCAATCAATTTCTTATTAAGAGCCTGCCATCAGTAAGACATTATGTAATGGGTAAGACAGGGGATATGTGATGCTCTCCCTGCCCTAAGAAGATAAATACGTGATGACAAATGCTGCAGGTCAAATTTCTCTGTATCTACTAATGTATATTTCTACCATGTATTCTCTGGGCCCCCAAAGGGAGAGGGAGCCTCATTTTCTTCCTGCCTCCCCATATGACTGGATTTAATAAAGATATAAGCTAAACACATGGCTTTGGGTTATCTGGGATGGTTTATTGACTCAGGGTATGAGTCTGGCGTTACAGACATAGATTCAATTTTTGACCTCAGTAATTTATTAGCTTTTGACTTTGTTGTTTACCTTCATGAAACTTCAAAACAAAATGTTAATCATATTTATTGTCTAGGATTGTTATGTAGAACAAATGAAATAATGCATATAAGGACAAAGTGCTTGGTATTCAGTGAATGGTTTAATGTTATAATTTTACATTATATATAACATTTTAAATCATTATATGACTCATTAGGTAGCATAAGTTGGAAGTGTCATAAAGCTAGAAATAAGCTCCTAAGGGCCTGTGGGGGAAATTAGAGGACAGCAAATCCTGCTTGAAAATTGATATAGATCCTGTGAAGAGGCAGGTAGTAAGAGCTAATGGAGGATGAGAGGGAAATTTTTGATCCCCAAATTTATATATATTAGAACTACCCTCTCTGAAGTAATCAGTCAAGGAAAGAGAAAATTTACAACTAAATCTACACATGCTGTTACCTAGGAAATCAAGTCATGTAACATTTGCGACATTTTTGAAAATAAAGGTCAGGAGCATATTTCCCAAACCTAGAATAAGAGCTATAAGATTTAGACACGTGACTTATCTCATGCACTTCAAGATAAAGCAAAAATATGAGAACTTACCTTTACTTTATGAAAAAATGTAACTTGCTACAAAGTTGTGAAGTTCATTGATGTGAAGTTAATAAAAATCCAAAAAATTCAAAATTGGCTGTTATCTTAGGTAAGTGAAACTAAGAGCTAGAAAGCTGTAAAACTAGCCAATGTCTCTTGCCCTCCCTACACCCTTCCTTTCTCTGTCTCTTTTGCTCTCACTCTTGTTTTTCTGCTTTAACTGCACAATCACTTTTCCATGCACAAAGCAGTTCCTCCCCACTTCCACCTTTCAGATTTGTATAACTTAAGTCTAAGCAAACAACTCAGTCTGAATTACATTTTTTCTCACTTCTAAATTCCTAGGAAAGAGCCTCTGATTAGCCTGGCTTAGAGCAGTTATCATCTATCCCTGGTCAGCTATGGCCAGAAAGCAGAACTCTGTAGGACAACCATAGTTGTGTTGTTTTATTTTTCTGAGACATAAGAATAGTGGCAATTTGGTTGGATGTATTCTCAGAGGAAAGAGTGTTATTAGGACCTGACAGGCATTGCAAATGATGCTTACTTATTGTAACCTAAGTAGAATAATCACATTTTTAATCATGTCAGAATATCAGAGAGAAATTCAACAAATGGCCAAATACCAACAATTTTGACACACAAGAATTCTATTTGTGAAGTTAAGGAAGAAAGATTATGGGAGTCAATCAGAGGTCTTCACAAGTAAACATCATTAAGCATTTAAGACAAAAATTATACTTAAATTTATCTGAAGATACAAAGCCTTCACTATCTCTTGCCTACTTTACCCTTATAATCTGTGTGGTCGGTTTGAGTCTTCTGCTGATCCAATAACACTTTAATAAAGTAGAAAATGAGAGACTTAATGTTTTAAATTCTGTACCAGCTTCTAGCGAGCAAAAATTGAATGAAGCTAACTCACTCAAAAAGTTAAGTGGAAGGTATCCCTTGGGGAAATAAGTAAAGGCAAATTCCCTCAAATCCATGAGGATCAATTAAAAGTGAAAGGAGATTGTGTTAAATTTCATGATTTATTTATTTTCCATTAGACTACAAAATAGTAAGAAAAAGTTAAAACTCAATATCGCAATATATTAAAAAATATTTTTTTTATTCATAAAGAACTTATCAGGATCAATTCAGTTATAAATGCTAGTATTATAACTGCTAGTATTATATAAGCACAGCTAATATAAAGTTTGGCAAACATTTGCATTATATTTGTTATATTTAGTTAGAAGAGCAATTAAAATAGTAAAAAAAATTGTATAGTATACATATCTCTGTGCATATACATACAAGTGGATTTATTCCCCATTTTGAGAAGAGGTTTAGAGGAGATATTTATATTAAAAATTAGAAAAGCATTGAAAATTATTTCAAAGAACATTCGTGTTTCCTTGAAATGATTTCTTAATAGGATTTTCAGAACTCTGTAATACTGAAGATGATCTAAGGTCCATGATAGTAATATAATCACATTGTTATATGCACAGGCATTTGGTTACAAAGAAGGACGCAAGATGTCTGTTTAGCACTATCACTAGTAGGAGGATAATAAGATTTCTGTGAAAGACCCATTCAAATTACAGCCACTGTGTGTGGCTTCCTTTCATCACTTATTGATTGGTGTTGTAAGACCCTCATTTCTTTATAATATGTAAAGGACTACTTGAGAGAGCAAGAATTGTAGTTAGTATTGTTTCCACTTACATTTACCAAGTGGATTTAATGGACATTAAAGATTGAACACACTGTAATAATATATTTCCTCATTGTTTAATCATTAATAATACTTGATAGAACTTCGTACATACATGTTTTAATGTCCAGCTTAAATTCTTAACAATGTGGACATGCTATAAAGATCCAATAGTATCTTAAATAATACTTAGCTAAGCATGGGAGAGCAGTATTTACAAAAGGAAATACTAAATGCTATGCTATGCTGGCATTACAGCATGATTTTAATCTTCTTAATCTTTGTTAACTACACAATTCTAATTTAGAATAAATGAGCAGATACTTCATTTTGGCAAGAAAGCAATAGTGGGAGTTGTAAGAGGCTTTTGAAATTCCCTGGCAATAATTATTTTACTATGCTTTTATCTGTGGAAGAGGTTTGTACTAAGTTCTAATTGGAACTTGAACCTCAAACTAGTTCAGCTTTGAGTATGTGACAAAGTTATCCTGAGGAATAAATCAACATAAATCTGTCATTTCATATCAATGAATATCTCTAAATAGTGCACATTATTACAAGTACATAGAAGAGGTGGCAGGAAAGCAGGAAAGTTTACCAATAATGAGTGAAAAATACTTAAAACATACTTCGTTTAAAAAATTTATTCAAGACATGATATAGATATGGATAATTAACTGAAAAATTCCACTGCTGGTATTCCAGTTTTGAGAATTAAGTAGTTTCAGCATGCCACTGAAAATCGGGATCCAGCTACACCAGTGGAGCATTTGAATATCACCTTGCTGAGCTTCAAAGCAACACTGATACGTTTTTATATTGAGATATGACATCTCAGAGCTTAGCATTTTCGGAAATAAAGCAAAACCCATTTTCACATACAAATGCAAGTATGCGTGATAGAGACAATAAGATTAAAAATTGTAAATAAAATATTTTTTAATTTGTGTCAGTGTGCTCACGGGAGTATGCAGTGAATTTGTTTACGGGAGAGTTCATAACTTGAAGGAGACAAACTCAAGTACTATGGAACTTGACTACAGTGCTCATTAGAGTTTATAGTCAACTGAGGATTCTGCAAGGATTCTTTACTTAGATTCCATGAAATCACAAGAGTTCTTTTGATAGAGAGCTAAAGAGTTCATAAACTTAAGGAAGAAAATTTCTACATCACTGTTTTCTGTATATGCTCATTTATTATATCAAGGCTTCGCACCAAGAGTATAACATAAAACCATGGTGATTGTGAGGTTTACCTCACGGAGTTTGGGGTTACCTATTTAAGTATTTAAAAAGGGAATCATAATCATTGTCACATAATGAGAATTCTACAAATGCGATCTATTTTTTTAATTTATTATTATTTAGAATAATGGTAAGCCTGTCTAGAAACTACTTTTGCCAATGCCACTTTCAAAACATATTCAGAGATCCCCAATAGGAACCAGTTACCCAACATGGATTAAGGGATGAAAATACCAGTTAGTCCATTAGGAAGAGAAACTATCATTATTAACTGTTTATCTTGTAACTCAGGTGTAGGCCACTACCTCCTCTTAGAAACAATTACCATCCCCATCGAGATAATTCATCTGCAGTTATATCATGGCTTATTACACTTGCTGAGGCAGTCATGTGAACAGGTAGAAAATCATTCACAGAACGAATAAAGGTTAAAGTTTGGTCAGGATTAATCTGTGGTGGTATGTACACATAGATTTTCAGCTGAGCTATCACCATAGTTAGAGGAAATTTCATAGGTCGCTATTTATCCTTTTATCAAAACAAGTGATTATTGCTAGTGAATCAACTGGCGTAGTTTAAGACCAAGTCTTAACTGAAATATTATCGGAAACATTTCCACATAAACTTGAAAAATATTAAATAGGGAGAATGTCCAATATTAATTAGTCCTTGGCTTTCTTGATCTATACCACCCGCACCCACCTCCCTACCATCAGGGAAAAAGGGACCAGGACTTATTGTCTCTTTGGGCACTTGGAAGAAAGCTAAGAACACATTTTTAAAGTAGCTCTGCCTTTTATTTTTGATGTTTAATAAATGAAAAATTAGAATTCAAACGTATTCTTTTATCTAGCAGCAAAATCAATTTATCATCTAGTTGTCTCTCTATCTAAAAACTATCTAAGTTTTCACACATTTAAAGGGCTTTTGATACTGAATACCAGTGAAGTTCTTTCATGTAAACAGAGTGCATCCGTAACATATTTTATTAGACATGGTGAAAATTCTCCACTGCATTATTTTATGTATATGTCAACAATTTAAGGGGACATGAATGGAGACACAATTTTCTGGGAACATGTGTCAATATAATAGCCCTTAGGTACTTTTCTTCACTTTTTATGATTTGCGTTGGTCGTTTAATTTATTTCTTTTGTCTGCATGATGAACACCATGCTCACAATTGATCATAAATCATACATATAATGTAGCCATCCTTAGGTAACCTCAATATCAGTTTATTTTTTAAAATTAGATACAAATTATTCCACAAATATGGTTGTTGCTAAATAAGTATGAATGAAATGTTAATGCTGCTTTAGGTTTCCTAATAAAGTGATTTATTACCCTGGAATCCTTTAGTGAAATTTATATGTTCACATAATTACCTTAACACTCCTTTGAATTTTTACTCTTACCACTCAAAACCCATTTGAAAAAGTAGACAGTCAATAAATTTAAAGGTGCCAATGAATAATTAAATTTTAGTTTTATATTCAATTGTAATATTTCTGTTTCTTTTTTATTACATTCATATACATCTTATGTAATAGATAATATATTCTGGACCAATAGAACTGCTATGTATTATTATATAAAATGAATTTATTCCAAATTTAACATGTAAGTAATTTTCAGTATCCTTTAACATAAAATTTATAGTTGCTAAAGAACTTTATAGTAGCTTTGATTTATTGAATGATTTTATATTGAGAAGTATAATGATTGAGCCCAAAGATTCAGGTCCCTGACTTCTTGGATGTGTGTCCTTTCTCTGTCATTACTAGTCTTGGTTCAAAAATAGGAGAATTACATAGAATAGTAAGAATGGAAAAGTAAATGATAGAGGAATTCTGGTCAAGATGCTAAAATGAATTTCTACTTACTCATCCTACTGCATGTCCTACTGTAAATGCATACTAATGACAAATAATATATGAAAATGGAAAGAAAATAAACATAAAATTGAGCTCAAAAACAAGATAAATTTTGATTTGAACCAAGACTATTGAAAACACAAAGTAGAGATTAGATGTAATGCTGTGGGCATGTTGGGCTTTGTGTCTGGAATCAGACAGTGTTGACCAAGAGTTAAGTTCCCATGAGATGATGCCCATTTCTAATCAGGGAAACAAATGTAGATTCACTTCTTAAAGCAATGTAGTAGGATAGGAATTCTAAGGAAATATCAAAGATAATTTTTTTTAAATTGAAACCTATAAACCAAAAATACTGTTGGCTGACCTTTTTCATAATATCATATAAGAACTTGTGAATCAAATGAGGGTGGTAGGAAGGCAAAAGGCCCTACTTTTTGAATAGAAAGTGAACAAAACAATTCACTGACTCAGTGACCATGTCTGCAGTCAGGTTCCCAGACATTCATGAATGAACAAGGTCCAAAAACTCCATAAAAGAGAGAGGGAGAGAGACAGAGAGAGACCGAGAGAGACTGAGAGACAGAGAAACAGAAACAAAAGTGCACGATGCATGAACAAATCTTCCATTTAAAGAAAAGAAGAAATGAAACAAACACACGGAAAACAACAAACAAAAAATGATTAGAAACTTGCAAATGAAAAATTATTTAATTGAAATTACTAAAAAGAAGATAAGCTTTGAACAAGACAGGAATAAAGAGATCATTATAGAATGACAACAACAGATAGGAAAGATAAAAGAGTAATAAAAAAGCTTGGATTCAGAAACGGTCAGAATCCAGTCACTATTATTCCAAAGTTTGTTTCAAGAGAAGAAAGATTATGAAAAAAGCAATATTTGAAGAGATAATAGTTCTTGATTTTCCAGAGAAGACAATATGCCTCAAATCAAAAGCACGAAAAACAAATTTTAAAAAAAAAAAACAAAAAAAACTCAACTCCCTGTCTAGACACCTTGTAGTACTGAATCAAAAAAGTTGAAGAAATTGTTAAAGCCAGCATCCACAAAAGAGATTACCTACAAATGAGCAATAGTTAGATTGACATAGACTTCTGAAAAACAACAATGGAAGCCAAAGAGAATGGAATGATACCTCTGCAGTGTTGAGAGAAATTCACTGACAATCTGGAGCTTTTTCTGAGCTGAATTCTCATTCAAGAGTGATAGCAAAATAAAGACACTTTCAGACTTATAAAGACTTTGAGAATTTGCCAACATTTTGTATACATTTTCTTAAAAAACAAAATGAGCTCAAAATAAAGGGTAAAGACACATAACATAAAAATAAGACAAATTGGCAAAACAGCAGAAAATAGTCCTTAAAAAGATAAAATCTAGTTAATAATATGGGCTATTTAAAAGTTAATTAAATTTGCAAAAAAAAATGTCATATTTAGGAAGAGATCAATTTTGAATAATTTTATTTTGACTACCTCAAGAATATAGGTAGTAGTTAATCACCCTGAACAGATTATGGCTGCCTCTTGCCATTTGTCTGGACCTCAGCCCTTCTTATTTATTTTATATTGCTATTATTTTTCCCCTTCATCTCCAAGCCCAATTTCTACAACTTTCCCCTACCCTACCATGGTTACTTAAATGTTTTGTATAGATGCTTCAATATGTATTATGAAATTTAATAATTGCTTAAATTAAGAAATTTAAGAAGTATAGAAGAAATATAATTCATTGCTTTCACCCAGCAGAAGTATAAAACACAGGATAGGGGAAAGGGAAATAGATATTTCAACAAGTTAGTCCAGAAAAGAAATAGAGAAATATACGCAAGGTAAGATTCTTAACAGAAAAAAAAAAAAAGTCGAAGAAATAATCTCTATAAACATTAATACAAATAAAAATGTAAATTATTTAAATTCACCTGTGAAATGACGGATATCAGACTAATTATAAAAGAAAAATGAATATGGTCCCATGCTATTTTCAAACAATACCATACAGAAAAGGATGAAACTATTCATGAAATAAAACATGCCAGACTATGCTGCTTAAAAGTGGAGCATCAAAATATCAGAGAGATGGAATTCAAGGAAAAGATATTAGTAGGAGAAACATATAGCAATTATAAATTTGTACCCATTCCACAAATTAGCCATATAATATTAAGCAAGATTGAGCTTAAGATCTCTTTTGAGGGTAATCTGTTAACCAGTAATATACCTACCTGATTTTTCTTCTATCAAATTTATATTTCTCTTTCTTACACAAAATGTGTAAGGTACTTTAGAAAATTTTATCTATATTATAATCTATGTTAACCTTATTGCTGATCTAGTAAATCACACCAAGCTAGAAAACTGAATTAAACTGATGAGAATTTAACCTATGCTGACTCTCAGAAATCCTCCTCTAGTGTTCACAATGCATCCATTTAAACAATCTTTTTTATAGAATTTTGTCTGGGATCTACATTAACCTCAAACATTTCTAGTATTCAGAGACACCTTCTTTACCTTTATGAAATTCAAAATTTCGCCCTTATTTTTAATTGTTTATCCATTTCTCCCAATCTCCAAATCTTTTAGTAAACAAAAACAGGAATTTAGTAATTGCATTCCCAACTATAGACTTGGAATGAATTTGTCTGAGTCAGGAAAAATTTTTGAACACTCTATTTTTGTTATTGCAAACAATAGAGGAGAGAATAAATCATTTTTATTACAGTAAATTTAAAGTTTAATAAAGTAAAAGACTTTTCTTCACTAATTTATTCTTTTTAGCATCTTAATATTTACTTGTTAATAGGTATTCAATATGAGGCCTATTGATACATATTTATTCAAAGCATTCAGTGCTATCTTTCTCTCTCCATATTGGACTTTTTCTTTGACCAGTGCTGTTAAACCTCTTTCCTCAGAAAACTATATTTTTACTTTTAGACATACTATGAGTAGTGCATAAGAAAATAGGCTCTGAATTTAGAAAGAATAAGACTGGAATGCTAGCTACACCTAATTCCATTTATCTCAGATAATTTTCTCAATATATCAAGTAAGCTTGTTAACATCTCTATTACTCAGTTTATTTTTATGAGAAATAAGTATAACCTCCTATGGAGATTAATAAAAATAAAAAATAAATTAAAAAAAGCCCTATGCAGAATGTCTGGGTCATAACAAGTTCTTAATAGAGTGTAGTTATTTTCATTATTTCCTTCACAGAGTAACCATACGAAGATAAATATTTGAGATTTTCTTCCTCTAAGACTGGCTCACAAGTATAGTTTACAGTGGCAATCAGTGCATCTGCCTCTTACTCTGTATTAAACATTGTTGCTCTGAACGTAACCAAAATACATCACTCCTGTTAGTTCAGTTTTTTATTATGAAATTTATTGTGAAATCATTCTTTTAAATCAAGAGTCATGCATACAAATGCTATAAAGTCCAGGCAGGTCTAAAATGGACTTTGTGGCACATTGGATGGAGCCTTCCTACTAAAAAGGGCAGGTCCAGTTAAATCAGCTCCATGAGAGAACAGGTACCAGGCTCTCTAGTTTTCTATTGTATTTAGAACAGTTGTTGGCCCAAAGAAAGCACCCAATAGATGTTTGTAGACTCTACAGATAGATGAGGTATAAATCAATAGATCAGTAGAATGGTGTAATAATTATGTATTTTAAAGTATTTTCGTATATTTTACTTTTTTATTTTAACTATAAATATGAAAAATAAATACATGGTTCAGAAGTCAAACTATATTAAAAGGTACATTGAATTTAGCTTTCATTCCTATTCCTTCTGCTCCAAATCTCTTATCCTCAAGGGAAACCATTTATAGGAATACTTTCTAATTTATCCTTCCTGTGTATTTTCTTTGCTAAGAAGCATATAAGTGTGTGTGCATGCGCATGTGCAAGTGTTTTTTACTTTCTTGAACACAGTTAACGAACGTACTATATGCAGTGCTTCAAGCCTCGTTTTCTTCACTTAAAAATATATCCTAGAAATCATATTACATTATGAGATTAGATAGAGATGTCCTCATTATGTTTGAAAGTTGCATAATTGAGTATGCCAAATTTATAAAATGTTACTTATTAATGCGCATATTTGGATTTATTACCAATGCCATCCAAACAATGCTATTACAAATAATGGCATTGTGTATATGTTGTTTTGAATTTGTGGAAATGTAACTTCAAGGTAGATCAGTAGAAGTGAAACTGTTGTGTCAAAGAGCAAATTAACATAGTTTCTAGAGATACCGATGAAGTACCTTTCATTTAGATTGTACCATTTTGCACTCTCACAAGCAATATAAGAGAAAGTCTGTTTATTAACAGCTGCACCAACAGAGAATGGACACATCTTTGTATTTTATTATTATTTTTTATTTTGAGCTAGATTATATTTTATATGTTTAAAGAGCATTACTTTACCACTGAATGTCCTTTAATATTTTTTTCTCGTGTTTTACTAGGTTTTTGTTCTTATCCTCAATCTTAAGAGCTCTTTCTATATAAATGATATTAACTCCTTGTCAGTGATACAGGTTGCAGTTATTTTCTCCAAGATTGTCATTTTGCTTTTCACCTACTTCATATATTTGTTTATTATGTCAATATAGATGAATTTATCATTCTTTTCTTATATTATTTCCAAACTTTGTTTAAAAAGTTTTCCATATATCAAGTTATAAAGAATTTATCCTTGTATTCTGTTACTTGTATTTTTTTTTTTTTAATTTAAATCTGCGAGCATTTAGGTTTTGGTATATAGTATAAGAGGTATATTTTTATACTTTTTATAAATGAGTACCTTATTATTATATCACCATTTATTTCAAGTAGTTATCTTTTCTCCAGCAATTTAGATGCTCCTTTTATAATATACATATAGGTTGCTATTTGTTCTTAAGTTTGATTCTGGACTTTCAATTGTGTGCTATGATTCTAACTTCTCACTTTTGTACTAATACTATACCGTCTTAATTACAAAGGCTTTGTGGTTTATTTTATTATCCGAAGTTAGCTTTCTGATTGCCATACCTTTTCAAGTTTTACCATTTATTTCACAGTTGATAGTATTACATGTTAACTCCAATACAGTTTTAAATAGTAGTAGATATATAAAACATTTTTGTCTTTTCTCAAATTTCACTGAATATGTCCTCTTTTCCCTTTTAAACAAATGCTGTTATTTTGGCTGTTATAAATATATATTATTGTATTAAGGAAGAAAAAGTTAATTTCAACTCCTTTGGGTTAATGCCAAGGAGTGCAATTGCTTAATTGTATGGTAAATTATGTTTATTTTTGTAAGAAACTGCCAAGCTATCTTCCAAAGTGACTGTACCGTTTTGCATTCTCACCAGCAGTAAGAGTTCTTGTTGCTCCACCAGCTATTATTTTGACTTGCCTATTGCTCTCAATTCTGTCAGTTTTTGCTTCGTGGATTTTGTTACGTATGTCTTTTTGTAAGGCGCATAAATGTTTATATTTATTTTATCTCTCTTGTGGATTGACCCTTTTATTATTACATAATGTCCCTCTTTATTTCTATTTTTGTTTTTGTTTAATGCTACCGTAGTTCTCTTATGTTGGCTATTATTGTAAGGTTTATTTTTTCCCATCCTTTAGCTTTCTGGTATTACTTCCCTTCAGCCTGAAGAATTTCCTTTAGTCTCGTGAAAGAGATCTGCTAGTGACAAATTCTCTCAGTCCTTAGCCTCCACTAAATTGCTAGCTGATTGTTCTATTATTTTTGACAATACTTTATCCCTGGGGATTAAATTACTCCATAATCTGGTCAAATTAAATTTGAGATTTTTGCAGGATTAGTCTTCAAAACCAGTCTTTGATGCTATTCTGAGCCCAGAAAGGCTTTTTTTTTTTTTTAATTTTATTATTTTTTTTAAATCTGTTTCTTTTCTTGGTTGTCTCCACTAAACTTCTAGTTGCCCTGTGGTTTCACTTACTGCTATCATGGAACTGAAAGACCTTCTTAATCGCTTCCCATCAACACTTCCATTGTTTTTGGAAGTTCTCTGTCTTGAATTTCTCCATCTCTGAAAATAAAGTCAGTCCCCTTAGTGAGAGCTGTGAACTATGGAGAGCTGTCTGTTCTTATCATCTGCCTCACTCCCTGGGGAGAATCTCTTTGTTACTATTTTTGAGCTGGACAGAGAAATACCTCTGATCTGTAAATGAGTCACTGAGTAGAGTCCACAGCCCCTGTTCTTTTCAACTCACCATTCATTATGAAATTTCTGTCACATGACTAAGGTGAGGGTGCAAAATTGGAGTCCAATATTATCTGCCTGTCCTGCCTGGAGCAGAACTTTTGTTCTGTGATTGATAGCTGAGTGAAAGAAATAAACTCCAGATTTCTCAGCAGATTTTGCCTTGAATAGAGCTTCCGTGACCAAAAGCAAGTGGAGTATAGATGAGAAATTGTGGTAGTCTGCCCCTCTTGGAGGAAAACTGTCACCCTAATCTGGGAACTGGGAGAAGAGAAGCCTGTTTTCTTGGCTGCTCTTACCCAGAAAAGAACTTCTGTTTCTATGGTTATTTTTCATTTGTCATGTTCCCTTATATTTGTGGGTTTTCCCCCATTTTTAATTGATTGGACTAAATAATGATTTAAATGTTTAATTATAAAGCACCAAATTTTATTTTTCTTTATTAGTTCTAAGGCTTTTTTTTTAATCATTACTTTTAGCTGTTTTCTTTATTATATCATTTCTATTTTCTTTCAATATAGTTTTTTCATATTTTTATTTGAATATTTAATGTATTTATTTTCATTCATGTATTTCTATAGATCTAAGTAATCCTACAGGTTTTCTTATAATGTCTTTTAAATATTATCTTATGTATTCTTGAATGAACTAATTGTTATCGTCATTATTGTTTTTAAATTATTTTTGAAATTTCAGTTTGTATTTTCTCTTTGACCTAAGAATTTATTGTCTTTCCAGTGTAAAAAGACCTTTTGTTTTTTTGACCTTGTTATTAATGTCTAATTTTTATGTGTTGTAATTGTTATTAGTATTATTAGTCTTGATTTATAAATGTTATTAGTCTTGATTTATAAAACTAAATTTGCCTTTGCAAACTAATATATGGTCAGTTTTCATAAGTATCCTATGTGTATATTTGAAAATGTATATTCATTATTACCCGATGCCAAATTTAATATATTATCATGATATGTGCATTTTACTTACGTTAGTTTTTCTTATTTTTTCACTTTTATCTACTGCTATATTGTATTGTGAGTGGTGTGTGAAAGGTTACTAATACTATATATTTCTATTTATTCTTGCATTTTCTGTGGTTTCTACTTTCGGAAAGAAGCTGCTATGGGATTTTATGCATAAATGCCTTATTTGATAAATTAACCAGAAACCACACTGTGATTTGTTATATTCTTGCTTTGTATAGACTCACCATAAATCATAACACAAGAGTCATTTTACTCTTTTTTCTAAATCCATTTTCAGTGTTTTAGTTTTACTGCCACAAGTGGGGACCAAAGAGTGACATTACTTATTTGTATTCATAAAATTTGTTTTAGGGTTTCTCTAATTAAAGGCTAAAATATATGTATTCGATTTGTGGTTTGATTATACTAAAAGTAGTTTCTACAGAAAAGCGTGTGGTATCTGTCTGATAGAGTCTACACTTAAAACAAGCTTCATATACAGTTGCGATATTAGATATTACATTTTAAACCATTGAACTGATTGTTAATATAGCCAGCTTGTCTAACCATCTAGATAAACCCAAACAATGAGTTTACTACATCAAAATGCATTGCAAATATATGTACTCAGGACTCAAAAGCCACAGGAACTCTCCTAAATTCATTCAGTGCAGAAAATAAAATGAACTTCTGATCTCTTTTTGAAATATGAGCACTCCACTATAATTACCATCAAAATCACGATAATAGTCAGATTGACACTTCAAAAGAAATACCTCTAGTTTCTAAAACATTAGGCAACAAGTACTTTAAGCAAAGTGTTTAAATAGAAATCTTGATAGAATAGATTCTCTGTCTCTTATTTTTTATTTAAAGTTAGTTTTTAAAAATTGACTTGAAATAAACAGGCATCTGACCTTTTAAGTGAAAGATACAGAGGCAAAAAAGAGAGTCACCTCACTTTCAGAAACAAAACAAAACAACAAAACAAAACAAACAAACAAACCAGTAGAAACCACCTCCAGAGATGTTCTATTGAACATAGTATCAGGGGAAAAATCAGACTTTACAAATAAGAAAGACTATATATTTATCTTGTATATTTATTTTTATACAACTAAGTTATTTATGTTAAAGTATCAACACCTGCATAACATGGTTGACTATATATTTACTAAATGTCAAGGGCGATTTTATGCGAACATGCCTTAATTATTTTGAATTCATTCATTCATTATCCGTGTTAGCAATCAAAATGTTAGAATGAGCTCATTAAGTCTACCACTTATATAATGACTTGCATTCTTCTGAAAGTCTCTGCTATCGAGCAGTTTTTAAGATGCCACTCACAATATTTAATTGTAAATAATCACATTTTTCCTCACAAAATATCTATGTTGAGGATGAATTATCTTTTTTAATAATGATTTTAATAATTTAAATAATTTTCATTGTTTACTATCATTTTTTCAATCCAACATCATCTCTGACCAGGATCAAATTTAACACCAATGAATTTTTCCTAAATAATGTAGAATGTATGCCAAATGTGATAAAGCCTGATGATGTATAAAGTTATGGTTATAACAATGGCATTTTAAATAATTTGGAATATAGACTTTGAAGAATATAATAGAGCAGGGAATTATAAGGTAGCAGGTAAGGGGGAGAATAATATCGAGTTGAAGAATATTGAGGAATAAAGATAATAGTAAATGTGAAAACATTTAATCATAAGTGAGAAAATGGAATAAATAAAATCTTCAACTAATCATTAATAAACATCAAATAAACCTCTAGTTTATACTAAGTACTGTGTAGTAGAAGGATAAAGATTTCTTTGTTTTATCATTCAACATGTTATTATTTATTAGAAACTACTATATACTTAGAACTGTGCTGAACATAGGCTCTGATAATACAATGATGAGCCCACCCTAGCATAACTCTTGTATTTATAGAGCTTACGGCCTGGTTGAGGAGTCAGGCATTAATAAAATAGTCACACAGATGTAAAAATGACAACAATATTAAGAAAGAGGAAGAAGTACGTGATACCTAGTGTGCATACAGTAGGGGGGTCTGGATTAGTCTGAGTGCAGTCAGAATCAGAAAAGACTTTCTAAGAAAATTTCAATAGAGCTAAGATCTTAATTTTGGCAAGATTGAATTCGAGAGTGTTCCAAGCAGAAGAAATAGCACATACAAAGTCCCTCTGGCTAGAGAGAGCAGAACACAGAACACATTTGAGAAACTAAACAGAGGCTCAGAGAGGTCAGTGGACAGTCTAGATTAACAACCAAGTCAAAAGGCACAAATTCAAGTTAAGGAATTTTCCTCTATTCAGCGATGTGCTAGAGTGAGCTTATGCTGGCTCTTCAAGGCTGAATGTACACATCTTGTTCTAACTCTACACTCAGTGATGTCACATTGCTAGTTTGAAATTGGCCACCATGGGAGTAAACTGTGAAAATTTGGCAAATGCTACAAATTAGGGTTTTTTACATCCCACCCTAACCTCCAACTGATTGTAAAACATTTAACAGCATAACTCTGACTCTATCTTTCTCACAATAAAAAATGTGGAATCTTGGAGGAAAAAAAAATGACATAGATGATAGAGGCTCTGTTCATCTCTCTGGCAACCAAATCAAAGTTGTGATGAAAACAAAGAGCAAACGGCAAGGAAAATCACCTGGAATCTAGATGAACAGGCCATACAACTAGGGAGAGAACTAAGAAATCACCCTGCAATGGCAAAAGGTAGGACAGAGTGAGGATGCGAGGCTGCCTGGTCCCCAGTGGCTGAGTGGGACAGAGGCTGTGGTAGTAGCAGATGACTTTTAAAGGGGCTTTGTCCATGAGCGGACTTTCACAATGACAGAACTGCTCACTCTAGGCACCAGCACAGGTTCAGCAGCGCAGAGGGTAACAGGGACTTACAGTGGGACACTGAGTTGTCGGAGTGAGGACTGGAGGCTAGAGTCTCTCCCAGAGAGAAGTGCCGGTGGTATCCATTGTTCCTCTGTTGAGCCCTCCCCACTTCCAGTGTGCTGACACAGTGCCACCATAGCTGAGATGTTATCAAACTGGATAACAGAGGTTATTATGCCCAGAGGATTCCCTGAAACTCTGCCTCCCCCAGTTGTAGCCCCATCCAAGCCACATCCGGATGTATCCTCCATGAGTCAGGTGCTCCTTGCTGTGCAGAGCCAAGACACACACTAGCAGAAGCTGGCCTTGGTTTCTGGTGTGGTTTCTTGAGACAACTATAAGCACAGCATCTGTGGATTGCTTGCAGTATCTTAACTGGTGACCCCAGAAGGGTACAGGCTGGGGCTAAACTTGGCCTGCAGCTGAACCCCTCTCCAGACTTGTGCCATGGGACACCTACTAAACAAAGCCATGCTAATAAGACCCGGAGACTTAAGATTTTTGCTTAGTACATAGAAACAGAAACAGAAATACTGCCAAAATGGAAAGAAAGAAACAGAAACCATATGAGAGAAGAGAACAGAGATCCAGGAATAATGGAGTCAAGTAATCTATCAGATGTAGAGTTCAAAACACTGGTTTTAAAAATTTTCAATGAACTTAGGGGAAGAGTACATGAACACAGTGAGAACTTTAACAAAGAGATAAAAAAACATTAAAAATGTTTTTTGTGGAAATGGAAATTATAAGAGGGAACCAGTCAGAAATGAAGAGCACATTATCTGAGATGAAGAGAATATTAGATGGAAAAAACAGAATGAATAAAGAAGAAGATCAAACCACCCATACAGAAGATGGGGAAGCCAAGGACACTCAATTAGAATGACAAGAAAAAAGAAACCAAGACTATAATAATAATTTAAGGAGCCTATGGGGCACTATTAAATGTGAAAATATTCATGTCATAGGAATACTTGAAGGAAAACAAGATGTTGAAGAGCTATTTGAAGAAATAATGATGGAAAATTTCCTTCACCTGGTGAAGGAAATAGACATAAAACCGCAGGAAGCTCAAAAAATAGCAAAAAACAGGAACCCAAAGAGGCCCACACCAAGACACATCATAATGGAAATGCCAAAGGTCAAATACAAAGAGAGAATCTTAAAAGCAGCAAGAGAAAAGCAGATAGTCACCTATAAGGGAGCACCCATAAGACTGGCAGCTGATTTCTCAAAAGAAACTATGCAGGACAGAAGGACTTGGCACAAAATATTCAAGGTGATGAAAACCGAGGATCTACAACCAAGAATACTTTATCCAGCAAAGCTATCATTTAGAGTTGAAGGACAGATAAAGAGCTTCCCAGACAAAAAATAAGCTAAAGGAATCTATCACCACCGCGCCAGGATTACAGGAAATGTTGGAGGGACTTCTTTAAGAAGAAAAAACGTGTATCGAAAACATGAATAAAGAATGGCAATAACTACATTCCTATCAACAAGTACCTCAAATGGAAAAGAATTAAGTGTTCCAACCAAAAGATAAAGTAGCTGAATGGATAAGAAAACAAGACCCACAACTATGCTGCCTACAAGAGACTCACTTCAAATTAAAAGACACACACAGACTAAAAGGAAGGGGATGGAGAAAGATATTGCCTTGATGGACCTAGAGGGTACTGCGCTGAATGAAGTAGGTCAGAGAAAGACAAATATCACATGATTTCATGTACTTGTGAAATCTAAAGGACAAATAAACAACAGCGATAAAAGCAGTAATAAACTTATAGATACAGAGACTATTTTGAAGGCTACTAGATGGGATGGGGGTTGAGGGGTGGTAAAAAATGTAAAGGGATTAAGAGGTACAAATTGATAGTTGCAGAATAGACTTGGAGATGTGGAGTGTAGCATGGGCAAGATGATTAATAATGTAATAAATATGTAAGGGGAAAAAGAGGTACTAGATTTAGTGGGGTGACCACTTTGCAAGTTATGTGGATCTCTGATTACTAGGTTGTACAACTGAAACTGGTATATTATTGTATGCCAACCATAATAACACACACACACACACACACACACACACACATGATTGAATTGTAAAATGTAAATATGGGCAACTAATTGTCTATTTGTATATTTCAATAAAGCCAGGGGAAAAATTAAAAACATAATTTGGAATCTTTTAAAGTGAAGGTGGGATTAAAGATGTGGGACATGATCATATTTACATTTTAAAAAAAAATAACTACTCTGGATGCAAGATAGAAACTGCATTGACAAAGAGAAGTGGATTCAGGAAAAAAAAATATATATGTATATAAAGATATTGGCCTTAGAGCACAGAGATGATGATAGTTAGGGTGATAGGGTTAGAATTAGAAGAGATTTTTAACACTGTCTTATTTTCAAAAATAGCTCACAATGGCGATGGGTACAAAGAGTAATGATTTTATGACTTGAAGAAGTGAATTAGAATAACTTGAAATGAGTAGGCTAAGCATGTACAGAATGTTAGGTAAGTCTTCAATTCAAGAGCTGATGTTAAATACCAAACTGTCAGATGTTTGTATATAAATTAGGTTAAATAGGTTCTGAAGTTTCTAGTAGACAGAGAAGAGAATCCTGGATATTCTAGAAACAATTAAGATAGAGGGTTGGGTAAGTAAATGTCATATACTGCAAAGAGGAAGAAATGGTTAAAATATGCTAAATAAGTAGAAGCACGAAACAAAAGAAAATCCTGGTTTTCTCTTAATCTATAAATTGAGAGGAGTAGCACTGGGGCTATTGGGAAAGAAGCACTCTTAGGAAGAAAATGAGAAGGGGAAACATGTTCAATTCAGAAAAATGTGCCTTGCAAGAAAAAATATCGAGGGTGTCTCCATGGCAGCTAAGTCCTGGCCAAATTCTTCATTTCACTTTGAAGCAAAGCCTTTCAGAATCTGTCCAATGTTTGGCACACTGAGAGCTGGGAAAAGGGACAGTCATTATTGAAAATTGGCTGGGAGGATATGCAGGTGGAGAGAAGAAAGACAAATGAGCAGCTGAAAAACACTAATGAAGTGTTTGTAATGAGGTAGTAGCTAAGACTTAAGAATACCATCTTACATTTCCCCAGATGGTGACTCCAAGAATGAAAAGTGATTACTCTTACTTTCTTTACCATACCAGACACTTCTTGCTAGAACTTTCTTTTATAAACATATCTAACTTCCAGTGCTCTGTCAAGTGGGAATTTTGATAGACACTTACCTTCATATTTGACTTGGCAGAGTAAGAGATGACACTTGTCATCAGTTAGTGCAGCATGCATTGTCCTCAGCATTTATTCTGTTAAAATCACAAGTTATATGTCTGGCATTTCCCTGAAACTCAGCATGCAAAGCCCTCAGATTCTGAAAAATGAGAACACTGTTCCCTTAATCTTCTTGTTGGGTACTAATTTTTAATCCAGGCATTTTAAGATTAAATCACAGGACATAATATATTTGAGTTAAAAAGTTGCATTTCTTAAATATGGCTACTAACGCCATAAAATATTTAGTTAATATATTTTATAATATTACATTTGCTTCATAAAATTGTTCAGAAATGCGATTTGCTATGAATAAACTATAAATGTTCTTCCTTTCTCAATATCATGGATATATATAAATATATAGTTATATATATAAATGCATGTGTATATATAAAAATGAGACCCTGAATTTTTACATTTTGCCATAATTGCCCTAACAAAAGATAAAACAATGCAATGGACATTTTAACTATGGGCTATTTCAAAATAAAAGAGGATTTATTAGCATAATACTTGTAGAAGAATCTCAGTAGATTGCAAAATTGTGAAAAATTGATGATCTTTCAAAACTCTTTCTGTTTTTTGATTTTTATATATTTAATTCTCTTCTCTCCAATAATTATATTGCTCAGTTAATAAGGGGACATTGTGCAAGTTGACTAAACTTGATTAGTCTAAACATTTCTACCTTCCAGGGGGGAGTGTGAACAAGCCTTTATGTTCCTTCACAGACTTGGCCAACACCACACAAAATGTCTAATCATAATGTAAAATTTATAAGACTTTGCTTTTTTAAAGAACTATTATTAGATACTGACAAACAGTTCATTTGAAAAAGAAGATCCTCTTGAATGTTGACTTATCATGTTTAATATACTGAACATTATTTTAATAGATTTCCCTAAACATTACTTACTACAAAAACATCTTGCTAAATCCAGATTTTAGCCACACATGATGGAGACTTTTCATAAACATGGCCCTGAAACATTGAGATGATATAAGTAAAATTAGTAGTGATTCCTTTTTGAGAGGATTGTCATATGGTTAATTATTTTTAATCTTTTTATTTAATAGACACTTACCTTCATATTCGTTTTACTATAATTATCATTTCCTACTCATTTGGTAAACCTTATTATATAATAAAATAATTTAATGAATCAATTAAAATGCCTCCCTAAATTCTTCATGCTCTTTTCTAGAACCGCACATAACTACGCTACATCTTGTTACCACAGCTTTGATTTAAGTAGTTAAAATCAGCAATTATGTTGCTCCTATTTTTAAGTATAATTTTCAACCCAAATATCCACAAACCTTTTAACCCTAACATGTACAAAAAATGCAGAAACTCATACTGATGCTTTCTTATCAAACAGGGAGTTGTGGGAAAAAAGACATGTACCATCATGTTAGCTGGTATCCTAACCCTGCAGCAGCAGGGGTGGTAGGTTTGGAGTACAACAGGAACAGGTAAAGCGGAAGATATTCTCACCAGGCCTACAGCATTTGTATTCTCTGTTTGTCTGGGTCATCTTTCCTACAATCATCTGGATCTCTCTTTCAATCTCTTTCTCTCTCTCTCTCACTCTCACTCTAGCTCTAGACTTTGGTCTGATGTATGAGCCTTCCTTCTATAAATATCTTCTATGTTTCGACCTCTGATTTTTTATCTGAATGTGATGATCTGATTTTAGTGTCTGATTCCTTTCTTTTCTTGATTGTTTGGGTTTAGAATACTAGACCCTCAAAATTTCCCTTTTAAAATGAATACCGCAGAGAGTTTCTGCTAAAAGATTTAACTTATCCATTCTAGATAGAGAGACAAGTAACAACTATGAATTGACTCAGGCAGGGAAAAACCCTAATCTAGATGTTCTTGCTGATCAGATCCATTGAATCTTTGCACAGATACACAGCATCCACTATAATGAAATACATTTAAATTAATTTGTCACATTAGATAGACATAGCTCATTTTAATTGTATTAATTAATGAAAAATGAGACAAAATGATTTCTATTAAACTGCACATCCTAATTCTCATTAGTAACTAGAAGTCATAACACTGAAAAATAAATTATCCTTTAGCAGTATGTGTTTCAAGTATAACACCCTAGCAAGTTTATAGTATGGAAACTAAATAGTCTATAGACACAATTCGAGCTAGAGAATGCTATATTTCTTTAATCACAAAAGTATTTTCTTTATGATACATTTAGTTTATAGTATGACAGAGAAGAACAGACCTATATGTGATTTTAGAGTAAGAAAATGATAAATATGCTTATTATAAAAGGAACAAACCTTATATTCACTGATAACTACTTAGCAATTAATATTTTAAGCTTTCTTGGTATATAGTATAATGAACTTTATAATCAAATGTTCAGAAACTGGCTCTACTATTTACTAGCTACTTCCCCTTAGGAAAAATAGCTTTTTCAAGCCTGAGGATTAAATTGGATTTTATACAGGAAGGATTTATCTTGGTCTTCATTAAGTATTATAATGATTATTCTTACCAGTATGATTATAATTCTCAATTTTATATATTGTACATTATCGCTTAAGTTTTACATAATTGAAGTATAATATTTATTTTAAAAGATATAATTCATGGGAAAATGTGTTTCCTAATGAAGATAATAATTAAGGAAAATAGGGATTCAAAATTTATTCCTATTTATTTCACTTTAGTCGACATGACTACAATTTGTTTATTTAAACATGAATAACAATTTAATACTTATATTTAAAATAAACCCAATCTCATGCCCTATTTTAGGGTCCTCTTAATGCTTATATGTAATATGATTTAGAAGATATTTTCCTAGGTATGGAACTATATTTTTGGAATCGATTGCAAAAGCCAAACTCTAATGAATCTTCTAGGCACATAGAACATATTAACAATGATATTAAGAATGTTGGTTGATAGAATTAGCTGCTCCCACAATTTATAATCCATGGGTGATTATTTTCTTAGAAGCTGAAACTATTTAGCCTTATACATACCTTCTATCCCTCTCTATTCTCTGAACCATTTTTTCCCTCAAGCTTTTCAAAATTTAAGAAACCAAAGGTCAGGAACTTCAGATGTGACTATCAATACAGGCTTGATATTAGCCATGGACTTTTGCATGGACCCCAGTAACAGATCTGTTGCTGGTGATCAAATCGATGCTTTAAATCTAAACATCACTACCTACTCCTCTTTATCCTACTTTGTGCAAGAGAACATATTTTAATCCCCTACATATTATCCAAGCCTTTTTGGGCCTGGAGTATGCCATCTTTCTTTTTAGTTTAAACATTTCTAGCCAGTGGAGTGTTTTCCCTGTTTCCTGGCACCCAGAATAATTATCCCTTTACTTTTGACACCCCCCTCAATTGTCTTGCCTCTGAAGTTTGCAGTCTCTGGATCTGGATTTTTTTTCATCAGTTCCACTGCAACATCATGGGGCATAGTTCTATGTTGGGTAATTATTATCTGCTAGATCTGCTGCAAAGAACAGATAATGAGCAAAAATGTTGTGCAATGTGGATAAGAATTGTGTCTCTCTACTAACTTTACAAACGTTCATTATGGCCCTAATGTGTTCCTAGTTATTCAATGCAAGAGGGCATAGAACTGAACAATTCCTAGTTCTAATGATTTAGAGAAGGAATGAGAGAGAGTGAGTTGAACCTCAAATTGAGAATTAGGATCCAAGGGACAAATGCTAACTTCATCATTCTTCGTCTCCTAATTAATGTAGTAAGATTTGATTGCCAATATTGTTTCAGCTAGGTCACCGTTTCTTACACTATATAACAGTGCATTTTAAAGTTGTTTGAATATTTTATTGCCTTTTGACATTGTTTATAAAAATTAGTATAAATAGGAAACATAAAAGTGCTGATTCTATGATAATGTATTTGAGAGAAATAAATCATTAAGCCCTTTTAAAGTGGAAAATTTTGTCATTTGTCATCATTTTGACATTTAATAGACAAAAAGCGGTTGGACTTGTTTGAAGCAAAAGAACAGATCAAAACTTAAAAATGAAAATGTATCACCAAAGATTTTAACAGCAGTTTTTTGTGCAGGAAGAATTAGAGAGACCTTTGAAATTATGAAATAAAAAAAAATATATACATATAAAAGGGAAAGTTCACAAGTTCATTCAGCATTTTATTTGTGAAAGAATAAGTTTATTTCTAACTCCTTTATTAGTAGAAGAAAGCTGGTGTTTAAATTTCTTTTAAATTTTACACTACTTATGTGAAACTATCAAATTCAGTCTCACAATCACTTTCTGATTCCACTTCTCAATCAATTGCAATAGTCTTCACCAGCCAGTCTTTTGACAGTTATATTAAATTATTTTCTGTGAAATAAGTGTCACTTCAAGGCAAGCTGAGAAATAGAATTTGAGGCAAAGAAAATTTTTTTAGAAATTTTTATTGTGTATAGTTCACACTTATGTTTGTAAAAGTCATTTACATTTTGTGTAATTCTTGAGATAATATGCATTTTATGACATAGTATAAAATTTTATAGGATTTTTAGTTCTCTGGAACCATTCCTGACCCCAACCCATAACATATGTCTCTGTCTTGCCTTTTTTACATTTCCCTTTGGACATGTGTTCTCTACAGGCTGAAAATGCTGACGATCAAGTAAAGGCATTTTGTAAAATGTTTTAAGTGTTACACAAATATTGGCAGTTTTTAAATAGCTTTTAAATCAAAATCAAAAATCAATATATGACCTGATCCAGGCCATTTAGATAATGTTCTCGACTTGCATCCTATGTCAAACTTTTTGTCTGTATCTTCGTAATTATCCAAGAAAATGCACTACTCTAAGACAATGCAAGCATTTTTCTGTATAATATTCTTGTAAATTTCTCATATATGTATTAGCCAAGCATGAAGAAATATAATCCATTCTAACACAAATCTAAATGTTATCTCTTTTTACACAGAAATAAATCCTTTCCTTTTCCACCCTCTCAGAGAAATTGGCAAGTTGTGATAAAAGGATCTAAATGTTCTTCCACTGCAATTGAGATCAGAGAAAAGATAACTATTCTGCTCTCTCCTGTCTCCAGCCCACTTCCCCCACTATCACACATACATACAGGACTGAACTGATGCTGTGAACCTCTGCCCACAGCTGACCTGCACACTCTCTCCCTCATATATTGCTGTGCTTGACTTTGAGTTATCTGAGTCATAATAAAAGAGACACACATGTAGTTTGGAAGCTTTATTCCAATTTTTTGCCCTGAGAGTTGTCTGTCTCCTTGTGCAAAAGGAAAGTCCTGTAGCTTCTGCAGTTATACCTGTTCTGTCTTCTACCTCACCTTCTTAGGGATGTAGGGGTTAAGAGTTATTTTAATATTGACCAGCACAGCTCTCACATCATGATGGTTCAGAAGGAGGAGTAAAGGTCTTTGTCCCACTGCCCTGCCTTGGCTTGTGCTTATGTTGGCTTACTGTCTCAAGAGATCAATTGGGCAAGTTTACATTAAACACATGACCTCAGATTTTTATGTGCATCGTTTTTTATATCTTTTTTGAGTTGTTTTCTTGAGTGGATCTGAGCATAAGTGGTAGTTCTATTTTATGAAAGACTATGGTACATCTCCAAATGTAAATTGATATATTGATTTTCTGGAGCATGTGAGTTCAGTAGTAAAAACTGAAAATATTCAGTCTCATAGCTTCATTATGGAGACTAAGAACAGAGGCCGTACATCTGGATACCTCTAGGAAATTTTTATCCAGGAAGATAAGGCTATAAACCAGTAAAACTTTTCTCTTAGTTTCAGGAACTGTCTCAAATACCATTAATTCAAACAATAGATTGATAAACCAAGTTACTTCTCAAAAGAATAACTTGCACATCTTGGTAGAGACCTTCTTGGGACAATCAATGACTCTACTGAGATAGCTTGCTTGCTATCAAATATCACTTTACTCATCAAGAGTATACCCTCACTATGTCCATCAATCAAAAGTTATTTATTATAATACAAAGTTTGGCCAATGCCAGTCAAGTCCCATATGGAAAGATCCAACTTAAACTATTCCAACCCCAAACTGTAAACTCAGTGATAAGCTAGCCTTAACCTCCCCTTTCTGAGCAACTATTAACAATCTGTCAAGGTGGAGTGCTCCCTTACTGTAGTAATGAGCTGGATTTTGCTTGATTGACAGATTAGTGTAGTGATTTTGTGAGAGAAAATAAATATTTGTTTATTGGATCATGCGCATTTCATAGTATAAGGAACTATTCTTAAACTAATCACAGATAATGCCATTCAGCTGATTTTTGACATTCTAAGACTTGAATCTAAGTTTTCAAGAATGAAAAAAAAAATCAATAGCTCTATACAGAAGACTTAACTCCAGGCCAGATTTTCCAGGTTGTTTTATGTTATCATGATTCTGTCTTGTTTTTCAAGAGCAGATAAGAAAAAAAAATTATGAAAATTAAGGCAAGATTTTATAAAAGTGTTTTCTATATATCAGAGTCTGTGGAGTCTAACTGAAACAGAACAAATTTAGTGTAAAACAAAGCCGCTTTTTTGCATGAAAGAATATCTTGCCAAGGGAAGAGAAATGACCCCTAGAAATTCTTCCTGACCTAGGTTCCCCATCCCCCATACGTGGCTCATGAACATTAACCGTTCATTGAATTAACTGAATTAGCAACTCTGACCAATATGCTAAGCTTTATCGCCATTAAATTTTGAGGCTAGTTTGACAATCTGGTAGTCTGTTATTTGTTTGTATCAGCCTGAGGTTCTTTTTGTAGACTCTGATGTTATAAAGTAAATGCTGCAGCAATATAAATTTATCCCTTAATATTTCAGCTCATTGAGTATTTTATTTCTTATGTTGTTTTGCAGGCTTATTGTTTATTGTTTCCCTTGGTAATAAAGGTGCACTTTTACTCTGTGGGTGTGTGTGCACACATGCTCTAATAGGCTAGAATCCTATTCTTTCCAAATGTAAAATAAATCTGGGTTAAGAGTGCCACTGTGTATGGTAAGAAGCATTTTACTTATTTATTTAATTTTATATAAATTTTCACTTAAGTAAGATGTATCCTTGTGCTCTGTTCTGTTTTTAAAATATATATGTATTTCCTTCTGTCTTCTTTGAGTTTTTTTTTTTTTTTTGCCAGAGATAATAAATTACTTTATTATTTTGTTTATTATTTTATTTTTCTTTTATCTGCTCTGGAAAACTAAAATGATCTGAGGGTGGAGACTGAAGCAAAATGTATTATTGACTTAGTCTAGATCTCCACTGATTTAATTCTTTAATAAATTGCTAGAAATATTTAGACTTCTTAATAAGTTATATATTGATCGGTTTACATGAGTGGCGCATTTTGTTATTTGCTAGAATAATATTGTAGTCTCGAAGTCTGTTGCTAGGAATTTATGGTTCCTACCATCTGCTTCTTTCTTCTGCATATAAAAATATAATCAAGTCTGGTTGTGTGTGTGTGTGTGCGTATGTGTGTGCGTGTGCGCGTGGGTATTTACACATTCCTTATCTCTGTGTATGTGTGTCTGTAGGTGTTTAATTCTAGAGGGGGAGGGGCAGATAAAGTTATAGACCTATGTAATGAAAAAGCTAACAGTCATATTTACTACCATTTTATTGAACGTATTCTGAAACAATAGTCAAAAAAAGCAAAAATGCTGGAATATCAGTTCTTTTTCCACTTATTAATTAAATTTTGGAGCTTTATTTCCTATATATGGTAGTATGTTTCTTCTACAATCACTCTTTAAAAAATCCAATTAAAACCCAATATTTGTAGGGATACTTACAAAGATTTATTATGTTCTCCCCCAGTTACCTCTCATTTTATGCTCCAACTTTCTTCCTCGTTTAGTTTGAGACCATGTCCTAGTATTTTGTCACTGCTGTGACAGGTTATCTTTATAAAACTAAATTATTTCCCTTATATGCTCTCTCTTGTATCTCAGGGACTAGACAACTAGTAATTCTATATCCCAGAATCCCTCAGAGTAAGGTTCTACATTTCTGAGAGTTCCAGCAAATGAAGAGAAGCAGAAGCCATTGTTGCCAGGAAGCAGCAGCAGGTGTAGGGACTTTGCAAACCATAGACAGATTTTCCCAGCACATTGTGATTTCTTGGATCAGCTTCCTCTGGCCTTTACTCTGACAGCTCTTCCCGTTCCTCCATACTATTTTCCCGCATGAACTACTTAGAACTCTGAATAGTTTTTGTTTTTCTGAGGGACCCCCAAAGCTACAAATGTCTCTACAGAGGCAATTTTTTCCATCTATGATTTCATTATATAAACAGTTGACAAACCCTTGCCTTGATTCCTGCTGAGTATCCAAAGGCAAGATTATCAACGTTATGATATAAACATTTTGCTGAATTAGACAATTTTTATTTTTTAAGCCAATAGTTGTTTAAGTAAAGTTCCACAGTATATACATATTTTTTCACATAGAACTTCACTTATACATTTAAGTATTCTCGTTATGGTTTATTGAAACAAAATCTGAAGAAAAATTTTAAAAATTCACTATAGATATCAGGGATGTATAGTTTAGTCCATAAATAGATTCTTTCATGTTGCATTTATAACTGATGATGCATTAATGAACAGTGCTAATTCTTTTATGTTGCTTTTATCTAAACACAATAGTATTACTAGATTAGTTATGCCTAACACTTCCTTAATGTTCATAGTAAGTGTTATTTGGTTCTTTTTTTAAATTTATTTCTAAAGAAAAAAATGGAAATTTTAGAACTAATTAGCATTTATTATTGGGTACCCCCACATGTTATAGGTATTGTGCTTCACATATCTTAAGTTGTTTAATCTAGACAAATGACATGCAGGGTAGTTGCTATCATTATGGTTTTACAAAGGAAGAGAGCGATTAAAAGGGATAACTGATTTTCCCCATGTCAAAAAGTTAATTGGAATTAGAACCAGGATTTGAGCCAAGTTCTGTCTATTCTGTAATTCACTCTCCTTCCACTATAGCAACATATTACCTTCCATGTTTTTTCTGTGATATTTTGCCATAGAGTTTAGGAAGAATAATTAGCAAGTTAATGTATCTGGGTTTTTTTTGGAAATCTAAATGAAAAATAACATTCAAACCTTGGACAGAGAGAATTTGATGACTGTAATTATTTATTGTTAAATTCAGGCAGGAAAATTACAAAATCCAGATTTTAGTTCCTAAAACCTGATCTACTCCAGAACAGGATATTTAGTTATTGGGCTATATGGCTGAGAAGATGAGTAAAGACTCATTTACAATCTGGTACCTGGGATTTCGATATCGCATAATGATTACGTAGCTGATATCCTGAGGGCTGAATGGGCACTAATCACCTTAATCAGAACAAATGCAGTAGATAAGACACTGCTGCTGGGAAGTTCATAGCCTTCTTCGAACTTCATCTGGGACTCATCGTACATTAAGACTCATTCTACGCAGAGACTAAAGAGGAGATATTGAAGAAGAATAGTCTTGAGAGGCAGAGCTTTACCTAGGAAGTTCTGGAGAAATTTGTGGGATTGGGTGAATTGGTATAGCTGGATGACAAGAGTGTTTTTTTTAACACACTCCTTTGATGAGAAAAATATTCCTAAATTGAGCTGACTGACTAAAGAACTAAGTAGACGCTTCTGTGGCTTGGGATAAAAAAAAGAACATAAACTTCTATAGTGAAAATGATGAGTGTTCAGACCTTAGGTGTTTTAACAAACCAATTTATTTGAAATTTCTCAGGTCCACTTTGAGTTACCGCCTAATAATTTTAAGAGATACTGGACCAAGTGCATAAGGCTCATTGAGGATGCTGAGGATTTTCAATTGGCCTTGCCTGTGACTTAGTGCTTTAGAGTCTAAAGTGTCAGTTGGCTAACCATGTAGCAACCACTCTAAAGATGACTTTGAAAAGTATACTGATTGGCTAATTTCTCATTTCTTTTCACAATGAGTTAAGGAAATTGGTGAATTCCAAAGAAGGAAGAAAAGCTTGATAAAGCCTCATCTTTGCGAAAGCTGAATTAATAGTTCACAATTGTGTTTCAGAACCAAGCTAGAGTCAAAGAGATTCTGTAGCAATTACATATGTAAATAAACTAGTTATTTATAAACATATTTGGAACAATAACAATCATAGTATACCCCTGGCCTGCTTTTTCCACCTTTTTTTTTCTCAGTCACATAAGTCCATTTTGGGAAGGTGGATAATATCATAAGATTTCTCTGAGACTCTTGGCAAAATCATTTTACCTTCTTCGGACTCAGTTCCTTTATCTGTGGGCTGAGAGAATTAGAATCTGTGATGTCTGAGTTTCTTACAGTTATATATAAAAGTTCTGTGGCTTTCTGATTATATACATTGAAAAAACATATTATGTCTTCCTGTTTGGGATAACTATGAAGATGTGAAAAAATTTTGACTATTTATTTATTTGTTTGTTTTCCTGAGTTATTATAATGCTTTACATAGTAGAAACAAAGTGGCTATATTTTAGGAATTGAATTAAATTTTATTTTCTTGGAAAGTAACTTTAATTTGAAATCTAATGCATTCATTGAAACCTGGGCTGAGAGCCAGAGAACTGGCAAGCATCATTTTCTCATTATCCTCTCTCTCTCTCTCTCTCTCTCTCTCTCATACACACACACACACACACACACACACACACACACACACACACACACAAACCTACCTCCAAGAGTCCTCTATGGTTTCCTCATCTCCACATATTCTTTAGAGACACTTATTATGTCACAATGGCTAGCTTGCCAATCTTCCAAAATACTCTTTATTCTAAAAGTTCTTGCTTCATTCTCTCCTAAAAGTCAAAACTTCCAAATAAATTTACTCAAGAATTGTGTGTGTGAGAGAGATGATCTTATTTAATTATTCAGTTTTATGCAATAAGTGATAACCCTTTAATCTCCTAAACGTGTTTCATTTTAGGAAAAAAATGCTCGTTAACCTCAGTAAATGTGAACCTGAGATTGGTGACAGTCATGCTATACATAGAGCAAGATAAACTGGCAAATAATTGTAATATGGTAAACATTGGAGGGTAGTCTGGATGTCTGTGTTCAGAGATGCCTTTGCTAATATAATTCTACCTTCACCTCACCTCCAGCTTCTTCTCTTTCTTCAATTGTGAATACACAAAATCTAAAACTACCCAAAGTTTTACAAACTCAAAGTAAGAGGCATTGTGTTAGGATGACATCACCTTGGGGCGGGGGGAATATTTTTAAGTAATTATTTTTTATCAGTCATCTATTTATAAATGTGAAGAGCTTGTGTTTTAGGAGAATCTCTATAAAACACAACTGTTATCACAATGCAGAGACTTTTTTGAATGCTTTATCATACTTCAAGGCAGTGAATTTCTAATTTCATGGATCCCTACAATAGAGCGATATGTATAATCTCAGGATAAAAAATTAATGATATGAAAATAGAAGGATTACCATTCAGTGGAATAAACTAAATAATTTTGAAGTTTAAAAATCAGTTAAACTAAGCAAAATCTACTTAGAAATATAGCAGCACAAATAAAACTAAAGTATTAGACATCTGCAACCAAAATTATTAAAAATTGCATATAAAATGAAATGAGATTAAAATGCACTAAAGATGGCATATGGAACATTTAAAATGCTGGATATTTTATTTTACTGGATTCAAATGAAAATGCAGTATTATCAACTAATCTGTTTTAAAAATCCATGGGTTCTTGGTAGTATACCAGGAATGAGTCAAAGTTTTGAAAAGGCATGGTTATCTGCCTTCAAGATGAAACCATGATTATAGGTGAGTATCCTAAATTTTAATAGCTTTTTTTACAGTATTTGAATATTGGCTAGATTCACATTAAAAAAAAAATAGGCTGTATGATGACTTGGAAAGGTCATTGGAGTTCAAATCTTGAATGTTGCTGCTAACTCATCATCTCCCCACTAAAGATCAGAATGATTTTGAATTTAGTCACAAAATTTTTTGGCTTCAGTTTTCTTATCTGTAAAATAAGAAAATAGGTCTAGATGATTTATAAATACCTGCTGAACCAAATATTGTTGGCAACTACGTTGCTTTACTGTGGCTCAAGAGGAAAACATGTTATTTGAAAGTAGACCTGGACATTAAGCTTTGGAACACCTTTCAAAGCAGGAAAGATGATTCAGAGCTTAAACATTGAGGTTTGATCCATTTTTCTAACTTTTTGTGTAATACTTTAGTCAAATTTTATAATAAATGAATTGAAATAAATTAGAAATATTTTCAATAAGCTGAACTCTCTAAACCAGTGGGGTTTAGAATTACCTGAGAAATTTGTTCAAAATGCAGATTGATTCTTGACATCATTTCTAGAGACTCTGATATAGAAAGTCTTTGGAGAAGCCAAGATATTTACATTTTAACAAATATCCTCAGAAATTCTGATACAAGAGCATAATGGACACAACTTTGTCAAACATTCTTCCAAGCCATTGTTAGAGCAACACCTATATAAATTTGTAGTAGAAAGACAGTGAATGGTCATGTAACCGTCACTAATATTAAATCTGTTTTAATGTCTGAGTGCCAATCTTTGTTTCACTTAAATCTGAATACTCTGATGCCTCATGGTGAGTCCAGGGCGAGAAAATGGTAATCATTACATCCGAACTTGTCTCTCTGTCCTTACCTAATATCTGGATTCTAAGAAACATTCTCCTGATCTATGAATGCTTAATTTTATCTCACTCTGTTCTGACTCCACCTGTATAATAGATTTTTAAAAATTCTTTATGAGATAAAGAATCAAGATTTTGGGTATGAATCTCAGTTTCAATTTAAGGGGTTTAAAAATCTGTCTATAGACTATGTGTTGGGACTTTTGTCTGGACTTAGGATTGTCACACTCTTTTAGATTTGAATAGTAGCACTCATCAATGACAGTTAAAAGATAAGTGCAAGGGGATCTCCTTACAGAAAAGTGATAGACATGATGAACATCTTAAGCTACTTGATCATGCAGAATATTCCACAAGCTACTTGATATAGTATTCTAGCAATGGGAAACATTGAATGACTCCCGTAGGAGGCAGAGTTCTGTTCTAAGTGGGCTCCTTAGGTTTCCTCCTCTTGATGGACAACATTGTTACCCAGTTATTAAATCAAACTAGGTACTGCTATGAAGACTTTGAAGATATAATTAAGTTCCCAAACCAACTGATCTTAAAAAGGGAGATTATCCTGGATGAATCTGAGCTGCTCAGGTGAGCCCCTTAAAAGGAAAGTATGGGAGTGAGTCAGCATTGAAGATGGAGATAACCACATAGCAAGGAATGTAGGTGGGCTTCAGGAGCTGAGAATATCCCCTCAGGGGATATTCACAAGGGAATGAGGATTTCAGTTCTACAACTGTCAGGAACTGAATAATGCCCACAACCTGACTGTGCTTCAAAAGAGAATATTCGTTAAGCCTTCAGATGAGAAGCCAACCACAACAAACCCAGACTTCTAACCCACAGAACTTTGAACTAACAAATCTGTGATGTTTTAAGCTACTAAATTTTGTTACACAGCATTAACAAATGAATACAACTCCTCATCAATGTTCAATCACATCATCCCTCTTTTTTTTGCAAAAAGAATTGCAAATTTGTGATAAACTCCCAAGTCACAAGTTTGATATTTCAGTATAATTTTACTGATAATTGACTTCTACCACTTTTTAACTTTTTGAAAATATATAACTTGTCCAAAATAGCCATGTTAAATGTTTATTAAAGTTAGTAGTTAATTAACTAAAATGTTCTATCATTTGACCATTTATTGCTTTTAATCAGTCATTTTATAAATAACATCTTATTTAACATTTATAACAATCCTATTAAAAAAGTATTTCCCTATTATACATATGAGAAAACTGAAATTTAACAAGGATGATTGAATTGAGTTCCACAATCTCACAAAAAAAAAATGAATTCAAAATATATCTTTTGATTCCACCTTCAAGCCTCTCTATACTTTTCCACAGCTATGACACACCCCAGCAATTTCAGACCTGGAATAGTAAAGATATTTTATGGACTTATTTAGAATGAAATGATGGTAGAGTAATAAAAAGGATCTTTTCTGTGTGCTTTGGAAATTTATGTAAAGAAGAAACTCGGAACTCGGTTTATATTCATTAATAATTTTGAGATCGGAGCAGAAACCTGCTAGCAAAGCAAGTTAAGTGAGGTTATTCTTTTGTAGCTTCTCACCTCATTTTAATCTGGTTTACCAGAAATACCTCCAACTCCTAGGAACATGTAAACACGCAGACAAAATAGATTGTTGATAGACCACTCTGATTTTCTTGGCCTTTATTGCTTCTAAAAATTACTCTCATTTGCGCCCCAACAGTGGATGAAATCTCTTTTCTCTCAGCATATCTCAACAAGTTTCCAACAGAACCTCAGTGGTTAAGTATATGGACATTGTAGACAAATAACCAAGGTTTGAATCAGCTCTGAAGCTTACTAGCTATGGAAAATTTGGCAAGTTACTTAAAATTGTCTCTTTTTCGTTTTCTTCTCTGTACAATGGAATGATAATATGTCTACTGGCTAATGTTATTATGAGTATTAAGTCATTTAATTCATGTAACACACTCAAAAAATTGCATGGTAACTATAAGTACTAGGTATATGTTAGCTATTATATTATTATTACTATTATTATCTTTATTATCTAGCACTTAGGAGAATGGTTAATTACTTATTTGTATGTATAATGTGCTAATCTTTTCAGTGGCCTTCAGAATTTGAAATAAAATAAATATCTACTAAGACAAAAATAATGATTCTATGATACTGTGATTTTATTAAACTGAGAATTAGTAAATTGAGAATTACCCATAAAATGGTGACCATCTCTTTTCAACTTCACAATACCTTGTGAGTTAAATATTATATATGTAAAATTTAATTTAAATTGCAAGGCTCTACTTAAATGATCATCTTTATTATAATTCATACTGTAGTTCATGATATTTTCATTTCTAACAAGTTTCTGGATGATTATAATGCATCTAGTCCAGGGACCACACTTTGAGAAGCAGTGATTTTAGACCTTCGACTCTCCATCTTTTGATGCCTGCACTAGCCTCTGAAACATTCCATCTCCCTAAAATAGTTCTCTAATCCTTTTACTCCACTTCTCTTAGATTATTTTTTCTAAAATGCAGTCTGGCAAAGACATTCTCATATTAACACTTCTTCCATATCCTAAGAGATAAGTTTTAAACTTCTTAACAAAATTCTTGCCTAACACTCTAACCTTGTTTATTATAACTCTTCTTACACTATGGTATTCTAACCAGACTGAATTACGTTCAGCTACCCAGCTGCAGGCTCTCTCTTCCCAGGGTTTTCACGTATGCCTTTCTGTCTCCCAACTCCACTCCACTCCCTAACTCCAGCCTTCTGCATTGACTAACATCTATTTTCTATTCATGGCTTAGATTAGATATCACCTCTGGAAAACCTTTGTGAATCATTCCTCTTAAGTATTAGGTTGTCCCTCCTTTATGATCCTATAACAACATGAATTTATCTTCATCAGACCATTATGTATTGTGATTGTCTGTCCATCTCAACAAATAGAAGGCTCCTTGAGCCAGTGATCTGGCTGGCTTGTCTTTTTCTCTGGTGACTAGTGATAGGCACATAATAGATATTCAATAAATATTTTGTGAATGAATGGGTCACTGCATAAGTGAATGAACAAATGAGTATTTAAAAATCATCCATCTACTCCAAATTTTTCTGGAAGTCCAGAGATTTTCAACATTTCAGAATTCAGTTTTATCAGAATAAATCTTTTTCTTGTTTTCTTGAATGTGTCTGGTATCCTATATTAGCTCTCTCAATCCTTCCAAGGTTTCACAAATACTTGATAAAGCCAAGAGTAGAGAAAATTTTGAGGGACTTGGGTAGAAAATTCAAATTTATGGCATCAGTGAAAGGAGGTCTCTAATGTATGATGGATAGAACAATAAATTACAAAAAAGTGAAGGAAAACATGCGCACACATACAATCACAAGCTTAGATAGGCTTCAGAAGCACATTCCAATTCTCTTCCAAATCTTAAGTAGTTTCATTGCTTCTCCTATGGGCAGCTAAGTACCATTAAGTTCTCAGAGTAATTCCTAAAAGTGGCACAACAGATTATTATTTTTGTTTGTTTTGGTAAGAACTTCTGCCTTTGTGACATTTAATTAAAACAAAGTATATTTAATTTTACAACTAGAAACATGGGTTAACTGATCTAAATGAACATACTCTAAGTGACAAAAATTTGAAGGTATAAAACAGTAAAAGTGTTTTACTCAGGCTCGTGACAAAGTCGGACATGAATTCACATTTAGAAAACAATCCTGCCTCTGACTCACAGAACTAACAACCATGTCAAGTATTAATATGAAAGAGACGTTTGCTTTTATTGAATTTAGCTTTGTCTGTAAAAGACCAGTAGTTCTCATACTGAAATGGCATGAAATTAAGCCCACTGTTTATTAAGAGAAACTTTCCATGATTCTACCTGCCCACTATAGATATTACCAAGTGATTTGCAAGAACATAATTTTCTGAAGAAAATGGGATTACATTACATGTAAGAAATATGAGTTTATATCATTTAAAAGAGGAAGGTAAAATATTTTAAAGTTTCTAATGGAGTGTTAAAGAGTTAGAATTGCAATGGTCTGAATTTTGTTCAAAGGATCTTCTTAGCTCCCTTTTGCATAGAAATTGCCTGGGAAAAATGAAGCTGTGATACTGTACCAGCTAACTTTTTATTACTTTTTTCTTCTGATATGAAGAGACAAATCCCTGCTTTCCAAACATCACAGCCTCTTTGTTCACACTTTTTTTTTTCTGTTATCCTTCATTATATTAATCCTTCTGATTTATAGAATACAGCAAATATTAGATAGAAAAATAATCATGCTCTGTATTATATCTTGTAGATAAGTGAAATCAAAGCATGTTTTTAGTCATCTAGAAATTTATCGCTATCCAATCTAATAATGCCTGAATTTTGAATTTCTAGTCTCCCGATTTCTAAAGTGTGTATGCATACATGTAATTTATCTTATTAACTTGATATTAGAATACATCATTTTCGAGGTTTTTTTTATTTGAATTCCTAGGTTATCTTGACTCAGCGTTTCTTTCTGTCCTGAAACTTTGTCACTGGGGAGAAAAAAGTTTGGTAATAAAAAAAAAAAAGAAGAAGAAAAAAGTCTTCTCATAGTAGATGGTTTAAAATGGATTAAAAGGTTTTTATTGGAATCTCTATTCATTAGGTGCATTAGGGGAGGACACTAAAAAAATCAATGTTTGACTTTTACTTTAACCTTAAAATGTCATTAAATTCCACACATGAAAAGGTTGATGCAAACACCCTTTTTACTTAATTGACAGCACTTCTATTCTCTGTAGCATTTTGTAATAGAAAAGGAGCCTATGTGAAAGGTGGAGGAAAGGTCAAAAATGCAACTCAAAATATTTAGTGTTCAGATGGGAAGTCTTTAAGAGTGCAGATAGATTTAATAATTAATTTTTCACTTTTTCATATAATTCATCTTTTTTTTTCCAGGACATTCAGTGAATACTTTTATAGACTAAACTATAATTTGTATTTGGATATTATGACTCCATCCTGCTATTGATAGTTACCCAGTAACCTTTCACCTGTTCTCACAATGCTGCCAACAAGAAAGGAGTGATTTTTGTCTTGTTCTTTTGTTTATGCTATGCTTTTTCATCACAGTTGTTAATATTGCAGAAGAAAAGCTAGCTTGTGGACAGAGCATTGACTAAATTAGTCACATCTCCATATACAGTAAATGTTACAACTTAATCCTTGTCCCTGTGAAAAATAAATGATACTTTTAGAAGGGTCTGCTAAAAAAGAATTCAGTTCTCCTTTTCCTGTTGATGATGTTTGATAAGCAAATAGCTTAAGTTCAAACTTTGTCTTTATAACATTAGTTCCTAAAGCAATTTTTACATTACAGTGGGGCATTTGAAAAATCTAACTCAAATAGATTTTGTTGGCAGTATATTGTGAGGACACGTTTATATTCTAAAAATATACTTCTCTATTTTTGTTTGAATGTCAGAAGACAGACCATGATGCTGAGTTCCCATTTAGACATGCTAAAAAGCTAAATTTTGCCATTTGCTAAATCTACAAATATCCTGTGAAATTGTGTTTGGCATTTGTAACAGCAGTTTTTTGCTTGCCAGATTCATGTACACGTAAGACATTTTAAACCATATAAGAATGTATGAATAAAATCAGACATATTTCTCCAAAGTCTATAATATTTTCTGGACATTACAAGACAGAAAATGGAAAAAGAAAAATCATGGTCTTTGCAATCAGGCAATCCTGGTTTCAAAACCCATCTCTACAGTTTCTTGTTTTTGTAAACCTTGCCAAGTTATTTAGTTTCTCTAAATTTTCGTTTTCTCACCCATGCAAGTATAAAGGTCCCCCTCAGAGATAGTGAGGATTACAATAAATGATCTTGTAAATATTACAAAATATAATATACACAACTAAACTTCCACTGGTAAATAGCAGACATTCAGTAAATGGTGGATTTTCATATATTCATTAATCATTACATTAACATGGAAAAATGTGTTACATTAATATTAGACATGGATATAAAACAGGGAAATTTTTCAGTTTCAAATTACATATATATATACACATATACATATATACTTTTTAAAACTGAGACAATTGGTATTCAACATATTAATTTCATGTATACAATAAAATGATTCCATATTTGTACATGTTGCAAAATGATCACTAATTAGTTAACATTCAATACCATATAGTTACAAAATATTTTTTCTTGTGATGAGAATTTACAAAATTACTCTTAGCAACTTTTAAATCTGCAGTATAGTATCATTAACTGTACTCTCCATGCTGTACATTGCTTTCCCATGTTTTGTTTATTTTATAACTGTAAGTTTGTACCTTTGACAGGACAGGAATTTTTTACTGGCAGGAGAGAAAGATTACCAGGACACCACATAGCTCTGGCTGTACAGCTTGAAGATGTCGGATATCTACAGTCTCTGAAAAAAAAGTGAAGACTAACTGCAAGGTATGAAAGGGAATCTCTAACTATGTTTAATTTTGATTATTTTAAGAGCAACATGATCTATAAGAGAAAAGTATAAAACAAGGACTTACTTTATATTAGGTCATAGTAAAAAAACAGAATCTCTCTATAGAGCATTTTTATGGAAAATATGTTTTTCTGAGTGGTGTTATGTTATGGAAGGTTGGAGAAAGATAGCTGTGGTATCTAGAACAGAGAATTTATTAGGGCTCAAAATCTAGCTGCTCATCATATGTAAGGAATGAAACATGAAAGCTCTGCAGCAGTAGAAAACTATTAGCAAAGATTGAGTGTCTACTTGTTTTTTCTTATGCTGCTGGATGGGACTTGCAAATGTGCACTCATCTCATGAATCAATCCCGAACTTCTCTTTTTCTCTGACAATGCACACTGGGAAAACTACAGTGTAAATGGGTTATTAATCAGTGTATTCCATTCTGTCATTTCTTTCTCTAACCCAACTTGGAATTATTGTGAGGAACTCAATATCTAGCTATGTCAGAGAAGGGTGCCACACCACCTCCTGACCTAAGAGATGAGAGTGAGCTCTTTAAACACACTAGACACTTAGTTGGCTAATTGTGGTAGGAAACAGAAACAGAGAGAAGGCAAAAAACCTTAATGAAATTCTAGGGTTGCCAGTATATAACGTAGTTGATGAACAAAGAGAAGAGAGTGGCGTAGCCTATCTGTCACATTATATTATATGGAACAATAAAAATTAATTAAACATTTAAAAATTAGTAATGAACATATTTCATATTTATTTCATTCTATAATGTTAAATATTTGGTTTATAAACTGATCGTTCTGTTTTTAGTTAAATTGGAAGTTTTAGTCGAACTGAAATTTGTTTTTGACATATTGTATTCATTTTAAAAGGTAAAATCAATTCATTTATTCTGTAGATTAGGTAAATGCAAAAACAAGCAAACAAACATGGAAGAAATTGTCTATATTATAATGCCAAGAGACTGTCAACAAATGTTACTATAGAGTAAAAAAAAAATTTAGAGACACGTTAACCAATTTCAGTTAATATTTTTAAAAAAGAAGAGGAAGAAGGGGAAGAGGAAGTAGATGAGATTTGTAAGCCAATCAGGAAAATGTGGACTTATGGTTTCTTTGAGGCTATTAAAGAATTTGTTTTGATTTCCGAGTAGAATGGTGGTATTGAAGTGACATTTTAAAAGTAGAATCCATGTCTTAGAAAGAATTTATTGAATTTTACAAATGAGCTTGTATGATGTTTGGAATTGTCGTAAAAATAATCCAGTAGCAGAAAGAAATGGGAAGACGTAGAAAAAAATAGAATTAATAAAAAAATAATAATTGTGGAATCTGAGTAATATTTCTGATTATCAGATTGCTTTCTAGAAGAATTCTACTAGTTCACACCACCATTAGCTCTGTTCATGTCAGAAAACATACCTTTACCAAAAGGCAGTACTTTCATTTGTATATATCTTCTTAAAATATTATAGCATTTGATTTACCACTCCACAGCTTATCCATCATAATCACTAACCAAGCAACTCCCAAATTTGAAATTTTAGACTTGAGGTTGGAGGAAGTAAGAGATGTGTGTCGAAAGGAATAGACTTATCAGATCCATATGGTTGTAGAAAATACAGATTGGGGTTGGGTGAAGATTGCTACATCTTTATGAGTTTTGGGTCCAGAATTTAAAAATATTATGTGCAAGGCCTTCAACATATATTTAATAAATAATTGATAATCGAATGATCCTGTTATGTTTCAATTTTGTATTTTACAATTAGCAATTTATGAGGTGAGAATGGGCAAAGTGATAACTGCATATTTTATTTTCTAGGACATCCTCTTTCTATATTTAACAACTTATAATCAGAGTCCTCAGCACTTTCATATTTGGTCTTGTCTGGTGTTGGCAAGTTAGTAACTTGTATGATATACTAAAAAATAATTAAATTTCTTTGACAATAAGGGCTCCTATTTTATTAAATATCTTGTAATGAAAAAAGTATTGAGGAGAGAAACTTCTATTCGTAGATATAAGAGGCATTTTACTAACATCTACAGAAGTATCACTAAGTCTGAAAAGTAATTTAGATTTCTTTCCATGTTAGAGAATCTTTGTGTGAGAAAGTGTGAAGTCTCATGAATATTTGTTATATTTTAAAGAAGCTAAATAGATATAGGTGAAGTGACTTGAAGTGAAAATTTTTATCATATGGCAAGAAAATAATTTTTAAAGTGACATTACCTTTTATTCTTTGCCACATACTTGCTGATTGTGGTTACAAATTGAGAGGTATTCTCCATTCCACTCTATAAATCACTCCATTCATAACTCTAAAGTAACTATTAAAATAACTATAATGTATAATAATAGCATATTCAAAGTTAATAAAGAAATTTAATTTTTAAAAGAAGTATGGTTGTCTTTATCAAAGTTAGAACCCAAGGAAATATCATTTAATATTAAACTCATTTAACAGTAAAGGAAGAACTTTCTTACAAGTAAAGACTGAGTTTTATTTTCTCTAAAAAGACTGGGTAATACAGTCACCTACTTTTATTGATTTAGCTGTAATCCCAGCAAAACATAGAAAATAATTACAATTGGAAAGGGAAAATAAAAGTGAATCATGTACAAATATAAGACTCTTTCACCAGCATTATTATATAGTCTGTTAGTTATAATGTATTGGATTATAACATTCTTGGAATGTTATACACACTTCATCATTTTATGCATGAATAAAAAAGATTCAAGGAGATGAAGTTGTGGGGGGTCGTGGGCGGAATGGCTTAGATAAAAGAGGCTCAGTTCATCCCTCTGGCGACCAAATCAAAGTTGTGACGAAAACAAGGAGCAAACAGCAAGGAAAAATTGTCTGGGATCTAGAGGAACAAGCCATACAACTAGGGAGAAATCTAAGAAATCACCCTGCAACGGCAGAAGGTAGGACAAAGTGAGGACATGAGGCTGCCCAGTCCCGAGCGGCTGAGTGGGAAAGAGGCTGCAGCAGCAGTAGCCGGCAGCTACAGATGCCTTTTAAAGGGGCCGTGTCCATGAGCAGACTTTAGCGGTAACCGACCTGCTCACTTTGAGCATCAGCACTGGTTCGGCTTCACAGGGGCACCAGGGACTTACAGTGGGACACTGAGTTGTTGGAGTGAGGGCCTAAGAATGACTCGCTCTATACAGAAGTGACTGTGGTATCCATTGTTCCCCTATGAGCCCTCCCCGCTCCCAGTGTGCGGACTCAGTGCTGCCATAGATAAGACATCATTTAACTGGATAACAGAGGTTGCTCTGCCCAGAGGAGTCCCTGAAACTCCCCCAACTTGCATCCCCATCCAAGCCACATCCAGGTGTATCCTCTCTTAGTCAGGTGCCCCTTGCTGAGTAGAACCTGAACTCACACTGGTGGCAGCTGGCCTTAGTTTCTGGTTTGGCCTTTTGAGGCAACTATAAGCACAACATCTGTGGATTGCTTGCTGAATCTTAACAGGTGGTCCCAGAAGGGCACAGACTGAGACTAAACTTGTCCTGCAGCTGAACCCCTCTTAGGCCTGTGCCACTGGCCTGTGCCACTGGCACAAAGCTGCACTAATAAGACTGAGAAACTTAAGAGCTTTGCTTAGTACATAAAAACAGAAACAGAAATACTGCCAAAATGGAAAGACAAAGAAGTAGAAGCCATATGAGAGAAGAGAATAGAGATCCAGGAATAATGGAGTCAAGTAATCTATCAGATGTAGAGTTCAAAACACTGGTTTTAAAGATGTTCAATGAACTTAGGGGAAGAGTACATGAACACAGTGAGAACTTTAACAAAGAGATAAAAAAACATAAAAATGTTTTTTGTGGAAATGGAAATTATAAGAGGGAACCAGTCAGAAATGAAGAGCACATTATCTGAGATGAAGAGAATATTAGATGGAAAAAACAGTGAATAAAGAAGGAGATCAAACCAACCATACAGAAGATGGGGAAGCCAAGGACACTCAATTAGAATGACAAGAAAAAAGAAGCCAAGACTATAATAATAATTTAAGGAGCCTATGGGACACGATTAAATGTGAAAATATTCATGTCATAGGAGTACTTGAAGGAAAACAAGACGTTGAAGAGCTATTTGAAGAAATAATGATGGAAAATTTCCCTCACCTGGTGAAGGAAATAGACATAAAACCCCAGGAAGCTCAGAGAATAGCAAAAACCAGGAACCCAAAGAGGCCCACACCAAGACACATCACAATGAAAATGCCAAAGGTCAAATACAAAGAGAGAATCTTAAAAGCAGCAAGAGAAAAGCAGATAGTCACCTACAAGGGAGCACTCATAAGACTGGCAGCTGATTTCTCAAACTATGCAGGACAGAAGGACTTGGCACAAAATATTCAAGGTGATGAAAACCGAGGATCTACAACCAAGAATACTTTATCCAGCAAAGCTATCATTTAGAGTTGAAGGACAGATAAAGAGCTTCCCAGACAAAAAATAAGCTAAAGGAATCTATCACCACCGTGCCAGGATTACAGGAAATGTTGGAGGGACTTCTTTAAGAAGAAAAATCATGTATCGAAAACATGAATAAAGAATGGCAATAACTACATTCCTATCAACAAGTACCTCAAATGGAAAAGAATTAAGTGTTCCAACCAAAAGATAAAGTAGCTGAATGGATAAGAAAATAAGACCCATAACTATGCTGCCTACAAGAGACTCACTTCAAATTAAAAGACACACACAGACTAAAAGGAAGGGGATCAAGAAAATATTGTTTTGATGGACTTAGAGAGTATTGCACTGAATGAAATGGGCCGGAGAGAGAAAGACAAATATCACATGATTTCACATGTGGAATCTAAAAAAACAAAATCAACAACAACAACAAAAGATCCCCACCATCATGGAGCTTACATTCTAGTTGGGCATAGATAATAAATCAGTGCACATGTAAAGAAGAAAAAAATTGAAAAATACTATGTGGAGAATTAAAACAGGGACTATGATATTGACTAGATGACTAATTTTTATTAGATGTCCAGAGAAGGCCTCTCTCTGCAAGATTTCACCTTTAAACTGAAATCAGAGTGATAAAGAGATGCTACCCAGGTGAAGATTCTGAGGAAAGAGAATTACAGGTATATGAAATAATTTCAGAGGACACTCTGGTTAAAGATTAGTGGATAAGAGGAATGTTCTATGACATGAAGTTGGAGATGTATTATAGATTATATAATGTAGAGCTGGTAAGCCAGCTCTTTGAGTTTGAATTTCATTGTAAATAAAATGTGATTCCTTTTAAGTGCTCTATGTAGGAAATTATATTATGTGCTTACATTAAAAAAAATATTACTGTGGCAACTATGTGGTGAATAGAATTTTTATGTGGGGAAGGAGGTGGAAAGAGCAGAAGCAAGTGAGCCTATTAGAATTTTGTGATGTCTAGGCAAGAGATGGTGATGATCTCAGTTAGAGCAGTTGTCAAAGTAACAAAGAGCAGTAGACAGATTAGGGTTAGGGTAGATGATATTTTACAAAGGAATGAATGTGAGGGGTTAGTGAAATAGAAATCTAGTATTATTCCTGGAAGTTGGCTTGAGCAATTGAACGGTGAGAAGAGAAAGTTTGGCACAAAAATTAGGAATTTTGTTTCAGCCATATGTTTGAAATATAATTAGCTATCTAAGTGAAAAGGATAAATAGACAATTGGTTATTGAAGTTAGATGGGGAAAGATATGTATGTTGTATTTATAGACATTGACGTGGATTAGTAAAACTATGTAAGGAAAGTATAAAAATAGGAAGAAAACTGGGTGGGTGAGTTTTTGCTAAATCCGAAATAATACGCTGTTTCGAGGGAACAATGATTAACTGAATAAAATATTGCTAAGGGGGCAATTAGAGTAATGATAGAAAAATGATCATTAGACTTAGGAGACAAGAAGTTAAAATCGTCTTTGATAACAAATTAATAGAGTGGTGAAACTAGAAACCTAATAATAGTGGGTCAAAGAAAAATTCAATGTGAGTTAATGTTGACATCAATAAAAAATGCCTATTTTAAGAAATTCGTTTTTTTAAAAAAATTTTATTAAATTTATTGTGGTGACATTGATTAATAAAACTATGTAGATTTCAAGTATACAGTTTTATAATATATCATCTGTATATTACACTGTGTCCACCACTCAGTCAAGTCTCTTTCCATCGGCATATATTTGACCCCTTTTACCATTTTCTGCTTTTTCCCTACTTCCTTCCCCCACCATATATTTGTCTGTGTCTATGTTTCTGTTTGTTTATTTGTCTTACTTGTTTATTTGTTACTTTCAGTTTTTATATCCTGCATACAAGTGAAATTATATGTTCTTGACTTTTTCCATCTAACTCATTTTCCTTAGCATAATATACTCAAGATCCATCCATGTTGTTGCAAATGGCAGTATTTCATCTTTTCTTATGGCTGAGTAGTATTCGATTGTATAAGTATACCACATTTCTTTATCTGATCATCTATTGAAGGATAGTTCAGTTGTTTCCATGTCTTAGACACTGTGGATAACACTGCAGTGAACATAGGGATACATATATGAATAAAAAATGTTTTCAAATTTTCTGGATAGATACCCAGAAGAGGGATTACTGGGTCATATGGTAGTTCTGTTTTTAATTTTTTGAGGAACCTTTATCCTATTTTCTATAATGGCTGTACCAATTTACATTCCTCAAACAACACCTCTGATAAGGGATTAATATCCAGAAAGAGATGAACTCATGCAACTCAACCAAAAACACAAATGATCCAATTAAAAATGGGAAGAGAACCTGAGCAGTCACTTCTCCCAAGAAAACATACAAATGGCCAACAGATACATGAAAAGATGTTCAACCTCACTAGCAGTTAAGGAAAATGCAAATCAAAGCCATGATGAGATACCACCTCACACTTGTTAGAATGACTATTAACAAGACAGACAGATTAGTTTTAATATGCTGTTACTACATATTACTAGAAATTGAGCAGTATAAGCAACTCAAATTTATTAATTTACAGTTATTTAGGTCAGAAATCCAACACTGGTGTCACTGGGCTAAAGTGAAGATACAGGCAGTGCTATCTTTCTTTCTGGAGGCTCTAGAGGAGAATTTATTTCCTCGTCTTTTCCAGCTTTTAGAGACTACCATATTCTTTGGTTCAGAGCCACATGAGCAAGCAATATTAAGTCTCTTCAAAACCAGCAACATTGAATCTCTGTCTGGCCCTTTTTCATTATTCATTCTCTCTCTCTCTCTCTCTCTCTCTCTCTCACCCAGCCAGGAAGGATTCTCCAATTTTAAGAACTAATGTAATTAGATGGCCCACCTGAGTAGTCCAGGATAATCTCCCAATCTCAAGGTCCATACCCTTAGCCACTTCTGCACAGTCTTTGTTTCAAGTGTCTTTGCACTGTAAAATAACAAATTTATAGGTTCCAGGAATTAGGAAACAAACCTATTTGAGGCCATTATTTTCTACTACTATTTTGCTTCTACTACCAGAGAAGCAAAGAGAGTAAGGTGGAAGACGATATAGGGTCAAGGAAGTTTATTTTATTTTACATTAAAAAAAGTAGAGTCAAGTAGAGGGTATCTAGTGTCCAGTATATACAATGCAAACATATTTGAATATGTTTGAATGAATAGTGTGTATTATTCAAGATGTCGTGTTACTCTTACCTCTCCTCTTTTTCTTTACCTTCTCTTCTTTGACATTGATTTTTCTTTTATTTTAATAAATTTGTTTTATCAAAATGCTATTTACATCTTTGTAAAATACATCCTTCTTAGTTGTTTAATACAATAATTAGAAGATTGTAAAACAGTCTTTCCCTTCCTCATACCGCCTCATCCCACAATAACATGAAGGAGATGAAGAGGAAACGAATCACAGAACACTATGTGATTTAATAATAAATAGTATTTTTATATTCATTGTAATGTAGAGAATAAGTATAGATTTAATAAAAAATTATTTATATTTTGAGAGAATAGCTAAAGCCAATAATGTCTAAAATACTCATCGCAATATGGTTTTACTGGTGAAAAATTTTAAATGATGTAAATATCTATCGAAAATATATAAATATAATGAATATTATACAGCTTATATAGTAGTAAAATAAAAATGAATATATCCCTACTACATCAATATAGATAAAAGTAAAAACATAATCTTAGGGAAAAAATGTCTCAGAAGTTATAACATCTTTTACATTTTAAAATATGCAAAATTATATTAAATAGTTTTCTGTGTAGAAGTGCTATATTATAATTAATTTGTGGATGAGGGTAGGAATGGGATCATGGAAAGATACACAAAGAACTTAAGTTTAGTTTGAAATATTTTATTTAATCTAGGTGATAGGTACACAGGTGTTGATCATATGCTTTTATATGCTTTTATATGCCTATAGAATTTTATGAAAGTAATTTTCAAATAAAATCAAGCAACAATCAAACAAGCAAAATAAAAAAAAATCTAAGTCAAAATGATGACGAGAATACTTACACTTGAGGAAGTAGGAGATATGAGCAAAAATAGTATACCATGTGTAAAAGACTTGCATAATGCCTAGCACATATTAGACATGCAATAAATATTTTCCTTTTATGGAATTCTTTAAAGACCTAAATGCAAAGAACAGCAATGGAGGAACATATATATAAAGCCACTATGAAAGGTAAATTGGACTTCATAAAAGGAGAGAGCTAAGAAAAGGCATTCTCTAAGATGGCCATCTACTCGAACCTTATATAATATGGGTTAAGTAATTTCCGATTTGTGATGCAATAGTCTTAAAACACTAATAGTTTAAAACCCATTAATCTATCCCAGTTTTTCCAATTTGTATTTGAGAAAGCATGTTGAGTTGCTACCCAAAAGCAGCTACAATATTTAAAGTAATTAGTTTATACTATATTTTAATATACTTTATCTTACAATTAAATCTCTAGAAGATAAAAGAAAGAACTCTTAAGCAAAGAGGGTTAAAAGTCATAAAATTTAGTTTTTCAGAATTTATGTTTTATCACATAACTATATCTTAGATTTAGGAATTTATTCGTTTTGCATTCAGACTATTTTATCTCTTCAAGACAGTCTGAAATATTTATTTATTGTTCTACTGAATATGACTTATCTCATTTATTGTGAAATATTTACTTTCTCACAATGGCAACTATCATACATTTCCTTGGATGTATTTTCAAACACCAAAACATTGAGATAGTCAATTCTTTCAAATATCTCTAATGTGGCAAATATTTTATTTTTAAATAAATATATTGAGCTGTTTTTATTCATTTAATATGAAATAAAATAATGGTATCATTCTACTTTTTTTCTTTATGTTTTTTTTTATTGCTATGTGATATATTATAGCTGACATTTTGTAGTAAATGGTTATGGCAGATTGTATTTTCCAGAGACCTATATAATACCATCTCCTATCACTCACAAGTTTCTTACTATGTGACATTATCACTTCTCTATCTAGAAAATCAGATGGTGTTCTCCTCTTGGTGGAATGTTGTTATAGCCTTGACTAATACACTATAGTGGAAGTGATGTTATATGATTTCTAAGGCATCTGTTTGCTTCTTTCTGTGGAACTTGCTTTTGGAATCCAGCTACTACAATGCAGAAAAGACTATTCCACATGGAGAGATGAAGCTGATTCCAGGCAACCAACATCAACTGTCAGATATATAAAAAAGCACTAGAGATGACTACAGATTCAGCCATTGTCTGATTACAACCTCAGGAGAGACCTCTAGGAGAACTGTTTAGCTAAGCAGGTCAGTTCCCAAAAATCATGAGAAATAATAGTAAATAATTATTGCTGGTATACTTCACTAACTTTGGGATGGTTTGTTATGCATCTGTTACATCCAGAACAAGGGAATGCTGCTATAACAAAACCTAAAATATGTGGCTTCACCTTTGGGGATGGATGGTGAGCAAAAACTGAAAGTCCTTGAGACTATTAGCAGAAACCAAAAGAAACTGGAGGAGTATGTGACAGCTCAAAGGAAATTGAGGAAAATGCAATTGAATGATGGAGAATAAAGACTCTTGTGTGATGGCAGAAAGTTGAGCAACACTATTACCTGTAAAAATATAGAAAATAAACTTAATTAACTCCTATGATTTAGTTACGATTTCCAGGAATAATGTTGCATGACATTCTTAGCTTCTTCTAGAAGCCAATAATAAAAGGAGAAACAATAAACATAATGAATGATGTCGCCAAGATGGAGATTTGGAGGCTTCTGAATTTCCCTCCTCCCACAGATGCACCAAATATATAGCTAACCACAAATCAGTTCTCTCTGAGAGAAATCCAGAAACTATTGAGTAAATTCTACACATAAAGCAACTGATAAAGTATAGATTCAGTACAATTCCTATCAAAATTCCAATGGCATTTTTCACAGAAATAGGAAAAAAAAAATCTTAAATTTCATATGGAACCACAAAAGACCCCAGAGAGCCAAGCATTCTTGAGAAAGAAGAAAGCTGAAGACATCATACTTCCTGATTTCAAACTATATTACAAAGCTATAGTAATCAAAATGTCTGCTGTTGATATGAAAACAGACAATGGATTAATGGAACAGAATCAGGAGCCCAGAAATAGACCCATGCATATATCTTGAGTTAATTATTGACAAAGTTGCCAAGAATATATAATGGGAAAGGAAATGTTCTTCAGTAAATGATTTTGGGAAAACTGTATCTCTATGTGCGAAAGAATGGTAATTAACCCTTAAATTATACCATATACAAAAATCAATTCAAAATGGATTAAAGATTTAAACAAAGACCTAAAATTATAAAATCTTGAGAAGAAAACATAAGGGACAGGGGGAGCGGCAATCTCCTTGAGATTATCAGGAAATGCAAATCAAACCACAATGAGATATTACCTCACACCTGTTACGATGGCTATCATCAAAAAGACAAGAGATAACAAGCGTTGGTAAGGATATGGAGAAAAGGAAACCCTTGTACCATGTTGGTGAGAATATAAACTGGTATCGTCATTATCAAAAACAATATAGAGATTCCTCAAAAAATTAAAAATAAAAATAATTATATGATTCAGCAATTCCACTCTGCATATCTATTTAAAGGAAACAAAATCATGATGTTGAAATATCTGCACTTCCATGATCATTACTTTGCTATTCACAATAGCAAAGGTGTGGAAACAACCTATGCATCCATTGATGGGTCATTGAATAAAGAAGATATGATTATGCTAAGTGAAATTAGCCTGACCATGAAAGAAATACTACACGGTCTTACTTATATGTGGAATAACAAAGAAAAAAAAGGTGAACTCATAGAAACACAGTAGAATGGTGATTGCCCAGGATTGGGGAGTGGAGTAAATGGGAGAAGTCAGTAAAAGGTTACAAGCTTTCTGTTATAAGATGAATAAGATCTGAGGATGTAATGTATAACATGGTGATTATAGTTGATTATAAAATAAGAAGTTGCCAAGATTTTTGCAGTGTTTGCACACACAAAAATGGTAAATATATAAGATGAAAGTATTGATAACTTGATTGTGGGAATCTTTTAACTATATATATATATATGTATATATATATATACATATATATATGTGTATATATATATAATTTGAGATAATATATATCTCAAATTATCAATTTGTACACTTTAAATATATTACAATTATATTTGTCAATTATAGTGCAATAAAGTTGAGGAAAAAGAAAAGAAAAAGTAAGGTAAGGAAAAAATTGTTATATGCAAAGGAGCAAGGACTTGGTGAGTTTGAAAATAAAACTATTTCTCATTTTTAATCTCTCTAGATTCCAAAGGATGCTAATTTAATAAATAACTGTTGAGTAGATGTTAAATCTAGTGTACTCTCAGAAAATAATAATAATAATAATAATGAAGCCGAGGGTAAGACCTCAAAGAATCTCAGTAAGACCTCAAATAGATATGACAGAGCATTCTTTCAAAGAGACAGAAGGCTCTTTTAGAATCTCAAAGATATGCATTTTAAATTGGGTTTCAAAGACTCCTAAATGTATTGCCCCACAGCAAATTCACAAGATGCTCCTAGTAGAAAGGGGCTTATATCAAAGAAAGGAGGGGTATGTTTTTTGTATAATGGACTAAACTCCAATAAGACTCATCAAGATCCCACAGATTTTTAAGAAGATGAGAAAACATTGTCACCAATAGACTAAAAGGTATAAACAATACAAAACCTAAAAAAGGTCTTTAAACCTTTGATCTATATTTCTAAAAGAAAAAAAGCCATCAGAAAACTACTCAGCTACAAACATTAGTCATTTCTTATGGAAAGTAAGTGATGGCTCAGAGGGCAGACCCAAGAAGCCAGAAGAAACCAAGAACTGTACAGAATCATTCCCAGAGAGTAGGATTGAGCCCTAATCAAGGAACTAATTGCATGTCGCCAATCTGTATTTCTGAGTTGCTATGATCTGTGGTTGTTTTGTGCTTCCTATTTCCTGCCCTTTATAAAATGAGTATCCACAGCAGTTATCTTACGCCTGCTCCACTGTTGTTTGTTGGATGTGATGTTTAAGATAATTTGTCTATTTGACTTATTAGTGTTTGAGTAAAAGGAACAGTACCCCTAAAGCTATATCTTTGGAGCCTCATATGAACTATAACTTGGTTTTGATGAGATTGTGGACTTCAGATTGATGCGATAATGGGACAAAACATGCATAGGACTGGATAAGTGCATTTGTCATGTTGCAAGAATGTGAACTCGTGGTCAGAAGAAAGATTGTAGCATATTTTATTTTCCAAAGAGGTTGTAACAGTATCTCCCAGCCCACATGTGCTACTTAAAATGTGACCTTGACATTGGAACAGCAATGCATTACCTAGCTTAACGTTCAATTTAATTATAGTGCAAAATATTATTTCCTAATATAAAGAGAAAAAAAAATAGAAAACTTGAATAGCTATCTGCAGACTTTGGTTCTACTCCTGGCTGTTTGCCCTTGCTCTCTGATCTTAAACAAATATCTTTACCTCTCCAGACCTAAATTTCTTCAAATGTGAAATGAAGAGCTTGAATTTGGTCAGGGAAGTTTATACTAGGGCTTCTTGGCTTGCAGTGAATTCCATTGCCATCACCTCGAGAGTTGAGCTTCAGGATTTAGACCGTGTTTCAATCAGAGCATCTCTTATTTTATCTGTTTTACATTTTGGACATGTGCATAAATTTTATTTGAAGAAAGAATTACACAGCTTAAAAAATAAATCTTGAAGGCTGCTTTCTCTGATGATCCATATTGTTTATTTTGACTGTAAAATTCCGTATTTTTTTCATTTTGCCAATAGATCATCTAATCCGACTTTCAAAATTATGCTTTTTCCTCCTAACTTATTAAGGAAGGTTAAAGAAGTAAGTCAATCTGTTACCTGAAGAGGAGTAGTTGAAAAATAGATTATCTAAAGTTATTCTCTGATTCTTCTGAAGACAGATATGGGAAAAGCCATTAAGAAAACAAAAGAAAGAAAACCTTTTAGTAATTTCTAAGCAATAAGGATTATACTGTAATATATTTTTTAAAGTATCATTCCTTTCTATAAATTATATTGAACTTATTTGATCTTAATTGATCTTTGGGTTGTATAATTATTAAAGGCATCCTCCTGGTTCAGTAAACTAGATAAACTCTCATTAGATTGATTACTGAAAACAATGCCAAATAATGATATGTGTTTTGTCAGGGTTTAAGGATAATTGTTTTCATGATGAAAAATGGGTTTCCATGACCCAGTAGAACTAACAAATGATCTAAAAAGCAATCAGCAACACTTTTGTTTAAACCCAGTCCACAGTGGCAAACTCTCATTCTTAATTATTTTTGCGATTTTGTCCTAAGTATTGGCCATGTATATAGTAAAGTGAATAAAATAAATCTTCCAAAGCAGAATGCAGTTTTATAACCTCCTCTACCATTTGTATTCTTTAGCTAGTTTGACAATGGGTAGAAACCTTCTTTCCTTGCTTTAAGGAATAACAAGCAATGATAATAGTTAAGTCTTATAATTCAGGGTGTAAGCTTTATGTGAATGTAGTCATTGTTTTTGTTTATTTTGTTTTGTTTTGGTTTTGTTCTTGTATTCTTAGTGCCAAAGAAACTACATGCCATGTAATGATGCTTAATGAGTATTTGTTGAGTAAATAATAATAAACAATAACAATACTTATTTAGCCCTAACTATGCATCAGGTGATACCTTAATTGATACACGTGTGTGTGCGTGCACACACACACACACACACACACATACACATACATACACACAAACTTACCAATAACCATGTTAGTTAGTATTACCAATCTCATTTAATTTTTGTCTTCATTTTTGGATGAAGAGACAGAGAAATTAAATAACTTACCAAGGTCACATACAGCTTGGAAAACAAAAGAACCATTTTTTTTTTTTTTAACCCAAGACGGTCTCTTCTAGCATGCCTTGATACTGTACTCTCTTATCTCTGTGAGTGAAACAAAACCTTCTTCTTATAAAACATATCCTGTTAAAGAATTGATTGCAATTTTGTTCCTAAAGAGAGAGGAATGCTAAATATAAAATACATAAGCCTTGGGTTATGGGGTGAGAAAAAATATTGACTACCAGACCACCAGATTTTCACTACATACAGAGCTCAATATCATCAAGGCATTTGCCAAAGAATTAAACACCTTGAAGAAACTTAATAGTATAAATAGGACACATATAATACTGTGGACAAAATAACTCTTAAGGGAAACTGTAGAGCAGGTGATATTTGCTTTTTCCCCTCAGTTACCCACTAGTCTTTAGTTACCTTCCAAGCCTTTCTCGCCTGAGAGAAGCCACCTATTATTTCTGTCTGTTCAGCTCTCAAGAAAATTCACTTTCAATAGTTGGCCAATTAGATTATTTCATATGCCCCAAAATATTTTAATTTAAAAAATAAATACAAGGGTATCTTTACTGCCAACTCTCATATGCCATCTACAAACAAATGGTGAGAATCTAATGCCTGGTTCTATTGCATGCTCAGTCTCAAAGATCCAAGGACATGTGCGAGAGAGAGAGAGAGAGAGAGAGAGAGAAGAGAGGGAGAGAGAGGTGGAAGGAGGGAAGAGATGGAACGAAGAACGAACGGAACGAACACGAAATCTGTTAAACGGAACGATCCGAACGAAACGTGAACGGAACGGAATGAACGGAACGCGAACCAACGAACGGAACGAAAACGCAAACGGTACCCAGAACGATTTTTAAACGCAACCGAACGCGAAGAACGAACGAACCGAACGCGAAAATGGAATGAACGAAACCAGAACAACGGAAAACGGAAAAACGAATGAAACGGAACGCGAAATCATGAACGAACGAACGAAAACGAATTAAGGTGAAATGAAAACATGAAACGAAATCTGGAATGAACTTAACGTGAACGGAACGAACAAGAAACGAACGAACGAACGGAAACGAAACGAAACGAAACGGAAACGAAAACGACCGAAACGACGAACGAACGATCCCGGAACGACACCATGAAACGAACGAAAGAACGAACGAACGAACGAACGAACGAAACGAAAGAAACGATGATGAACGAAAACGAAAACGCAGCCTGAACGATGGAACGGAAATGCCCAACGGAACGGAAACGGAAACGGAAAACGGGGAAAACGAAAACGAAACCCAGCCCACCCAAACAGAAACGATGATGCAACGATTTGAATGGAACGAAACGGAACGAAAAGAACGGAACAGAGAGAGAGAGAAAGAAAGAAAAAGAAAGACAAGCTAAAGGAAGAAAGCTAAAGAAGCTGTTACTTGTAGAAGTATTTTCAGTAGTGTTGCACTGTCATTGGTGCATATTTTTAGAGATTAGGACCTTTTGAATACCCTTCGCATCATGTCTTGTCGGCTCTTATTGATTCTCCATGTTTTTACAGGAGGCCTTCTTTTATGGTTTACAAGAAATCAGTTATCAGTCATATTAATTTTTGTAAGACCAGCGTATTGTATGCAATTCAGTCTACTTTATTCTAATTTTTTGTTTACAGAGAGAACCAAAGGTATATTAATGGTCTTCAAATACCATGTTCTATCTGAATCAGGACTAAAATATAATTTTTCTAAAATGAGATTATGCCGCCTAATGCCTTTTTCAAATACCACCTCAGATAGTGGCTGTTTATGAAAAATTGAAATTCTTTATTGTTTTGTCAGGGGGTCCCTAGAAAGGAAAAAATAACAGGCATTTCTAATTTCTGCATATCTATTGTTGCACAACATTCAGAAGCCCCAAGTGAAATAAAAGTAATTTATAGACTAAACAAAACCTCAATAATAAGTGGAGGAGTGAAAATAAAATGACTGTATTTAAGTCCAGTCTAAAATATAGTATGCTAATAAAGAAATGCCATAAATAATAGACAAGAAGGTAACATTTTCTCTCTTTGCAATAAATAGGCTTATGGTGAGTTAAATTCCTTTACTTATATAATTGGCCATTTGGCCTCATTTGAATAGAATAATTTCTACTTTCATCCACAGTTCTTAGTTATTTACCTTCACAAAGAGTGTTATTTAATACAAAGCTTGATTTCTACATGTTCTGAAAGCAGAACAAGGCAGGATAATAGTTCCAAATTAAATTACAATATACCCCTCTGCCATAGAAGTTTTCATTAGAGAATCTCAAGTCTTTCACTTCTAATAATCAAGTAGAAGTATCAAATGCATTCTGAGATGTCTTGGTAGGTATTTCTGACTACTGCACTTTAGTGGGAGGAAATTAAATCGCTGCCTGAAGCTATATTATGACTCAGTTGGGAATATAGATTAAGAACCCAAGCATCTTAGATCTTCATCCATACTGGGGAAAGAGACCCCAAAACAATGGGACAGAAGAAAAGCTTCAGGGAAAGTGTCTAAAACTAATAGAAATACATGTGAAAAATAGTAATTGAGGCACATGCTGTTGCTCTTTATAGATGGAGTCAAGGTGCCATTTTTCATGTAGCATGCTGAGAAATTAAAGCAAGAGTTTATGTGTTTGTCGATTGGATAATCCTTTTCATTCTCATTTAGGCATAGTTTTATGTGACTCAAAGGGAGAATGACATAAAGGCATATGACTGAGAATATTCAGAAGAAGGATTTATTTTGCATGCATGTACTTATGTAGTAGCTATGACTTTTAGCTCACAGTCTCAAGTGTGCAAATGTTATGTTTATTATTTTCTTTAAATCAAATTTAATCCACATATAAGCCTCTTTCCTGATATAACAGAAGAAAATTAATTTTCAGGAAATAACTGGAGAATTAGTTTCTTCCTGAACATTGCCCCAAAAGAAAGGAGGCCTAAGTAATGTTTGACAAAAAAAAAGACGGAGCGCAACAGTCATCACAGTTACCACTAATCACCTCATTGTCTGAGCCAAAATGAGTCCTAGATATTCAACAAGAGAGCTGCTGCCATTTCATCCTTGATGAACAGACATCTTTTCTCAGGTTGTGAACTTGGGTCTGTCTAGTGTTAAGCCATTTTTCTCTGAGCTCCTGCCACCTCCCTGAGGCTCTTATAGGGAAATAGGAACCTCCACTACGGCAGCTCCCAGAGCCTTGGTCTCCTTCTCAGGCTCAAGAAATTTCCAGTTCACTATCTTTAAAATCCAAGAGCTCGCCTCTTCCCCATCCCTTACAAGATGACAGAATGTCTCAGTATCTTCTGTTTTGATCCCTGTACCACAGCTTTTCCCTGAGTCAGGAAAATCCAAATGTAAGGCCTCCTGTGTTGAGTTGAGAATAGGGAAAGAGGCTTAACGGAATACTACAGTCAAAAAAAAAAAAAAGACAGACAAATTAATGTTCCAATAATTGAATCTTTTAAATAAGCATGCATTATGCATCTAACTTCTAAACATATGTAGTGTTTGCATAACCATGCAGATTTTATCTTTGAGGGAACATAATGCAAATGATTTATGTTCCAAAAGATTGTCCCACTTCACTCAGATATAGAAAGAGTGTCAAATTATTCACATCAGCAGTATGATACTACTGAATCACTAACAAAGGTTTATTACTAAGTTATTCAAAACTCTGTACACAAGAGTACATCTGATACTTCTTCCCTTTTCAATGTCATGAGGAACTAAGACATTTAGTGCTATGAAGTTTAGATGGTTTCACCTACAGAGCAAGAATATAATACTTTTTCAACAGACGGACCCAAAGACATCCTTATTTAACCACAACATCCCAATAAAACATTAAAGAAAATGGGTGAAAGGATGTTGGCAAGTCTCAAACAGTGACACTGTAATCACAACACTTCTCCAAATTTTTTTTAGGTTTGACCTCAGAAGTCTTGAATTTCATGAAGTTTAGAAATAGTGGGGTTTCAGTAGAGTTACAACAACTTATAAAGTCTTTTCTGCTCTTGTTTCCTTATGTAGGTCACAGAATTATTGTAAGGATTGAATGTATTGATACATAAAGTATTTAAACAGTTCTGGGACAAAATGGTATTCAATACATCTTTGTTTATTATTGTTATCAGTATAGTTGCTATTATTATAATAAATATGTTGAGCATAATGAGATTATACGTTGGTCATGCTAGGTGAGAATACATTCTCATGTTAGGTTCCCTAACCTGGAAAATGTAAGGAAGCATAACCTATCAATAAGCAACACATTTTGCTACTTTGCCAATAGTAAGTGGCAAAGTAGCAGAAAGTGCCAATAGTAAGTGGCAAAGTAGCAAAATGTGTTACTACAGGGCCTTAATTTATTCTTACATAGAAGAGTCTCCATACTGGACTCAAAATATTCAAACACACTATCTAAATACCGTTCAGTGTGCTGATTTCAGTACAATTTGGAATTCTGGGTCCTAGATGAATAAATATTGAATATTAACCAATAGAAAACTGAGACTATTCCTTTTAGAGAAGAATCAGATTAAGCATGAAAGATGGAGCCGAATATTATCTCAGAGTTCTGAGGTACTCAAGCAGAGATGCAGAGAAATTGTTTTGCTTCATTTCACATACTGGAAGAATAAGGAGTAGAACTTGATTTCTGTGTGATGTTTCAGCTTTACCAGTCAAACCATCTCTGTACTAAACTCTGCCAATATATCACAAAAGCAGCTATAGACAGTGTGTACATGAATACATGTGGTGCCGTAAAACTCCATTTATTGACTAAAATTTAAATTTCTTATTATTATCATGCGTCACAAATGTTATTTTTTCTATGATTCCTTTCAGCCATTTAAAATGGTAAAAAACCATTCTTAGCTCACAGACTATGCAGGAACAGGTGGCAGACTAGATTTGACTGGTAGGCTGTAGTTTGCCAACCTCTGATCTGTTTCTTTCATATGACAATAAACTCGGTTACATTTTTTAAACAACTAAAGTCTATTATATGGGAGAACCTATGACAGTAAAGACCTCATCTGTAATAGGTGACTAAGTCACTCCTAAAGACAATATAAATTTTCATTTCAGACAAAAATGTGTATATGTGTGTGTGTATACATATATATATGTGTATATATATATGTATATATATGTGTATATATATATATATATATATATGAATCTGTCTATATATAGGTTCTTGTAGCTGAAGATATTTCCAATGAAATCAACCTGCTGAATTTAGTACTGCTGTTTTTTAGTTTACCCAGCCAGTTGATGTTATCAATTTTCTATTTTCACTTTCCACAAACCATACCAATTCATTTTTACCCAATATTTACTAGTCATCAAATATGTACAAAGTAAGTTCTCAGGGAAGCATTTGTACTTGAAGTCTCCTCTTTAAAGCAGACTGTTCTCTTTAATTTGCTGAAAATAAGCATAAAATGTTCAGTTGTTTAGCAGACTCTAAATTCATGGTGACACAAACATTTGTATTAAAAAAGTCAACTGCCTAATCAAGTGATTTCTCCACCTTGTTCTCATTAAGTGGCCTTCTAAATGACAGGGTTTCTTATTCTGAGTGTTCATTTAACATCTGAAAATTGATTGCTCATTATTGTGATTAACGCATTATTATAAGTAAATGATGCATCAGTGTGTTGGCAATCTGAACAGGTTCTGAACAGATGGAAGATAAATATAGGCAATGTATCTTTTTTTCCCCCCTCATTTTGAGCTTCTGACCTTACCTAATAGAATAGTAATTGACTGGCTTCCACTTTGCAGTTTGTACTTTTACATTGGATATAGCCAATTTAAAATATTAACATTATAATACTTTAAATAGAATTGAAGAGGAATTAAAAAATAAAAGTTCATGGGTATTTTGTCCACTCAGATCATGGATCATTTCTATAGCTTTTTCTTTGGAAAGGCATATTCCTCAGGCATCTACATAAGTGAGAAATATGCAACTTGGGCATTAATATTATGCCATTACATAAAAGGCCAAAAACACAGACTATTCCCATGTGAAACGTTTAACATCTCATAGTTCCTAAGAACATAGCCTACACCTGATCTTAGCCAATATTCTTGCAAATGAAACCTATTTTGAAAAAAAAAAAAAATCTAAGAACAGAGGAAGTTACATACAGGACATACTATACTGAATTCCCATGATTTGATAAAAAATTCACAGTTCATCCTACAGTATAGTGAATAGACATCTTTCATACATGAATGTGGAGATTTCAATGGTTGAACATAATTCTATGTATAAATAATTTCATTCTTTACCTTAAAAGTTTACTTATCTAAGAATTTAATAGACTATTTTCAAAATATCAATCCCTGATAAAAAATAAAATTGTCAACAATGTTTCTTGTCACCTCAATTGTTAAGAACAGTCAAGGTTTCATTTGGTTTTCTTTGTACTCATGGAATTCTGTGCCTGTCACATTATGTACTCATACTGCATTTGAGAAGGAAAGCCATAAGGTCTACTATTTGACAGATATGGAGGCAAGCATTTTGCATTTTATTTTATTAAATCCTCACAACAACTATACAGGATAAGTACCCTTAGCCCTACTTTATATATCAAAAACCAAAAAAGTATGGCCCAAAAGTTTCAATATCTTGCTAAAATTGACCTAGTACAGTGCAGGGCTGGAATTCAAACTCAGGGCTCTTTGTCCTTTGAGACTGTAGTTCCATTAGGGCAGGGGCCATGTCTGTCTATGTCTTGCTCTATGCCCAAAGTAAAACAGTAAATATGTGTTCAACAATGAATAAATATATATCTCTTTCTATATTCATAATGCCCCCCAAAAGACTTAAAACATATTTCTCTTCAGAGAATATGATTTCAAAACAGTCCACATGTTATTTATCTGCTACATTGAGCCTCCTAAGCAAGTGAGGCCTGGTGGAACTCAGGGAAATGCAGGTAAGTGTGGGGAAAAATAAGTCTCATGTTCTTTCACTAAGAAAGTCAGATGTAAATTTGTTTCCAACCTAACGTTGACCATTTGACTATTATAATATAAATATGCAATGTGTTTTGAGTGTTTGCTATGTGCTGGAACTCTGTAAAATGTTTCACATTCAGTTATATGAATCCCATACATTCAGTTTATTTTACAATCTTTGCTGTAATATAATTTCTTATAATCTTTTGGAATTGTTTTTCATTTTTGTGAAGAATATAGAACTGGGTCCTTCTGAAATTATGAATCCCTGCTGCTCTTCTAGTTGTGTTTCCTTTGCCAACATTGTGTCACAGGAAAGAGACACTTAAGCACATGTTAATTCCAATCTGTATATTGTTTTCTTCATGTACTAGACCATGAAGCTGTTCAGTCACTCTGGTTAGAACTGACTTCAGTGACATTTCATTTGACATCTCTACACTTCCTAGATACACTGCTATTTATCATTATCTTTTGTTTATAGCACTTCCACCTGTTTATTATCCATGTGGTAGGATTCATAACAGCCAGCTGACTTAATTTGGTAATTAAAGTCATCTCTGGCGTTGTATGAAATGTGGCGCTAACATTCCAACATATCAGCTTACTTCTACTTCTCATAAATTAGTTCTTTTAACAGATAGATAAGAAATTCGATGTTTGTTTAATCTGCAAGAAAAAAAATGCTTCTTAATATTGGTAGATAAAATGGACTCTGGATATATGTATAGCCTTTTGACTGCCATCATAAAGAAATATTTTATAAGCAAGTTATCACTTTACAAAGAAATAAGAATTTTCTCTAGTACAGGCTTAAAGACTTTATAAAATCAACAGGGAAACTAAAGCAATATATGGTGGGGGCAAGGGGAGGCAGGACAGTACGTGAGACCATGAGAAATAGTAGGTAACATTTTGCACTCCTCTTTCTTTCTTACCAGTATTTTACAATGTTCATTCAGCAGCCACTCTTCTTTCGAATTGTCCTTCCTCGCTGAAGGAGCTCCAATTCCTTGATCTGATGTCTGCCCCAGTTCTGTTGCTGATGCCATCTAACTTCTATTTCAATAAATATTTGAGCTCCCCATGTACACCAGAGATTTGGAGCTATTTCTTCCCTTGTTTGCATCATTAACCATTTACTCTTTACTGGTCCTCTGTCTTTTCCTCTTATTCTTTTCTAACCATCTAAAAAAATCACCTTGCGACTACTCTACTTGCTTTTTAACCTTCCTAGAAATAACGTTTGGTAAGTAGGCTGAGGAGTTTACTCTGTTCCATAGTTTTAATATTTTTTACTGCTACACATAAGACAAAGTAGTAGACCACAATGGTGAAGCTAAAACATTTAGAACTTGTTACTTAATGTCAGTATTCTACCATGAAAAAGACTTCTCATCTTAACTTTCTCATTGGCCACAAAATCCTTGATCTTTAGCAAGGATACTCATTTCACTGTGGAAGAGTAGTACTCTAGTAGTTTACCTAGACTTTGTGATTGACCAAAGCAATGACTTTTTTGAATTCTTCCCTATCTTGGTCTCTCTTCTTTTATCTTTCTGTCCATTCTTCCTTTATCAAAGACATTCTTGACTTAGATTTTTGTTTGTGCACTTTCCTAGCTCTTCTCTGACATTTTTTGAACACTATTTCTCATGCTCTTTTTCTATCCCACTTTTTTACACTCATGAAAAAATATATTATGATCTAAGATTTTTACTCTTTTACATTTTTTGTTCTATTTTGTGTACAACATTGTACTGTCAGATACAACAATAGCCTATATCATTTACATACAAGTCTCCACAATTCTACAAAATCCTCGAAGCAAAGTTAGTTTAAAAAAAAAAAAAGGCACTGCATGCATGTTTGTTGCTAATGGGGGATCTGAAAGCATCACATGCAAGAGAAATATCAGGGTTCCTCATATAAGGGATTTTACCTCCTGCCTCTTAATTCAAGGCAGAAACACTCAGAATATTAATTAATTAAGTTACAGCTTAAAGTTCCTTGTACACTTCTAGAAAATGGAAGGAAAATGAAAAAATAAATAAATAAATAAAAATTGCCTACATATAAAGCCCAAGTGTAGTTTCTAGAGCAACCAAAATAACTGACAACATTTCCTGAACCAGATATGGCTAGACATTAGACCAAAACTAAATAAAAACCCATCTTGTGAATTATGTTATACTATATATAAGCCAAACTGATAAAACTGTGATAAAAGTTTGATGTTGGATGTTAAAAAGTGTTACTGTGAGGCCAAATGATAATATTATTATAAACTATATTGAAGTTATAGTCAAAATAATGCACTGTTCAAAAAGATAAAATATTAGAAGTTCAGTAGGATAACACACACAGGGCTCTAAAAATTAATATATAAATAATATTTGGCATTTAAATTATTGTTGTAATGGAAAAAAGAGAACATTAAGGCCTTTTATCAGTGACACTGTAGGGTTCTGAATCCTGTCCTTGGTCAGGTTGTTAGATTTTGCTCAAGATAGTTCATGCTGTCCTGGTAAGCCTCTCTGTACATCTATGAAAAAGACCCATTATTTGAAGAACTTAGCGGAGATAAGAACACTCAACAGGTTTATGTTGAATGTCCTAATCTAATATGATTGGTGTCCTTATCAGAAGAGAAGAGACACAGAGACAGATACACAGGAAGAAATCCATATTACAATAGACACAGAGATTGGAACACCAGAGGATTGCTGGCAACACCAGAAGCTAAGAGAAAGACGTGGAATGGATTTTAGAGTCTTTTGGAGAATATGGCCCTAACAACACCTTGATTTCAGACTTCTAGGCCCTAGAACTATGAGAGAATACAATTCTTTGATTTTAAATAACTTTGTTACTGAACTCTGGAAACCTAATACAACATAGGACAGAACTCCGCAGCTCAAGCAAAGAGAGCGTATTTGCCCTTACTCCACTTTTTTGTTCTATTTGAGCCATTGGTGGATTAGAGGAAGCCCACTCACATTAGTAAAGGCGTTATTCTTGTTGTACAGATTCAGATGCTAATCTCTCCCATAGACAACATCACAGAAACACCCAGAAATAATGTTTTACCAGCTATCTGTGCATCCCTTAGCCCAGTCAAATTGACACATAAAATTAACCTCACACCTACTTTATTTGTCTACAGTTTGATATCAAACATAATAGAGGAGGACTATATAAAGGCAACTTGCAAAATAAAAGATTATCTGTTGCCTTCTCTCAGATATTTACATTGTCAAAGTAAACTAAAATTAAATTGTTTGTGGATTATTTAGTTGTAGAGGAAGGAAAATATACCTGTCTCCTGAAGATATAATACATATTTTGTAATGTATTCATAAAGTCAGTTTCACTTTAAAATGGTAGTTAATTCTAGTTGTACTAGAATGAAATTTATTTCATGTTTTTAAATTCTATAGTGTATATGAATGATATTCATAAGGTATTTCGACTAGAATGTAGAACAATTCTTCTGCCATAAATGCACTCAAAATTGGGTAGACAAAAATATTCCTAGTGGGAAATTATGGTCTCTTTAAAGGATAATTATTACTTTTTTGCTATCTGAAGCAGCACTTGAAAATTGCTATTGTTAGTCATTAACTCATTCATTCATTCATGAAAAAAAAAACAGTAGTGTTGAGCTAAATGAAATAAGTTTTCAAGTGAAAAAAGTTTAAAGTAAACCTTGTAGATCAGGGGGTATTTCCACAAAACATTGATAAAAGAATGTAAAAGCCTCTCAACCACCCACCCTACCTCCAGTCTCTTAAATCCAAACCTTTATAATGTGATATACCTTACCAATCACTGGGGCCAATTATGGTTAATTTATGAAGTTATATGGTCTTATTAATCATTATCATCACACTCAATTTAGATCCATAAGAATGCAATTTAATGTAAAAATACAATTTGGTCAAGAAATGGAATTGAAAATTAATCCTGAATGAATAGTGAATTAATTTTAGTTATATACTATATAGAACAAATTGATTAAAACAACAACAAAGCTCCCAACTTTAACACTGATTTAACTGAATAAAACACGGAAGTATAGCTTTACCAGGACTGATAAGCTTCCACAGTAAAAGTTAAAAATGTAGAACATTGTATATCTTTCTATTTAGAGGTGGCATTTCAAGCCTTCTTGTATATCATATTAAAAGAGCACATAATCATTTAAATACTATTGCCCTCCAACTGGTGTAAGAATCGGCCAAATTCTGGAACCAGGAGAAAGACAGATGCTTTTCCCATTTCTTAATATTTTAAATATGTGCTAGATCCTAATTATAGCAATTGTATGACTGTTAATTATTATTAGTTCTGCTCTAACTCAGATTGTGAAAAATAGAATATGAAAAAAATTAGGAAGTTAGGTTATTTTTTATTATTTATTATGTTCTCAAAGTGAATGAGGAAAAAAATATACTTTTCAGTTGACTATCATCTCTACTAGATACATGCAGTCATGTAATCCTAAATAATCACTTATAATCATACTCAATTTAGATCCATAAGAATGCAATTTAATGTAAAAATACAATTTGGTCAAGAAATGGAATTGAAAATTAATCCTGACTGAATAGTGAATTAATTTTAGTTATATACTATATAGAACAAATTGATTAAAACCATTATGTACTTTTCAGTTGACTATCATCTCTACTAGATACATGCAGTCATGTAATCCTAAATAATCACTTATGCTAAGCATCCTATATAGTGAAAAGAAAAGCTTACAGTAGAAATATCATGTTATAGTAGAGATATTTTCACCTTTAACTTAGCAAAACCGACCAACTCTGAGAAGCTGGGATGGACTAAAAGCTCATGGCCATTTAATCTACTTTGAAGAGTGCTCATCACAAGATAGGTAGTAAGCAAACTAAACTCTCTGAACTCCCTCATTCCAATAATTTTATGAAGATTATATCCAGTTAATATAAACCTCATAGATTATTTTGAAGGATGTCTTAGTTTGGGTTGCTATAATGATAATCGCAGAGACTGGGTGACTTAAACAACAGAAATTTGTTTCTCACAATACTGGAAGCTGGGAAGTCCAAGATTAGGATGCAGTATGGCCAGATTTTTGTGACGGCCCTTTTTCTGGCTTGCAAATGGCTATCTTCTTTCTGTGTCCTCACAAGACAGAAGGAAAGTAAGCTCTAGTCTCTTTCTCTTCTTGTAAGGACACCAATTCTATCATGGAGGTTCCACACTGATGATTTTATTTAAATTTAATTACCTCCTAAGGCCCCTCCATGTAGTTAGGGTTTCAACAATTTAGGGTAGGGGCATGACAAGAACATGCAGTACATAACAAAGAGGAAAAGACATTCATTAAGATGAAGATTTAAGGGATCTGTAAAAGAGGACAAATCCAACCATCTGATTGTAAGCATTATCCTAAAGGGTGGGACCCTTGTCTATTAATAGATGTAAAATTGTTACTTAACACATCACAAATTATCAATAAGTATTTGTTTAATAAATAAATGAATCAATCAACAGATAAGTGAATTATATGATCTGATTGCTTGTTTATAAATTTTCTTCCTTTTACCACCAATCAATGGACTGAATTCATTTTCTAGTGGCAGACGAAACCCATTTCCTCACCTCCAGCCCACCTACGTTCAATTCTTCTTTAAGAGAGGTGGGATAATCATTCCAAGAACTAAGAATATCAATTAAAAAGTTTCCCACTAAGAGACATGTGTCTTGGAATTTTTGTGCCAAATTTAAAGTAGCTCATATGTGCATCGAATGTAAGCAGAATTTCTTTTATCTCTGCCTAGTAGAATGATATGTTAAAAAATTCTTTCCAGTCACTGGTAACTGTTTCTAAATTAGGCTAAAGACTCTATTGTGAAGAATAATGTCTATGAAGAAAGCAAAATTGATTTTTATTGAGTGTTTAATGTATGCCATGACCGTCTGTGTGTGTGTGTGTATGTACGTATGTATGTATATATGTATGTATGTATGTATGTATATATGTATGTATGTATCATCTATCTATCTATTTCTTTCTATCTATCTATCTATCTATCTATCTATCTATCTATCTATCATGTATTAATGATCTTATCACATGTGCTGAGCAATGGTGATAGAGGAGTGAACAAAACAGACAAAAACTGTTTTCCTTTCTCACTTAATTCTCATACTAAGCATGTGAAATTTTATTATGCTTTCCCCACATTACAGAAAATTGAGAAAAGTAAGGCCCTACATGTTTAATGATTTGTCTATGTCTCAAAGTTGGTATAGCCAGAATTTGAACCTAGGTCTGCTTAAATCTGATCATTGTAGTTTTGTTACTAGCCTTCTGCTAACTCCTCAAATACTTTATTTTGAATGTTTAAATACCATTTCTTGATTTAAAAGAGCTTTAGAGTTGAATTATCTTAAAATAAGAACCACATTATCTTTAATTGCCAAATTATGTTTACTACAAGATAATGTTCGACCCTACTTATGGGAGAAATTTGATTTTGTGCAGAGGTGAACATTTGAATGCAAATAAATTAGGCAGTGTTCTTTGTAGAATCTAGAGATTCTATGACAATTTGTACAGAGATACATACAGCAAAACTAGATTTTTAGCTGAAAAAATATGGAGGAATAAAAAATTAAAATATGTCAGTAAGATAAATATCGAGTTACATTAGTACACACAATACTTAACATAATAACACTTCTACTAGTGGTACCAAGTCTGATTAAAAACTTCCTAGTTAACCAAGCAAAGAGGGAAAGCAAAGTGGGAAAGCCTATCATGACTAAATTCACAAGGCCAGAAAATGTGTTAAATGGTTTATTCAGTGAAACTTTTACTCAATATAAGGGGTTAGCAAACATTTTTTTTCTCTCTCTAAAAGTCTAGATAGTAAATAGTTTAGGCTTTGCAAGCTATATAGTATCTGTAGCAACTACTCAGCTCTGCCACGATAGTGTGAAAACAACCATAGACAATACACAAATAAATGGGTATGGTTGTGTTACAATAAAATTTTATTTAAAAAAAAAAATCATCAGTGGACTGAGTTTGACCCTCTGTAGTTTGCTGATTCCTGCTCTCAACCATCACAAATATTCCCTGACATAGTATAAGAGGTTGCTTCCTCATGAACTTTCCTACAAGAAAAATAATATTTTCACATTTTAGTATCTTTTAATTCTCTTCAATCTAGTCCAATAGTATACTTAATATAAACAATTCTATCAGTGTCCAGAGGAATCTCTTCCATGTGTATTCTCTCCGATAGCCTGACTTGATCCAAGAAATAGAAAAAAAGAATAGATCCTAAACTGTTGAGTCATCCTTTTATAAATGTGTTAAAAATTAAAAGCTAATTGTTTAATAAGAATTACATTGCTGAGATCAGTGTTACATTTTTCAAGTAGTTTAAATAGAAATATTCTATATATTCTATATTGTTGACCCTATACTATAAGAAAAGATATGTAAAAGGATTCTGATGCAAGGGGAAGAATGAGTGGTGATTATCTAGAGGTACAGTGCTTCTTGGAGGTGTAAAAAAAATTGCAATGCTAATATAGTAACTATAGTCCTGTTAATTTACATATCAAAAAGAATATTGATCTGCATATATTCAAAAACAATTACCAGCGCCTACAGGGAAATATTCTGCATCGCTCTTCTATTTATAATATTTTCTATTGATTGAATCCTAGTTTTGAACAAAACTAGACAATAACGTATTTTTTTGCTACATTTTAAAAGACTTTTATTTGTATCTTTGATTTTTTTTGCATTTGCATATTTAAATATTTTATTTTTTATATCAGTTTAACCTAATATCTGTGCATGTTTGCTCCAAATTAACTAAAGATGTAGGTTTGGTATAGAACGAGTGTAAATGGTTTATTCAAGAACTGAACTCATGACAACAGCATTGCAAGCAACATGAGACATCTGTATGAGCTAATAGTAGATTAAATGCCAACTGTAGATTAAATACCAACCAAACCTTAGAAGTTATTTCTAAATAATATTTTAGGTTAGTAAATATTTAACTTATAGAAGGAAGGGAAGTTGGAAAGTTAAACATAGACTGAGAGAACTTTTAGTAATTTTCGTAGTAAATTTCCTACTTCCTCCAGCTTATATTGCTTTAAGACACACTTAACATGCTGCTTGTATTTTATTAATAAAGATTACAGCAGCTTTACCTTGCAAAATACTATTATTTCTATAAATGCATTTTTACAGAATACATATCTCCCTCATATCCCCAAAATTTAGTAGGCAGTTTTCAATAAAAGACAAAGTCAAAAGCACCATATATTACCAAAATAGAATATAAAATAAATAGAAAAAAATGGTACATCAAAGTATGAGTGATTGAATATTAAATTATACCTCTGCTTCCTAAAAACCAAAGTAACCAGGGAATTTGGATAGTTATAGAAGTTTAATTAATTCTATCTGGTGAAAAGATAATTTTGACTATCGTAGCCTTTGTTTTAAAGTCTATTTTGTCTGGTATAAGTATTGCTACCCTAGGTATTTTTTTCTTTTTTCTTTTTTTTTCTATTTTCATTTTCGTGAAATATCTTTTCCATCCCTTTACTTTGAGTCTGTGTGTGTCTTTCCATCTGAAGTGAGTCCCATGTAGGCAGCATATGTAAGTATCTTGTTTTCTTATCCATTCAGCCACCCTAAGTCTTTTGATTGGATCACTAAATCCATTTACATTTAAACTAATTGTTGTTAGCTGTGTAGTTATTGCCATTTTATTACACATGTTTTTTTATTATTCTTTTTAAAGATGTGTCTCTAACATTTCTTGTAATACTGATTTGGGAGTGATGGACTTCTTTAGCTTTTTCTTGTCTGCAAAGTTCTTTCTGCCCTTTGATGCTAAATTATAGCTTTGCTGGGTAGAGTAATTTTGGTTGTAGGTCCTTGATTTTCATCACTTTGAATATTTTGTATCAGTCCTTTCTGGCCTGAAAGTTTCTGTTGACAAATCAGCTGTCAGTCTTATGGGAGCTCCCTTATAGGTAACTAACTGCTTTCCACTTCTGGGTACTTATCTGAAGAAACACAAATTCTAATTCAAAAAGACATGCATCCATATGTTCAATGGAGCATTGTTTACAATAGTCAAGATATGGAAGCAACATAAGTGTCCATCAATAGGTGAATGGATAAAAAAGAAGTGGTACGTGTATACAATGTAATATTATGCATCCCCCCCAAAAATGAAATCTTGTTATCTGCAACAACATGATGGACCTAGAGGGTACTATGCTGAGTGAAATTAGTCAGACAGAGAAAGATAAAATACCATATGATTCCACTTATATGTGGAATCTAAAATAAATAAATAAATAAATAAATGAACAAACAAAACAGAAACAAATTCATAGATGATTGCCAGATGGGAAGGAGAATGGGGGAATGGGTGATGGGGGCGAAGGGATCAGGAGGTACAAATTGGTAGTTACAAAATTGCCATGAGAATGTAAGATATAGCATAGTAAATAATATAATAACTAGGTGTGCTATTAGATGGGTACAAGATTTATTGGAACATTTACTTTGTAAGTTTTATAAATGTCTAATCACTGTGTTGTACACCTGAAACTAATATAATATTTTGTCAACTTTAATTGAAAAATAAAAAAAAAAATTGAAGATAATTCTGACCATTTTTTCTTATGTTAAATATGGTTGTTTTGAATATCTTTAACAATACCAATTGAAAAAATAATATTTTCAATAGTAAGATTATAGAAAAATGCTTATGAAAAAACTATTTCTTATATCATCCTTATTAAAGGCCAGTAGCATAACATTGATATTAAATGATAAGCTCAGAAGGACATTTCAGAAAGAATCAAAGCCAACAAGGTTTAGATTTGTAATACTCTGATGGTGTAATTTAATATAAAGAAAGACATCTAGCAGGTGGAATCAGATCATAACTCTATCTTACTTAGTCTCAGTTAGCTCTTTGATGGGTTTAAAAAATGCTAGTTGAATTCTCAGGTAAGATCCTCAGCTAATGTGTCTTGCTGATAGTTAAGAAAAACTCAAATGCTGCGGATACCATTTGTAGTAACAGAATAATTGGTGTTAAGATTGAGATAGAATTATGAGTTCCGTTCTCATTTTAGTGAAGAATCAACTTATTTATAAACCAATACAGGCTCAAAGAATTTGTCTCAGAACCAATATTTTTCCCATTTTTGGTTTGCTAAAGTAAATTTATTGGACCCTAAGGTGTTCTCTTTGAATTAAGTAGAGCCGAACCCTGAGTGAGAAGAAAAGCGAATGGCGAAGTTGAAGCATTGTTGGATAGATGTGTGTTGTTCTTTTTTTGCGTGAAGAGATTATCTTGGGCTTTCTCCGACAGTTCAGCCATAGAGGCACAACTGACATTTGGAACTTTTCTCCCTGTTATCAAGTCTAAGGGCTTATAAAAAGTAAATCAACTCACAAGACGTTTTATAACCTGTCATTTCAAAACAATTATAATACTCTTTCTTAAAAATCTACAGAAAATACATGTTCCAATGTGCCTTTCTATATTAGACTCAATCCCAATGGCCTGGTTCCATAAAGATAATATAATTAGACTTCTTATCCATTGTGTCCCAGGTGACTAATAGGGTCTGATGAAACAGTTTGACAGCAAATTGCTTCATTACTCAATAAACGAAAGCTGTACTCATTGAAGGTCAGTGTCTATTTCTTGATGCAATTAAGTGAGGATATGTAGAAGTCATCATCCTTAGCTTTTTTAGAGACAGCTACCTTTCCTACTGATAATTGAACCTACATAATCCCTAAGGAAACAACATTAACAAATTAATGTTAACTCCCAGTTCTATCTGTTTCTGCATGAACAGGAGTTTCATTCTCTGCAAAGATTCTAGGTTCTAAACTCCCTGAGCAAAGAAGAAGACTCATTTCACCACCTGCAAGCAGAAATTGTCCAAATGAGAATTTCTCTTACTTATTTGGCAGTGGATCTGGGAATATCCTCCAAATAGGTTGAATCTCTATCCACAAAGCTCTACTTTCTGGTTTTATAACTCAGCAATACATTATTACCTATCCTAAGTTATCTGAATTAAACAATTCTTATTTCAAAATGTAATATAGTCATTGAGACTCAGACCTTGTTATATGAATAGGTCTATATGTTGAGTTTTGTGATCTTTCAAAAAAGGTCATGTTTCACTTTCTAATGGTCCTGACCCTTTCTCTAAACAATATCTTCCCTAATAGCTACCTAGTTCTATTCTTTGGAGTTAAGCATTCCTTTCTTTCGGTGTGTAAGCCCATGTTCTGGAAAGGGTGAACACTTTAAATTCATATATATTTAAAGTGAATTGATTTACTCACTAATTTTCTTTCATAAAAACCCAGAGCAACAGGAGAACAATTTTACATAGTTGACCCCTGCTGATGTTTCTCATCACATACAAATATGTAGCAATATATTGGATATTTAGTTATCAAGATAGCAAGCAAAATTGATCTTCTGATATGGGAGAAAGAGCTGGGGCAAGATAATTTGTAGGTGCTTTAATTCATGTATGTTATTTTTCTATACCCTAACCTCTAAAACACAAATTCTAAGCAGGTAGCTAGATACTTAGAAATTTCTTACCTTGAAGATTTGTTCAAGGAGGAAAACACAAGCTTTATTTGTCTTTGGTAAAGTTTCTATCTTACTCCCATGATCCAAGAGTTGAAATGGGTGCCAGGGAAAAACACAAAAGCAGAGAAAGGAATTTGCTTGAGAAAGGGAAGAAAATAAGATGTTTTTCTTTCAGATCATGAAGATAAAAGAGATGTGTGGGTCACAAGTACCAATTAAATTGTGGTCTTGAGTTTCCTTTCTATACTTTGGATACCAGCCCACAATAACCTACATACGATTTTTCAATATTTTAGATTAAAGAGCTCCTTTACATGCATTTCTCTTCTATTCATCATTTAGAAATAAGCTGATTGGCATTCTCCAGTACCTCATTGCACCAGGAAGAAAGGAAGTGCTCACAGAATGATAGGGACATAACAAAAGAACATAAAAGGGTAATTTGAACATCAAATTATATAACAGTAGTAATGAGTTATAATTTACTTAATAAAATAAAAATCCATGAGTCCATACTAAAAAATTAAATAGATAAATATTCTTAAATTCTTATATTTCTTGGAGTGGAAACAATACAAAACTGATGAACCATTGGGTGTTAAATCTAGAGGATAAAAATGTTATCATGTTTAACTGCACTAATATTGGGACAAACCAGAATTATGTGCATCCTAATATAATGCAGTGATAAGAACTCTACAACGCATTGTGGTATTCCTGCTAAAAATAATACATAATCTAAACCTTATCATGAAGAAACATCAGAGAAGCCAAAATTAGGTGATTTCAACTAGTTTGTACTTCTAAAAAAAAAGCTTCAGATACAAAAACAAAAGCTGAGAATCTCTTCTAGATTAAGAAGACTAAAGAAATATAACTTAATAAAATATGTGTCTGTATTAAAATTCAGAAGTAGGAACCAAATATGTATAAAATAAATTATTGGGACTGTTGATGAAATTGAAATGGACTATAAATTAGGTAAAAATTGTGTCACAATGAACTTTTCCGCTTTGATAATAAAACTATGGTTATATAGATGATGCCCTTTGTTTTAGGACATGTGGCAAATAATGAAATGTAAAGAGTCATAATATCTTCAACTTACTCTCAACTTATTCTTATCAACAATGATAAAGCAAAAGAGACAAAATGTAATTTGGATATGAACATATGAGAGTTTAGTGTATAATACAAATTTTCCCTAATTTGAAATTATACCAAAATTAAAAGTTATCAAAATTTTATGGATTGGAGTTGATAGTTCTTAAACTTTCTTTCCTTAAAATTTAGGATTTTTAGGAATCAGTTTTATCATAAAAAAATTTATTCTGATATTTCTCGAGGAAATAATCACCCCTTTTCTACATTTATACCTCAGGGGCCTCATCATTGTCCATTCATTCATGGTTTAAATACTTCATTCATCAAGTATTTGTTGAGTACTTAGTATAAGTTGGACTGAAGCAGGCACTGAAAATCCATTAATAAGCAAGACACAAAACCTATGCTTATAGACTTATAGCCTGCCTTACTCTTTTGAGTACATGTATTTTATTTCTATACTAGAATTCTAAAATCTTTTGGAATCTGATCACTCATAAACATAATAAGCGTTTAATACTTATATGTCAATTAAAATGACAATCAAATATTTGTAATGAGACACATTTTAACCACATTTAAGCATAATATAGAAATTAAGACTATGTGATAAATTTATTTTACATCCAAAGACAACGAAAATTTGAAAAGATTTTGAGAGCCTGCAATATAACATTATAAAGAAAGACAAAATGTCATATGTTCAGAAGAAAATAGGAGAAACTAATATTTATTGAGAATATACTATGTTCTACAAATTGTATTCAGTAGCATACATCATCATCCATGCACCAACTATATAAATTACATATTAATTCATTTTTATAGTTTAAGAAACTAAGGCTCAGTACATTGAAAAGGCTTACTTATGTTTATTCACATTTCTATGGAGATGTGTTTTGTATCCAGGGCTGTTCAACTTTAGATCATGTTACTGTTATCCACTCATGATTTTTTGGCCAATCATTCCCTTATCTCTTTGTATTTATGGGAGAAAAAGATGACATATGGAAGGATTGGTCAAAGGAAAGACCAAGTGTCTGTTTGGACTAATAGATTTTTATATTATTGGTTGCAGTTGTTTTTAATACACTTATCTTTTGTCTTTATTTCATGTGGAGAGCATAATTGTTGCATGTATATTTAATGATTAGTTATCATGATGAAAATAAATAAAAATATATAGTTATATTTATTTTGGAATAAAGAACAGAGACCCTGAGGTGTCAAGAAGATCCATAAATATAGCAACTCTTACATTTGTTAACTTCCAAAATGTAAATGGATTTTAAATGAGGTTTTCTACAGATTTCATATTCTGAAATCTATATATGTTTGTATAAGAATTAATCCTGAATTAATTAACATTAGATAAGTAAATTTTTACAGTATTACTCAAAACTTAGAGAATATTTTAAAAGTGTGGATGTCTTAACTTCTTGATACATGCAGAAATAGATATTTAAACTTAAAAACAGACAATGAGTGAAGGTTAATGATAGCTAAAACCAGAGAAAAGAGGAAAGAAAGGGTTCTATGTTTTCTTGGAAAAGAAAACTGAGCAGATGGCACGTTTCTTACTTTGCCATAGTCAGATCAACCTTCCATCACGAAAGAGTGAGAAGACAGTAGGTGGATAATGATGGCAAAGGAACTACATGTGGAATCACCTGCTTCCCCTATCCTAGATATAGCCAAACAAGGTCTGGGTATGAAAGTGACAGTCTTGAATTTCTAGAATAAATACAAAATATAATTAAGATGTGTTTTAATTTCTTTGAGGCAAATACAATTGCAGAGAAAATATTTTGCAATTTAAATTATAATCATAAAATATATAGATTTATATCTATGTTTTCATATGTTTATATGTGATATAAAGTGATGAATAATAGTGACAACAGTAATAGTCAAGGTTCAGATAACCTGGAATCTGGTTTTTGGTATTTCAAAAATAAACTGATGATTTTGAGCAAATCACTTGAAACTAATTTATCCATACTATCTGAAGAAAGAAACTAAATATTCTCTATGATCCCTTCAGTCTTCAAAATTATTTAACTTTACTTAACCAAATTGATCTTTGCCTATTAGTGTGCTTATCCTTAGGAATAATGAAAAGATGTATAGAACTTTTATGAAGCAGATGAGACAAAAAACAACAAACATAAAACTAAGAATGAGTTGGCTCTGAAGTGGGGTTTTCAGGGTTAATTACCAGTTATTGAACTTTTTGTTATGTCCTAGGCATTGATTCATGGAGTTTCCATATTTTTCCCATGTAGAACATATAAGTGTGTAATTATTTTTTATTTTTCATAAAAACATATAAACATGTTTTAGTCTCAATTTATTGATAAAGAAACTAAGGCTTCTAGAGATTAAGTAATCATTTTTTATATCACTTAGATAATAAGAGATGGAAACAGACTCAAATTTTTAACAATAACTATGAAATCCTTTTTATTTTTGGACTTCTACACTTTTGTGGACTGTAGCTCTCAGGGAAGGCTTTTTTAAGGGTAAATAAACTTGGCAAGATTTAAAGGACTAAAGTAAAAATAAAGAGAGGGAATGAGAGAGAGAGAAATTAGAGTAAATTTTATATTTTTATGTTTGCATTAAGTCCAAGCTATCATTAGAGCCTGCATAAACACAGAGACACTAACCATACACACATATATATTTACAAGTGTAGTACATATTATATATAATGTCTGAGTCTTTTAATGAGTATTAATTTTTTACAATTCTTAGAACAAAAATTAGTTGCATTGACATCAGTGATATCAGTATTTATCTATTTTATGAATTTTATTCCTTGATAACATTTTAGAACTTGAAAAATTCACAGATTGTTCATACATGCAAAAGGAGTAAATTTTACTAATTGGCCACTTCTCTTTTCAGATGTGATATATTTACTAACAAATACAATAGTTTGTGTTTCATTTTCAATAAAAGTGTACCTATTAATTTTCCTTCACTTCTCACATATCTATTAACATGGGTGTTTGACTTTGCTTGAGAGTGTTTACTGCCAATTATCTTTTTAATTTCTTTAAGTTTCTGTTGACATTATTTGATATTAGTTTCAGGTGTATGGTATAATGTTTAGATATTTATATAATTTATGAGGTGATCCACTCTGCCCTGAATTAGTCTAGTACCCACCTGACACTATACATAATTACTACAATATTATTGACTGTATTCCCTACACTGTACTCTACATCTCCCTGACTATTTCGTAACTACCAATTTGTGCTTCTTAATCCCTTCACCTTTTCACCTATCTCCCAGCTTCCCTCCCATCCAGCAAACATTAGTTTGTTCTTTATGAGTCTATTTTTGTTTTGTTTGTTTATTTTTTTTCTTTAGATTGCATATAATAAGTGAGATCATATGGTGTTTGTCTTTCTCTATCCGATTTATTTCACTTTTAGGTCCATCCATTTGTTGCAAATGGTAAGATTTTGTTTTTTTTAATGAATAATGTTCCACTGTATGTATGTACCACCTCTTCTTTATTCGATTATCTATTGACAGACACTTAAGTTGCTTCCATATCTTGGCTATTATGAATCATCCTGCAATGAACATAGAGGTTCATATATCTTTTTGAATTACTGTTTGGGATTTATTCGGATAAATGTCCAGAAGTGAAATTTCTGGGTTATAAGGTATTTCTATTTTTAATTTTTTGAGGAACCTCCATACAGTTTTCCATAGTGGCTACACCAGTTGCAATCCCACCAACATTGCATGAAGGTTCCCTTTTCTCCACATCCTCACCAACACTTGTAATTTTTTGATTTACTGATGGTGGCCATTTCAAGTGGGAGGTAATATCTCATTGTGATTTTAATCTGCATTTCTCTGATGATTAGTTATGTTGAGAATTTTTTCACATCTACTGGCCATTTGTATGTCCTCTTTGGAGAAACGTCTATTCATGTCCTCTACCCATCTTTTAATTGGATTGTTATTTTTGTTGTTTTTTTGGTGAGTTGTATGAGTTTTTTATGAATTTCGAATATTAATCCTTTGTTGGATGTATCATTGGTGAATATCTTCTCCTGTTCAGTAGGTTGTTTTTTCATTATTTTGATGCTTTTCTCGCTGTACAAAAACTTTTTAGTTTGTTGTAGTCCCATTTGTTTATTTTCCTTTTGTTTCCCTTGCCTGAAGAGATATATCATTAAATTATATATAATCATATATACTAAGAACAATGTCAGAGGGTTATTATTGCCTATGTTTTCTTACAAGAGTTTTATGGCTAGAGGTCCTACATTTAAGTCTCTAATCCATTTCGAGTTTATTCTTGTATATGGTATTAGAAGGTGGTCTAGTTCATTTTTTTGCATGTATCTGTCCAGCTTTCTCAACATCATTTATTGAATAGACTGTCTTTACTCTATGGTATATTCTTGCCTCCTTTATCATACATCAATTAACTGTATAGGCATGGATTTATTTCTGGTCTCTCTATTCTGTGCCATTGATCTATGTGTCTTTTTTAATGCCAGTGCCATGCTATTTTGATTACTATAGCCTTGTAGTGTAGTTTGATATCGCCAACTTTATTCTTCTTTCTCAAGATTGCTGTTGCTATTCATGTTCTTTTTGTGAATCCATATAAATTTTATAATTATTTGTTCTAGTTCTGTGAAAAATGCTATTGGTATTTTGATAGGGATTACATTGAATCTATTGATTGTTTTGGGTAGTATGGACATTCTAACAATGTTAATTCTTCCTATCCATTAACACAGTATATGCTTCTATTTATTTGTATCTTCTTCAGTTTCTTCAATGCCTTATGATTTTTTGAGTTACAGGTCTTTTATTTATTTGGTTAAATTTATTCCTAGATTTTTTTAGATTCAATTGTAAATGAGATCGTTCTCTTAATTTCTCTTTCTGATAATTTGTTATCGGTATATAAAAATGCAAGCAATTTCTGAATATTAATTTTGTATCCTGGTACTTTACTGAATTAATGTATCAGTTTTAGTAGGTTTTTGTTTTGTTTTGTTTTGTTTTAATTTTTAGGGTTCTCTATATACCATATCGTGCCACCTGCAAATAATGACAGTTTTACTTCTTCTTTTCCAGTTTGGATGCCCTTTATCTCTTTTTTTGTCTGATTGCTGTGGCTAGAACTTCCAATGCTATGTTGCAAAAGTGATGAAGGTGGACATTCTTGTCAAGTTCTTGATCTTAAGAAAAATGCTTTTAGTTTTTCACAGTTAAGTATGATAATAGCTATGGGTTTCTCATATATGGCCTTTGATATGTTGAGGTTTATTCCCACTATTTCCACTTTACTGAGAGTTTTTATCATAAATGGACCCTGGATTTTGTCAAATGCATTTTCTGCATTTATTGATATAACCACATAATTTTCATCCTTCATTTGTATCACATTAATTGGTTTGCAGATATTGAACCAACCTTGCATCCCAGGAGTAATTCCTACTTAGTCGTGGTGTATGTCTTCCATTTTTGGCTGGGTGGCCTTACGTAGTAGGTGTCCCGTGGGAACCAGTAGTGCAATCTCCCTGGTTACCTGAGCCAGGTGCTCCTGAAGTATCCCTTGTGTGAGCTATATGTACCCTCCTGTTATAGTTGAGACTTGATTGCTATTGGCACGTTGATGGGTAGAATTGACTCTTAAACTTACTGGCTGTGGAGATTGGCTATGACCCAGTGAACAAGCCACTGTGCATGGGCTGACCTTACAGAATAGGATTTGCCCCAGTATACTCTGCAGTCCAAGATCAGCCACTGCCTGTGATCAGTCTAGGGCTGCCTGGTAGGAGCTACAAAGAGATCCATGATTGGTTGCTACCTGTGTTGGATCCGGGGGTTCGTGGAAGAGACTACACTGCAAACCAAGGCTGGCCACCACCATTCTTGGGCCTGGAACAGCTCAGCAACAGGCCCAGGGGACTCCGAGGCCTGCCACTACATGCTGGCTGCCCATCTGGCTTAGCCACTAAAAGAGCTGTAGGTGGTAAGCGAGTTGGGTGAGGTGGGGTTTCAGGAAGTCACTAGTGTGGCACTGGTAGTGTTCACCAGGTTAGTGCAGATTTATATTTGGTGGCAGTACTGATCCTGGGGCCACTCAAAAGGCTGAGAGAACACCGAGGCCAGTCACTGCCCACCTGTTGCCTGTAGTCCATGGACCCCAGAGAGTAGTCCAAGTAAGTCTGCAGCACAGGCCATCCTCAGCTACCTACCCACCTCCCACTGCCAAAGGTGCCTCTAGGGGTATGCAAGTTGGGTGGGGCAGGGTCCCAGGGAATCACCAGGTTGGAGCCAGCAGATTTCACCAGGCCAAAGTAGCCATGTGAGGGGAGGGCCCAACACAAAAGATGGTGTTCACCCACCAGCTATAGGAGAGGAGAGCTAAACACAGGGACAGTGGCAACTAGCCCTCCCCAGGAACCACTCAACTCGGTCTCTCCCTATGTGTCTCTAGCACCTCTCAAGCCACTGTTCCTCTGCCAGAGCCTTAGGTAAATGTCTGAGAGTGAGAGAGTCTGTATGTGGGCCCTTTAAGAGGAACACCTGGTTTTTTCGCAGCCTTCCGTCTCAGTGGGACAGATGGAATGCCCACTGATTTTCACAGGCAGATGTTGTGAGTGCTCCTCTTCCTGGTCCTAGTGCTCCGGCTGGGGAATCTGATGTGTGGCTGGGTTCACTCCTCAGGGGCAACCTCTGCAGCCAAGATATTCCTCCCAATTCTCACATGGATGTGAGGTCAGCCCATTTCACCTCTCTGCCTCTCTTACCAATCTCTTTTGTGACTTCTTATTTATACTCTTAATTATAAATCTTCTGTTCAGCTAGTCTTTATATGGTTCTCCAGGTTGATCATTCTATAATTTAGTTGTAATTTTAATGTGGTTATCGGAGGTGGCAAGCACAGCATTTACCTACTCTACCATCTTAACTGGAGCTCCATGCTGCCAATTACCTTATTCGCTCAAGTAAATTTAGAACGACTCTTTCTACTCAATCTGTACATTGAGCTATAATGATATGAGTAAATATATAATCATTATTGTGACATTAAATGATTCTCAGATGAAGGTAGAGTTATTTTCCAATTTAATGACAGGTTTTGAAAATTTTTTGATAAAAATCTAAAAAAATTAAATTATACTTAATATTTTCTAGAAAACAGAAATATTGAATGTTTTGACTCATAGAGATTTATAAATATGAACTCATAATAAACATTTACATTTGGAGATGTGCATTTACAGATTCTACAGAAACTACGGGGAACATTAGATTGCTGCCAACTGAGTTGCCGTACAGCAATTTCACATATTTTAATGATATAAATTATATGATTGTATAGCTGGAAAACAAGAGTACATTATTTCAGATGGATTATGTGTTAATGAGAAGAGATCATACACATATATGCAAAAACACGAACACACACACATACAGTAAGATTAGTTTACATTCTCAATATAATTCCTTAATTACTTAAAGATACAAAATCTTACAAAATCAATAGGGCATATAGAGCAGCACATCTTGGTTCATCATTTGTTGATCCCTAGAGTCCTTAATGGGTGAGAAATGGCTGCCAATGACATTGTTAGAGCAAGATAGTTTCTTGCTAGATCTAAAGTGAAATTGGTTTGCAACACAGAGCTTACATAATTAAGAAGATTAGAAAATATTTATCTGAGGCCTGCCTTGTTCTTGAGCCTGATTTAGTATTAAGAGAGTTACAGTATCATCTGGGAGAGAAATCAGTATATATGCCCAGAAGTCCCTGGAAAAAGTCTCCACCTAGAGCTTTCTAACAAACCAGAAATCCTCTAGTTCACAACTCTAATAACCTGATCTAGGTAGTTGTGATAATGAATTTGTCCAAGAACTGTAATTATATACCTATTCTGCTGAAGATATCTACTAACTTAATTGTCCCTTGGCATTTCTATGATGTTTGACTAGAAATTTAAAAATGTATATATAATAATGGTATTAAAAGTCAAGATTTATTGAGAGTGCAAATGTACTTGAAAGTGTTATAGGGTTTCAGTTAGTATAATCATATTGTGCTGTTTATGAGGTAAGTTCTATTATTATGTATTTTATTGATGAGATAAGTGAGACATAGAGTTCTAGATGACATACTAGATGACATCTACTCTTAAACATTGCACTCTACTGCTTCTTAGAAGCAGCATAAAAGTCCAGTTTCATCCAATCCCTTGGATCTTAATATATTTGCTTCTGAATTTTAAGAATTTTGCTTTGCTACAAACCTCATATTCAATATCTTTTTTTATAGTTTATAGTTTTCATAAATACATGCTTATTCAAAAAGATCAAATGTTAGCATCAGAATTTTACCACTCCTTAGATAGAATGCTCAAATGTTCCAGGTAAGCTGCTTCTAATGGAAAATTACTGTTATTAAATAAGGTTTTAAAACTGATATTTTGACCAAGACTCCAAGGTACAGTATGTGTGAAATTTCAAATTATATGCATAATTTGCAAAGGAAATTTTTGCCAGTCAATTTCTCAACTCTTGTACTCCTTAGCCCAGTTAGAGACATAAGGGGGTTAAGAAACTTGTTGTGAGCTGTTGCCATGAGTCTTTATCCCTTTCCCAATAAGAGTGTGGTAAAGTGAGCTTCAAATGGACCACACCACTAAGAAAGCTTTCTAAGTGTTCCTTAGATATATGGGAAAGTGATACTGGTGTCTGACACGTACCCAAGAAACTAAAGCAGCTTGCAGCAACAAAAAAGAGATGTCTATACTGAGAGAGGTCAGAACTCTCAGAATTTGTTAGAGAATTAAATATGTGAATGTTTCCTTGACACTAGGTGTGAGTCATGAGGGAGAGGAAGAAGCCTGGAGCTAACTGAAGTCCTATCCAAAAGGACTTCTATCAGAAAGTGGGAACCACAAAAGTATCTGAGTAGGTCATACTTTCAGAGAAACAAAAGTAGAAGGGGAGCAAAAAATAGCCTGCTAGAGAAAAATGCATGTTTCCCATAATACAGTGAACAATCTTTGGTAATAGGAACTTTAAACAAATCTTTGAACTCCTGCCAGCTCCAGAAAGCATAGAGCCATCTTACAGTTGCACTGATTCAAGAAAGGCATTTCCTTTTCTTTCTCAATTCCCCTGTTCTTCCCTGACCTCACCCTGCAGGGGCTGAAAACTAACACCGATGCTAGAAAACTAACAGAGTTTCATCTAACACTAGAGAAACCAACAAAGCTATACCTTTGTGTGATCTGAAGCAGGACTGAGCTGGGATGGGAGAATATTTAACATAAATCCAATGCAAAATTTTGATCACTATGTTGGATTAAAAACTCTAATTTCTTAATTAGTCCATGTTTCGAAATCTTAAGACAATGATAGAACTGTTCATTATATAATAATGAACATCAAAGTTATGAGCTTTATTGAATGTTTCATCTAGGTATATGGGAGATGATCCCCAAAATAAATATGCTAATGAACATATTGACTACATTTTAAAATATCCACCTAGGACTCCATTTCAGGTAATAGTGGCATGAGATGACTAGTTGAATTTCCTCTGCAGAAAATAGGTATAAAACTAGATAAAATAATTATAGACAACTATTTCAAGATACGGGAAAATGATCAAAAGTGGTAAAGTTTTGAAAAGCAATTATTCATGAGCAACTGTTACTGAATCATTTTAAAAACGGAGCATTTATGATCTTTTTGACTAGAGACATTCCCATCCATTCCAGCATAGGCAACAGAACCTCCAGCTCTAGTTGGCACAAGTAGTGGACTGTATTAAGAGTAGGTGACAGACAAGCTAAAAATGTAAGGAGAAGATTTTGGAAGCAAGAAAGTGACAGAAATATTAGAGCAATAAACACTTCTCATCACCAGCTAATTTCAAAATTGCTCTGATGTGGAAGACCCTAGAAATCTTCAGGAAAAGAAATAATTGAAAACATAGAGAAAGTTGGAGATTTGTTGTGATTTTTAATAAACTTCTCACCCAAAAACATAGACTAGTCAAGAGAGGACGGAGGTCTTACTGGTTTAAGATATCTGAGAATAACTTTTTTTAAATATTGACTGATTGTGAAATTATACAGGCATCAAGGAGATCCACAAAGAGACAGACTAAAGCGTGCATGCGTTGACCAGAGATATCTCCACACCATGGAGGAGACAGTTTTTAAAGTCTAAGTCCAGAAAATTTAATTACTGTAAGAAGTAAAACCAATAACCCTCAGAAGAACAAAAGAGAATAGAGGCACTGTAATATAATTTCTACAATGTCCACTTTTTAACCAAAAATTACTGAATAGGCAAAGAAATATAGAATTGTAGTGCGTACTCAGGAAAAACAAATGTAGTAAAAAATATCACATTTCAAGTAAGCATGATGTTGAATAAAGCACCAGAAGCTTCCAAGCAGATGTTATAAGTATGTTCAAAGAATTATAGGAAAATATGCAAATAATAGTAAACAGACATGCAATATCAATTGAGAAATGGAAACTAAGAATCAAACTTAAGGACATTCTAGAGCTAAAAATTTAAAAAAATAAAAGTAAAAACTAAAATGAAAATTTCATTACATGGGCTGACCATGAGATTTAAGATGCTAGAATACAGTCAATAAACTTGAATACAGATCAATAGAGATTATCAATTCAGCAGGGACAGAGCCCAAATTCAGTGTTTATATCCTGGAAATCCATCATATATCTAATAATTCATTGACCATCATAAATTCCAGAATTATTATATCTCTTCACAATTTAGCAAATTTATTTCTTTATTTCTTGTTTTACACATATATTAAAAATCAATAGAAAGGAGAATTACATCTTTATTTAAAGTCCCGAAAAAATATATTTTAGTCATTCAACAATGACTAAATTTGTGATATTTCACAAATCATGATTCTCTTAGCTTTTCTACTACCATGGCTATAAACTTGTCCTAGACAATAAATTTGTCTTATCCATTTTTCCTAATTTGCATAGGAGTTCATGGAAAGCAACTTATCATTGCGAAATAAATATTTAAAAAGCTAATTTTAGAGTAAAATAGAATTATAATTTAGAAGATGGTGCATTTTTACAATTCATTGAATTTCATATAGCTTAAATAATAAAGCCATGGATTATTTGAATGTCTCAACATTTGTACCTTAAGGGTCACATTAAGGAAGTTGACCACTGAAGTACTTCATGGATGTTCTAAGGGTACTCATTTAATTCAGTGTAATAAATATAACTGAATTAGGATAATTGGTTGAAAATTAGTCTGTCATATTCAGTCAGCACCCAAAACTTTGAGCTTTGATCATTATTTTTTTAAATATTTTAATTTTTTATAAAATTTTACTAGACCATAAAGTAACTCTATTTATCAGTGCCTTATCAATGACATAATTATTGTAAACTTAAATATCACCATGCTAATAAATATATTTCAAGTTCCTGTTTTCTCACAACATACAAATGTGGTTGGAATCCAGCCAATCAGATCACATTTTGCCTGGCTGGGTTAATCAGATATACAAGATGTTTTTATTACTATGTAAAACAATGTTACTTTCTCATTAAAATAACAAATTTACATAATAATATCAGCAAAAACTACCAGAGACGATTGTCTTCTTCAGAAGCACTTTTATTTCACAACATAAAAACAAGATCTCATTCAGAAATAGCCAGTATTAATGCAGATTAGTTCTTGCTGTTGCTGTTTATTGTTTAGGGGTGGTGGGTAGGAAAAGAAGGATTTCAAAATCTAAGGCAGTGATAATTACACATTTACTTTACATTTTAAGAAAATATTTGAACCACTATAAATATTTAGTTTTCCTGTTGAATTGCATGCAGAAATTACAGAAAGTATATTAAGCACTTTCTGCTTTTGGTAGGTACTTTGCTTAATGTTTGAATCTTCACAACTCTGTGAGATTGATTTTGTTATTCTTAATTTACAGGTAAAGCTACTGAAATTCAGGGAGGTTAAGAGCCGAAATAGTAAGAACTGAAATATTTTATGTAGAGTCAAGGAGCTTGACACATAGCAGTTACAAGATTGGAATCAATGCCTGTCCTAAGTCCTGCAAACAAAAATTCAGGGTTTATATAGCATAGCATTGTCCATCAAAATATGCATGTTACAAATATGTTTAAATTAATCATACCTTTGGCCCACTTTGCTGTAAAATTTCACTATTGACTGTGCTGTTATCAGAGGTTTAGAAATGTTGCAAATCAAATCATATTTTCTTTTTTGGTAATATTAGACTGCGAATGTTTCTAACTATGACATACAGTCTTACCTTTTCCCAATCACCAACTGGATAGCATATTTTGCACTATTTTAAATGAGGAAACTAAGAAACCGTGTAAAATTAGTAACTTTGCCCACGGTGACAAAACAAGTATGCCCTGGAGGCAAGATTAGAACTTATTCCCATTTTCCAAAAAATATAACTGTGTCCTGTTTCTATAAAGATGCAAAAATATAGCAACAATGCTTTTTCTGTGTCAGCTTTAATTTGGCAGGTCTTGACATATGGTCATTTACATTTTTACTTATATTTTTCATTGCCTTGAATGTGTTTAAGTTCCCTTTAATCTCTTAGAAGAGAGCAGCTCAATAAATAAATAAATAAAACAGCTTAATAACTCATTCAAGTAAATGCTTCTTTATTTGAATCTGTGACATTCTATTTAAACAAACTTGCTGTTTTGTTTACCTGAATGTGGTATTGTTAAAATACACAGCTGCTTTTGCTTCAGTGTGGGATGCTTTAGATGCATTGCCTGTCCAAGTATATTTATATTCTTGCATATTTGAAGCTCACACCTCACTACACATTTAACAGCTTATAGAAACAGCATCCTACTCATGTGAGGTGTCAGATATTAGCTCTTCACAACAGTGCAGCCTATGATTATTTATTTAATATAACTTATTTATAATCTATTTAGCTCTGCCTTGTTAAAGAGGTCTCAGTCCTCTTGGAAACCAGCTTGCCATTAAAATATAGCATCTTAGCATTTTGAGAATCTCTCAAATGACTTAGTTACAATTTAATTGCTTGCTCTTAAAAAAAGAAATTATTTTCTGTTCTGACTAAACATTTTTTAAAAAAAAAACAAAATCTTTCTCTCTAAAGGGATATGTCAATTGAATTATTGCTTCCATCTACCCCTGAGGAGTGGGAAGAAGAAGAAGGGTTTAGGATGAAAGTGGAATTCTAGTGTCTACAAATCAAGCCTATTAATGGAAAAGACTTCTCATCCATAGCTATAGTCCCACTAGCACAACAACATAATTAGCTTTGGAGTTTTAGTAATTACCAACCAGACTCCCAAGGAAAACAGTTTTGAAAATGCTGCTGTGTAATCATAAAGAAAATTGTAAAGTTTCCTGTTTAAATTTACTTCAGCTCACAAACAGAAATATTTGCCAAAGATCTTATGATAAAGGACTAAGCTTGAAAAATAAATCTTCAATTTCAGAAATCTTTTAACAGTTTCTCTATAGAGCTTCAAGTCAACAATTTCGTAATCCAACAGCCTCTCACCATTTGGAACACTGGAGCCATTAAATTAAACTCAATCCACTCGATCTTGTCCCTTCCCATAACTCATTTTGACATGTGCCTCTGGTCTGAGTTTCAACTTCTTGCCTCCTTTATCCTTGTTTTTCATAATTACTACCTTAAGCTCAAACTTCAAAATGTTTTGTTTTGTGCTAAGGAGTATAGTACAAAAAAATACACACACACACACACACACACACACACACACTTAATCAAATTAAATGAAGTTACTAATCCTTGGATAAACAACTTAAACTATTTTGCCCTGAGTTTATCTTTCAGATTCCAAGGATATATTCCCTGTGTTATAAAATATATTCGATAAACCTAATTATATTATCCATAATACTGATCAACTCTAACTGTAAGTAAACTTACCAATGCTGTTTTCTCTCATAACACATATCTCTGACAAAATTACTTTCGTTCTGATGAAATGAAACTCTACCATCATTTTTCTTTTACGTTATTCCTTGAACTGAGCCTAGAAATCCTTGGTAACATTATTTACTTCAAACCACTACCTAAGATCTCACTTCCCTCTGTGCCGAGGTCACATTTTGTACTGTGCATCCAACTAATAGAATAAGGAGGAAAGTTTAACACAGTCTTGTTACTTTCTGAGACAGAACTGACAGTTCTTAAAGATCTTTATCAGAAATCAGTGAACTTTCTTCTTATCATTCCTTTTATGTTCTTGCTATTATTATCTTCCAAAAATGTGATGGGCATTATTTTAGGCCACCTACATTAATCTTCAGGACTAAGACATTCATTTCTCTAACTGCCTAGATTGTTAGCTGCTGGTGGCTCATGGCTGAGTTCTCCAGGAATAGCCCACATTTGAAGAAAGCTGCCTCAATCAAGGTTACACTCCTCTTGAAAGTTCTAGGTGCCATAACTGACTGTGATATGGGTACTATGGCCTGGTTCCTTGACTTTAGTCAGAAGGACTTTCGAGGGACATCCCAGCTTTAGTACTCTTCATGGGGTCAATTGAGGACACTTTTGTCAGATCAGTTCAACTACTCCTTCTACCCAGTCCTGCACTCTGCATCCTTGACAGATGTTATTATTTATATCATGCTGTGATACCACCTCCCTCCCTGACACACACACACACACGCACGCACGCACACACGCATATACACAAATATTTGAGTCTCTGAGTCTGTTTTTCAGAGAACCAGATTTATTATAATTGGTTCCAAAAGTGTTTCTAGAAAGTAGACTCTAAATGGGATTTGGGGTCTAGATCATTAACTGGCTGGCTAGCAATGAGGATGCTATCTCTGGTATTAGTTGGAGCACTAATTGTCCTTAGTATACATTTGCGATATAATGTTAGTAAACTCACTAGTAGTGAACTAGGATGGGATACTAGAGAATGAAAATACACTAATAAGTATATCAGATTTCTTAGAGAGTTTTGAGGAAAATAATAGGTATACATACTATGGAATCATCAATGCACTAGGGGATGGAGGACACAACAAAATGCTGAAGGTTTGAAGTACGTGATCACCAATATAAGACTAGATGTGAAAACCAGAAGGTGTGCAGCTTTTAACAATATGTTCTGTCCTGTAGCTGAGGAGAAAAAGCTGAAGATCAGTTCCAGAATTTAATTATAAGAGTAGTAGAGCTTCATAAAAGATTGAATTCTTAATCTTAGCATAATGTTATGCTAAGATTAGGTCCTGGATTGGGAAGGAGTGGGGACCCTGAGACTTTGAATGAGAATATCTGAGATAATGTGCCTGCATCATTCATCCTCAGATTCTCCTGAACCTCTGGGGTTAGGAAACTAGTTCATCCTCTTTATGAAAGGCTAGAGATTGTTCCATTTGCTTAAAAATGATATAGAGACCTCTGTCTTACAAGAATACTCATGTCTTCTTCCTCCCTCTTAAGATCTACTGTCACTTCCATTTCTGGCCATCAGACTAATAACTAGGGTCAGGTCTCAAAATCAACAGGCCAGGGAAATACTGAGCCATCTAAGGGAGAAGATCGTCATATGCCAAAGGATCTGCAAGACCCAGCCAGCATGTACCAGCAGGAACCAGTAGAGTGAACATGGAACTAGAGCCTCAAGACTGAAAATTTCAGTATGAAAGATTATCTAAATATAGGAACACTCTCTCCTGGGATATAAAATTTAACATCCTGGAAAGTACCCTGAGATTTGATACTAATAAGTACACTGTTTTGTTGCTTCTTGCATATGCAGAAAAGTCTGTAACTTGCATTAAATGAGATAAAATTGCCAGAAAAGCTGTTACAACAATGAATAGGAAATTAAAATTCTCAAAGAATTTGGCATAATATAATGGATATACTAATTAATGGTCAAAAATCTCACTAGGCAACTGTTTTGAGATAGAGCCATGAAGCTGCTATACTTATCAAAGCAATAAGGAATGCTCTGATAAAAAGAAGCAATAGGGTTTTCAAAAGCTCAATGATGACTGTCTTTGTAAGGAAGAATTGAAGCACATGACGTGATTTTAGACCTAGCTTCCTAATAACAATGGAAATGTTAGGATTTTAAAATAATGATAGCTGTGTGGTGGTGCTTAAAAGTTGGAAGCAAGACAGGTGCAATTATTGTTTGAAGCCACAGGTCACAGTAGAAGTCAGAAGGGCCTCACCTTCAGAGAGCTATGAAAATATTTAATAGACTACTGCATTCTTAGAGACAAGATAGATGGGCAGTCACCAAGGTTATTGATCCATCTATATACCCTAAATAAATAAATAATTGAAAATCTGGAGACTGAAGGCAACCGCTCCAACAAAGTCATGATCTTTTGCCCAACTTCCAGATATGAGGTAGCCCTCAGAATCCATTTACTGATGGTGAGGAAGGACCTGCGTAAACATGGCAAGTGTAGGTATAACAAGTTTGTTCTTCTTCATAGTGTCATACAGACTTTTACTCCAATATCCATGTACTGGATAAAGGAGATAACCAGTTATTTTGAGGATCATTGGGCACAGGATTTGAGCTGACATTAATACTTGGAAATATAAGATATCGTCATAAAAATCTTGTTAGAAGAGAGGGTTATGGAAGCTAAGCAATAAATGAAGTCTAGGCCGAGGTTCAACTCACACTGGGTTCCCTAGATCCAGGGGTAATTTTCAAGGTACCTAAATGTATATTTTGAATGGACATATTTGTGGGTTGGTTGAACCTTCACATTGGTTCCTTGGCCTGTGGGGCAAGAACTATTATGGTGGGCAAGACAAAGTAGAGTCCCTTAAAACTGTTCTCCACTTTTGAACAAATTTTTAAATCAAAACGAATGCCACATCCCAGAATAAGGATGCAGGAGTAGCATTTACCATAATATATCCATTTAATTAACCAATCAATATTATACAAAAATAAGTTGGATCAATCTCAAAATAAGTCTACTCAACCTCAACCTAAAAATAGGCCCAATTGCAGGTATGATACAAGATATCTTTGCTAGAGCATGGGAACACAACCTTATGTGCATAGTATATTGCAGTCGATCTAGGAAATGTATTCTTTTCTATACCTATCAAAATGAGGACCATAAATAGTTCACATTTATATGGGAAGGCAAGAATCATAGGTTTCTGCTCTTGTTCTTAGGCTCCTGCACTCTCTCAAAATGTAGTTCAGAAAGACTGAAATTATCTAAATATTTTTCAAAATGACATATTTATCCACTATATTGAAGACATTATGTTAACCAAGCCATATGATCAAAAAGTGGCAAGTGCTTTGGAGGTTTTGATAAGAAATTTAAGTTCCAGAAAGTAGTCTGCCATATTAATAAAATTTTTAAGCATCCAGTAGTTCAGGATCTCCTAGAACATCCACTCCATAGTAAAAAAAAAAATCATTACATCTCACAACTCCCACCAGTAAGGAGAAAGCACATCACCTATTAAGTCCCCTCAGGGTATATGGAAGCAACATATTTCATACTTAAGAATATTACTCCAACACATTTACTGAAAGCCAAGGAAGGCTTTCAGTTTGAAGGACCCAAAGAAGGAAACAACCTAGCTGTAGGTTAATGCTATGATACAAGCAACCCTCGTACTTGGGTATACATTACGTTAGTTCTATGGTATTGTTTTAGAGGTATCTATGTAATGCAGAGTTAATAGCAAGGCCTAAAACTAAAAGCACAACTCTAGGTTTCTGTAGCAAAGCTATTTCATCTACCTGGGTCCAGGTAGAAACAGAGTACCCGGTCATGGAGCATCAAGTGATCATTGAGCCAGAGTTACTCATTTTGAGCCAAGTCATAAATGAGGTCAGGCCCAGAAGCAATTTTTATAACCTGGAAGTGGGACATAAAGGAAGAGGTGTGAGCAAATCAAAAGTCAGTTGTACAAGAAAATAGTTCTAGTGCTTCCCCATCAGTTCACATCTTCCAGTCAGAAGCTAACAGAGAAGGGAAAATACCAAGCTTGATTCATGGATGAGACAGCATAATTCATGGATGAGTCAGCACGATAGATGTGTGTAAGCCTAACATGTACTGCTGCTATACTCAGTGGTGGTCCTGAAAGACAGTGGTGAGGGGCAAGCATCCCAATTGAAAGAACTTGACATTGTACTTTTAGCTTTCTAATTTGTATGGAAATAAAAGTGGGCATATGGGCAATAGCAAATGACTTTGCAGGTTAACCAGAGGACTAGAAAGAGAGAGATTGAAAGATTGAAGACAAAGAGATCTACTTCAATCACTACCTCAGAAAGAGTCTCAATTCAGAAAACAATGGAGAAAATCTGAAATATCTGAAATCTATAGATAGTCAACAGTAAGACCAATTTGGGAATTCTCTCTTTGTGACTAGGATATTAGAAATGACAAAAGTGTATAAATATCTGAGAGGAGGTTAGTATAGATCTTTCTTGCAATCTTAGGGAAGTTTTACAGTAATGAAGATCTTAGTTGGGGAAGCCATAAGGGCTATGACACTAAAATAATATTTCTATGAATGAATAGTTTTAAGACCCTAAAGAAAAGTATAAAGAAGAGGAGACAAACTAATTGGAGGGGAGAGAGAAGGCAAGGTTTTACTAAATCAATAGAAACCTGGTTTAAATGTTGCACTAATGGTAGACAATTTTTGTCATAGATATGTTCTAGTCAGAAAGGTGAGAATTGACAGTCTTAAATAATTGAGCAAGGGAAGATACCTAAGACTTTGTGTCTCTTGTTACAAGGGTACATTGGGAAAAAATTTAAATAACTGTGAGGAAAACCAAAACCCAAGAGCAAAGGGTCTTAAATCTCCATATGATAGAAGACAAACTGAAGTAACCTAGAGTCGAGTAATTTTCAAACCTTAATTGTAAATGCTTGAAGAATATTTGGCACCAAACAGAAATTAGGAAATATCATGTTTACTTGTGTGAGAAGAGTTAGCATTTAGATTCTTAGTTTAAATTTGGAAAATTTTTCATTTAATGGAAAAGCTATATCCATCTCTTATGGTCTGAATTAATATACCCCCCAAATTTATGTATTTAACCTTCAACTACCAACCAGTACCACAGAATGTGACTGTATTTGGAGACAGGGCCTTTAAAGAGGTAGGTAATTAAGATTAAATTAAGTCAATGGGTGAGCCCTCATCCAATCTGACTGCATATGAAGAGGAAACTTGGACACACAAAGACACCAGGGATTCACACACACAGGGAAAATACTGTGTGATGACACAGCAAAAGTGTGGCAATCGCGAGCCAAAAAGAGAGGGCTCAAAAGAAAGCAAATGTGCAAACACATTAGTCTTGGACTGCTAGCCTCCAGAACTATGAGAAAATAAATGTCTTTTGTTTATAGTACCAGTCTGTGGTATCATGCTATGACAGCTCTAGAAAACTAATACATAATACTAGTGGTAAATGGTGTGGTCTACAACTGCTGAAGGTGACTCTACCAGGAATCTGGGTGAGATCCTTCTGACTAAGCTGAATTTAAGAGGAAATTGAGGGTGGACTGACAGACATTTATAGCTCAATTTCTTAGGACGTCAATATTTGTGAAGAAAGAAAATATAGAACATTCTTACTTATATAAGCTATGTAGATTTATGGTGCTCATTTGATTACATTTAGTGAGCTATGTTGAATAACATGGGTAAGTTTGAGATGGAGACCAGAACAGTAGTTTTTAAAATTTCTCCACTGCAGTTAAATAACATGATTAAGGCCTGTTTCAAAGACTTTGGTTAAGAATTGAACTATCAATATGTCTAGGCCCAGGAGGACTCAAGAAAACTAATTACTATTATGAAGAAAACAACCTTTAAGTGTGGAAAGATAGAATCCCCTGATGTCCTCTCATCTCTTCCCCAAAGAAAACATCACAACCCAAAATAATTATTGACTTGGTACCTTAAAACATTGGGTTAAAAATTTTAAAATAGGGAAATATTTAGAATAGAACACTCTAACCACAATAGGAATCTTTTATTTTTGTGTATCTCCTTTTCAACACTTCCCTCCAAGAGATAAAAATGTATACTTAATCATAGTTTCAGGGTCTTCATTAGGCCATGTTCATTTATAGTGGACTCATTCTCATATACTTGGCCTTTATCCTAGACCTTCTGTTTCTTATTCTTTGTATTAAATATTGTAGGAAGGGTCAATGCCTAAAAGGTTAGCTGTCTCTTCTCTCAATTTCTTACCTCTTTTTGTTCTGACTATTCTCTCTATCTCACATGGCTTGCTCTTGTCTTGCTATATCTAGCGAGCTAGCTAACCATTCATCTTTTTCCCTACTGATAAAAGAAGATAAAAAAAGAGATCTCTTCTTATATTAGACTAGTGGTGTCTGGATATGATAATCAGAATGGCTGTAGTCATCTTAAAAACATGAAGGAAATGAAAGAAGTGAGTTGATCGACTGTTTATGACAGAATATAAGGATGAATGAAACTTGAAATATTAATAATGTTAATTCTGAGATGATAAATCTTTTTATTGTTTAGGTGAGTTAACTTTTTCTATTTCTTGCAATTAAATCATCTCTACTTATATGCCTAATATATCATCCAATCAATTGTTACTTTCCTCTGCAATTTGGCTGATTTGGAAATAAACCATTTTCAAGTTGAACTATCTCCTTTGCCATTGCTTCTCTTTGACAAATTAACCCCACTAATAAAAACTTCTTTTCATGAAATAGCTGAACATGTAAAGACAGAAATGCATAATGGCGTTCATTTCAAAATTATTTATGATAATTTATAATTAGAATCAAATTAAATGCCTATAAATACAGAAGACATTAAATGAAATATGGCACATCTACACATTAGACAGTAAAAAACCATTAAAAACATAGTTATGGATATCCATCGATGCAGGAAAATATCCATTGCGTATTATTGTATGGGGAAAAAAGAGTACTCAACAAATTTATGAGAATGAGCAAAATAAGCTTGTTTTTATAAAAATTCCATGGATACATTTATTTAACTTACATACATATGAATAATAATAATGCAAAGAATGATGACTACTAACATTTATTAAATAACTACTCAGAGCCAGATTCTCTGCTAAGTGCTTTACATATACTTTAGAGATTAATCCATATCTCAAATGATGTATGTATTATTATCTTCATTTAAAGATGAGTGAAGTGAAATTCAGGGAGTAAATAATTTTACCACCTAGCCATTAAGAGGGAAAATAAAGGTTCAAATCCAGCTTTATATTAAAACATGTTATAACACATTATATTTTAACATCTATATCATAACATTTATATCATATACCATTTATATTATTACATATTATATCATATTATATACATCTGGAATAATCTCCAAAAGGATAATAATTACCTTTCGGTAGTGGAATCATTTTTTTTATAATCACATTCCTCTGTATCATTATATTTTCTATAATAAATATGTATTATCATAAATAAAAAAGAAAAGGAAGTAAATATATAATGTCTAAATTGTAATAAACTTTTACTATGAAATGACTTTCCTGTACCTCTTTGCATAGAGTGTCTGGAGCGTTTCTAGTTCCAGATCTACTACTTGACTCTATAACCTTACTAAGTCATTGAACCTCTTAATTCACTCATATGCAAAGTAGATGCAATGTTATTTAGCTTTCTTCCTTCAAAGAGTTATCGTAAAGATTTAATGAGGTAGTGGAGATCAAAGAGCTTGGTAAGTTTTAAAGCATGGTAAAACTCCGTAGGAGTGTTATTATTATTTTTTTCATATTGAAACATTTTAAGTGCATACTGTAGTTTTAAAAAGCCGAATATTGAACATCAGAATATAACTCATGTCTTTGATTCCTAATCTAGATAATGGGATGGTAATATTGACCTTATAAGCTATTGTGGCAGTATAACACATCATAAAGCATATTACACCATAAATTCTGACACAAAGTAGGGCCCCTTTAGATGTGTGCTTGTGTGTGTGTGTGTGTGTGTGTGTGTGTGTGTGTGTGTGTGTGTGTGTGTGAAAAAGTTCTAGTGGAAAGTAAGCTTCCCTTTGGAATTCTCTTCTAATATAAACTCACATTTTTGCTCAAAGGAATAATAGCAGGAACAATAAATGTGCAATCTGGTTCCCTAAGGAAAAGGAAATCCACATTTAAGAGCTTTCATCACTCACACTAATACATTATCTAGTTTGTCAGAGGGGATATATTTATTAGCATAATAAAAGAGTACCAGGAAATTGCATAATAATAGCTAATTGTCTACCCTTCCTTCTTTCTTGGAAATAAAAGTGTTACTAAAGTTCATGAACACACATGAGACCTTTTTATCCCATTGTTCCTGTTTGCGGTTTTTTTTTTTCACTGCCTTTCTATTGTCAATATGCAAGGAAATTGTCTTCTGAAGAGGGAGAAGTTCAATGTGGTTGAATTGTCTAATTTACTAGTATTCTCTGGATCCTGGAGTGACCATATGATTTGCTGAGTATTTTTCTCCATCCTTTGTTTACATCTTTACTCTTTATCTCAAAAGTTTACAGTTAGGAAAACAGATTATGAAATCCTTTGGACAGAATCTAATAGCTCTTTATTTTAGAAACACAAAATGATATCTTCCTTATAGTCATCCTCATAAGACAGCATTTATTATGCATTTATATACTCAACTTGCCTGAAAAAAAATGCTTTATTATTTCTTATTTTTGCAGTCCATCTTGTGCCTTAACTGATAACCAAACTGCTGTGTAAGCATAGAACTGAGGAATTAATGAACAAGAGAGTTCCCAAACAATATCTCATTCTCTGAACATTTCGGATGCCCTTTTATATCATTCAAATATCTGTTTCCTGTGTCCCATTACTAGGGATCAGCTTTCTGTGATCTGGCTGTCAGATAATCTGATAAACTAAATTCTAATAATGAACTAATGGTTGTTAATGGGTAATGTTACTCTTTCCAGGAAATTTATGTTCCATTTAACCAAGTCATTTAAAAATAAAAATTTAGTATTGAAGTGCCATTATGATGGTAATTTCAAGTGCCCCCAGCAGATCTGTAATGGATTATGATTGAGTAAATGGATGAATAAAAGACTTAAGAGTAGGTAGTATTCTCTCCTCTCTACATATAACTATGACATTCTCATGGATATGACCTAAACATTTTTTTCCAGGAGTCTGTCTTCTAAGGCATTTACCAATGAATGATGGTCTGGAGAACTGAAGACACTAACAACTGCACCACATCAAGCAGATAAAATAGTACAGGATATCAAAATAGTCAACAGATTGAAAAATGTTGAATCAAGCATTTTATTGGATAAGGATAAAGTTTCCATGTCTCCCCGTCTAGAAAAGTAGAAAATTCATATGCATGGGTGAGAAGGAGGCATTTAAGTTGAGGTGATATGAGAGTTCTCAGACACATGGGGTAGTAGCCTAGGCAAAAGCCCACAAAAGATGGGGCAGAGATCATTTTAAGATGTGGGTATGAACTAAATTGGTAGGAAGGAGAATTACAGGAAATAGTTTATAAAGAGCATTTGTAACAACTATGTTAATATTAATGTTGAATAAGAGACTTGCATAAATTTATTTTGGGCCTATGCCTCAGTATTCAGTGACTTGAGTAGCAATTGTTGTTCTGCCCACAAACTTCTCTAGCAAACAGTTAATTTTAGTGGCCTCAGTTTTCCCTTTCTCCTTGTTGCCTTAATTTCTGACTTTTCTTCTTCCCTCAACCAGTGGTATCGGGAAAGAAGCTCAAAGTATTCGCCAAAAGGTAAAAATTTTCATCAAGGATGAGTGGGTTACCCTTCCAAAATAAATTTTCATGTTAGCAGGAGTGAGGCCTTAATCTCATTTTTTTATTAAATTTCAGGCATATGTGTTTACATCATGCAGAATATGCCCACCTTGAGACTGTCATATGTACCTTTCTTGGGCAGACTTGAGCTCCCTCTAAGATAGGTTAATTTCTATGATGCTAAGAACTTCAAGTACAAGACATGAAGCCTGATTGGAATCTGCATGCCATGCTTTGGAAAGGGATTTATCAAAAGACATAAAAACAAAACAAACAAACAAACAACAACAACAACAACAAAAACAGTGGTATCTGCTGGGAGATTTTTTCCTTCCCTGCTGTGAACAGATTATGTTAAAGGGCTAGAGGGGCTATGTACATAGACGGATCAGCACTCAAAATAGTTAAGAGGTTGAAAAGCAAGTTCTCAGTACTATTCTGAGGTTTAGAGACCTGAGCAGATTTTTCAAAATTTATATATTTGGGTTCTAATTTCTACTCTACATTTTACCCAATAGGAAGAATTTTAAATCTTCCTTTCTGGGTTCCCTGATTGGTACCATAAGAAGTTTATATCTATCTACAACTTCTCCTGAAAGTTGTAGAACTTTTTTGATTTGATTTTTTAAAAGCACACAGATGCCTCATTATAGCATGAATCCTCTTTTCAGCATAAGGCATTGAAGCCCAAACTGCTTTCTTTAATCCTGTGTAAAAAAAAAAGACGTGTGTGTGTGTGTGTGTGTGTGTGTGTGTGTGTGTGGTATAGTTTCCTTTGACAGCTTTTAAAATACCTGAGTCTAGGTTTCAAAAGGACAGTTCTAGTAAAAATAGTAAGCTTTTGTTCTGGGCCCCACCAAACATGGAAGAGAAAACACCTATGTGAGGAATGTGTTATATTCCCAAAATCTGAGTATACTAGTAATATGACTATATCATATTCCCAAAAAGAAAGGGGAATATTTAATTCAATTAAAATAACAGATCATTCCCTCTATTCCTGGGAAGCACGCCAAGTTAATGAGGAAATAGGAATCGATAGAAGAAACTCCTGGGAAAAAAATTTTAATTCAATATAAACGTTTTCTAAAATGATTGTCCTAGTTGTTCTAGATGGCATAAACTTCCTCAGAAAGTAGAAAGCTTCCTATCACTGAACCATCTGAATGATTGCAAACTGGCTTCAAACATCAGATAGGGCTAGTAAAAGATTTTTAACCTACAAATTTTGTCTTTAACAATTTTTCTAATTTCTCTTCTCCATGCATTTTATTTATCTTTTCCATTTGTTTCTTTTCCTCTCAGACCTTTTGTTCTCCATGTCATCACAATGTAATCCAGGAATTTATATTCAAAATAAGGAACCAGTGAATTAATATGTTACCTTCCTCAGAAATTTTTGCAGTTCTAAAGAATATAGCAAGAGGGTAATGCTTAACTAAATGAAATGCATTACTACCTGAAAATTAGAAAGTAATGTAAACACAATGAGAAGAAAGTTTTATGCAAAAGGTCCTTTTCAGTGACTGTCAACAGAAAATATCATTGTGATTGCTTACTTTGTACAAATATGAAACAAAACCTTACAAAATTTGAGTTTTAAACCTCACAACAATTTACTTTGTGAAACATTTTAAAGCCTTACTTTAATATCAAATAAGTCATTTCTAATTTAACAGTATTTAAAATAGATAGAATGAGATTATCAGAACAATGGTCAGCAAGTTTGGGTGAAGTATGCTAGGGTAGAAAAAGATACAAATTAGAAGCTGACAAAATCTAGGTCCTAATTCTGACTTTCACATTAACACTCTGGGCCATATTAAACAAATTATTTCACTTCTCTGGGACACCTTTATCCAGCCTTTATAATGAGAAAGTTGAACTAAATAATCACTAAGATCCCCTTTTAGCTCCAAATGGCATGTTCAAAGAATACCATGGCCAGCAGATAACAATGCTCGTCTTCTGAAATGTCAGCCAATTGTGGTCACTAATGGAACTATCCTGCATTGTGGTAAATATACTCACTCAGGATCAGGTAGCATACTTTGATATTCACATAAGTGAAATTTGTTTCTAAGGCATGATCACAGAAAGATGGACAGAAATGGCTTTACTTCCTTACAAATAATGGTCAGGCCCTATATAATCTGTTTCTTGGAACTACCCCAAATCTAATTGGCCTAGCAACCCAGTGGTCTCCAGCCGCTATAGTCAAGGTTCCAATACAGTGTTTATGCTAAGAGCACTGCATCTGCTCACACAGATACATGCCAGTAACTTTTTAATTCCTTTTATTTGCCTTTATTTAAATCCTTTAAAACAAGAGTGACAAGCCACTGACTATACTAATAAATTCTACCTATTTATATAGATTTTAATCCCAGACTTATTAATGAATCAAGTGTTTGATGAAACAAATTGTAAGCAATGACTAGAAGAAAAGAGTATTACTGAACCAACATACTAAGAACAATGAGTTAAAATGATTATAGATTCTTTCCTCTCTTCCCCATGGATTTACCAGACAATGGTTTAAAAAAATTAATATTACCATTATGCACAACCTCTTATTTAAATCAGACTATAATATCCATAGACAATTCATAGATGTGGCTGTGTTCTGATAAAATTTTATTTACAAAAACAGGCAGAGGGTGCTTGGGCTATTGTTTCCTCACCCTTGTATTAGAGTATACTTCATTAGGTGTACCTTGTATTTGGGTAAAGTTAGAGCAGGATAGTATTTGAGTTAAAGAACTAGGTATATAAAAATGATTGATTTTAAAAGCCAGTTTTCATAACACTATAATTAGCAAGTCCATTGCTTGCAAACCACTCCTGTCTCTAGAAATTAAGTGACGCCTAAAGCAAATTTATCAATTCTTGGAACCTAAAGAAAAATGTCTGTGGGTTTAAGAGAAAGGAAACATGTTATCAACATAATCAAAAGGTCTGTGAAAGTTAGTATTTGGCACTTCAATTTATGTAATGGAAGTGGAAAACAACATATGCATAATTATCCAACACTGTATTCAAGAATGTCATCTATTATAATGTAAGGTCACCTTAACCTCCATTTCTCCATTGCACAACATGCAATGTTAAAAATGTACATACATGTTTGGTGCTCTAGAAAGCATGACTACATTTGACTAAAATATATTCCAAAGCATAGAGAACCTTTGTGAACTCTTAGTCTATGAGAGTATAATAGTGGTGTTCTAAGCAAAAGTTAGGTTGATTCCAAGATGAAAGAGACAGACCGGAATAGAGGGAGGAGAGAAATGACGCTAAACTGAAAAATAAGGGCCGTACTAGAAGAGAGGGTAGAGAGTAGAGTTCTATTCCAAGATGATTTATATATTAAAGATATTATGTTATCTTTTAATTTTTAAGCAGATAAATATTCTGTGGGTGTCATATTTCTGGTGTCAAAAAATAGGACATTTCTTGTTTCCTAATTGGCCATCTTCTTAGGATCTCAGCAATTTTTTTCTCTTTTTAGTGAAAATATTTTCTCAAGGTCTGACTCACAGAGGCCTTGGGAGTAAGGTCATTAGTTTTCAAATAATAATGAAATTTACCAATATAAATACCAAATTTTGATAAGACAAATAACGGATGACCTAACCAGCAGTGTTTCCTATTTAGTATGGTCTTGAAGGTTATCTTTGGGATTAAAATTTCTACTATTGAGTGTTTTTGCAATTCTTTTCTCTCTTTTACTAATAAAAGAGTGGCTCACGGATGATGGCTCTATGCCAAGATAATTAGTGTGCCACTCCAGGTTTTCAAAAGGCCTTAGTTATACTGCTTCATCACTTAAAGCTTCACTTACTAAGGTACTATCAACATTAATTCAAGGAAAGAGATGCATAGTTGATTGTTTGCTTACAGCTGCATAAAAACATGTCTTAAATAAGCAGACTGAATTTTACTCCATTCTATGGACGCTGAGTGTGTGTAGAAACGTTTGAGCAAATCATTTAACCCTTCTGCATATTAGTTACTTTTTTCCCTGTAAGATAAATATTAACCACCTTGCCTACCTTATGGCTTCAAAATAATAGATATAGCTTTTAAGTCCTTTGAAAAATACAAGGTATATACATGCATATATTATAATAATCTTTGGTAATATTGGTCAAAAATAAAAATTATAAAATTGTAAAACAAAAATGCAATACAGTAAAATTTAAATTATATTTTCTATTTTTCTTAGCTGTGATCTCAAAAAAAGTAGAGATTGGGACAAGGACTTGAGTTTATCTGGGAAGAAGTGGGGAAACCAATGTAAGAGGACATTTTCAGATTGGTTACCACAAAGAGCAATATGTCCTCAGTCCTCTTGGAACCTTCTGAGAGCTGTTTAGAATGTGCCTCAGAATGCTTTATCTGTGGGCTAGAAGAAGAAAACCTTTATCTCTTGGGTGCTTCCTCCTATTGGTCTAGGTTTACCCAATGGTCAGTTACCTTCTAGCACAGTTAGATTGTACATGCCATGAGTGATTACTTCAGGTTACTTCAGGTTCCTACATTGAATATCAGGCCCCACGAGGGAAGAGTCTACTGCTGAGCTGAGGTGCAGCCCAGCAAAAATGGCTAATCAAAAAGATGGCCCGAGAGAACACGAGTCTTGGCACAAGAGGGACTCATACTGTTTTAAAGTAGTATTAAATACTATTATTGTGCTTTAGGAATTATTAGTAAACCATCAAAGAAATTTAATCCTCTTCAAAGCTTTAACATAGTATTTTTTCTACTTTACCATAGTATTTTTTCTAAAATTTTAATAAAAAATTTATTCAAAATATTAAAATTCTTAAGTTTCAGTATAAATGGCTAGAGGAAGAAACATGCTCTACCATGGAATTTAAGAAAACAAATAAGAAACAAAGGCAATATTCTTAGGCATTAGATGATTTTTATAAGAACCTTATACCAAATATAAAATAATTATTATAGTTAGACAATGAAATATGTAGAGTTTAAAAATTAAAATAAAATACTGACTTTTTTACCATTAGAAGTTGACACTAAAGGAAGTTCAGAACATGTATCCTTATAGTTTTAAAAATATAATGACACCCAAACTTTTACGTGTAACATAATCATCCATTATAGTTCACCAAAAATGAAGTGACTGAATACTAAAAAGAATTACATTTTAAATAACAGAAATAACTTTCTGGCTGAGAGAGTGAAACTGTGAGATTTATTATTAAGGAAAGTTGAGTAGTCTTGTTTATCTGGAGATATTGAAGCAATCCTGTACATCATAGGAGAATGGATTAAAATGATTCTGCTGACCACTTATTTCTCTATCTGTATTCCCTACTTCGTATTCTTTATTGTAGGGAACAGTACCCTGAGAGTTAACATTTCCAGATATCTTTGTAAAATGGTTTCTGAATATAGTCTACCAATGGAAACCTCATAGGAGATTGGAAGATAAGACGGAAGGATATCATAGGGAATTTCCTTCCCACCATGTTTCCTCCTTTCATGGTTCTAGTTCCCTTTAGATGATTCTAATCCCAGGCTCTGAGTCTCTGTTTCCCTCCAAACCTAGGAAGGACACTGGCTTCCTGCCGTTGCTAGTTCCTAGGTCACCTTACCTTCTGCTTGGCTATCAGTTCTCCCAACATCTATGTAAACCAGTTTCCTTATTAAATCCTCTTTATTGTTCTGCCTAGCATGCATGGGCTCCACTTTCTTAGTAGACTCTAGCTGACACAGTATTTCCTGCCTTGTAGCAATACACTTATATTTTATGTCACATTCTTCTTAGTAATGATGGCTAGTTAGTCAGAATTTCAGGTGAGTTTCCGTGTAAAGTTGCAGGAGCCAAAATGCTCCTAGAGATTCCAGTAGATTGTGTGTGTTGGTGGATGAGTAGAGATGTATATTTTTAAAGAGATTACAAAAGTAATTCTGATATCCCCAAGTTGGCACATGTCCTTATACATGTGGGTGACATTTTTTGAATTTGATATTTTAGGTCTCAAGATATTTCATTCTATACTCATAATGCCCCCTGCCTGTATGAGCATCCTCTAATTTTGACAAGCAATCATGTTTCTGATTTTTCCCTGAGAAGGAAAGAATGCGTATGCAAGAAACATTTTACACACACACACACACACACACACACACACACACACACACACACGTGTGAATGTGTATGTGTGTATATATGTATATACACACACACACATACATACATACTTACATACATTGCGTACATACATACAGGAATGTGATGCATCTTTGTGATAGGAAGGTTCAAATTATCTATTACTATTTTTAGATGCTTGTCACTGAGGTGAGAAGATCTGCCTGCTGACCAAATGAAGAATCAGTGTAGTCCTTCTGACTTGGCTGAAAGGAAGTAAGCAGCATAGAGAATCCTGACAGTGAATTTTAGCGCTGAAAAAAAAGCCTAGATTTTGGCTCAGGGTCAGCACAATGGGTGAAATCTGACCTGGGTTAGCACTTCATTTACAGTTCAAAGAAAATGACTACACCCTAGAGAGTGAAGCAAGGTTTCTGGAATCCCAAAACATGGGGGGAGAGGGGAAGGTAAAAATTATCTGACTGTTTTTTCTGTGTCAAACAGACACTAATAAACAAAGTTTTGCACGGAAATAATGAGTAAGATGGAAACTCTTTTTTTCTTACCAAATAGAAGTTAGAGGAGGGAAAAAGAGACTAAAGCTCTGGAGTCTTTATGTCTATATTTGATTCAAAATTGTGCCATTTTTTAGTTGTGTGACCTTGGACAATTTAACACTCTGAACTTCAGTTTTCACATCTATAAAGCAGAATAATAATAATAGTAGTTTCAACTTAATGTTTTGATAGAATTGAATGAAATAGTTTATATAAATTAGCACATAGTGTGTGTTCATAGAGTTAATTGGGGGTAATATTTTTAGCATTAAGATATTTTTTCATAACCTCCATGTATATTTTAGATGGAAAATTGGGGGCTATTAGGAGGAATGAATTGCCTTTGTACTAGACTTTTGGTTTCCTAATTAGGGTGACACCCTTGTGTAAGCGGTTCTCTCATTCTAAAAATGATATCGAGATCACTTTTCTAGCAAATGGTCTTTCTACTGGGTGATGAAGTGACTAAACTTTTAGAGGAATGCAATCTTGTTTTTTTGTTGTGAACATTTGTTGTTTATTCTCTAGCTTCCATTTCTCCTTCTTCAGGCAATTGCTCCAAATTCAAAAATAAGTGGGAAATCCACTTCCACATTTTCAGGTCATGGATGTGGATGAGTTTCAGGAACTTGGGAGACACACACTTTAGCCAATCAATGTGTCATGTTCTCTGAACACAGTTGTTAAGATAGAATAACTATTTACCTGTTGATGGACATTCAGGTTGTTTTCAAATTAATTTTCTTAATGAATTCTAGCATTCTTTCTCCCATAAGATAGATATGAGAAATTAGGAAGCCAAGTCTTCAGTCTTAGCTTTCATTTTCTTACTTGTAAAATGAGCAATTTGGGTTAAATGATCTCTTAAGTTTATTATTTTTTTTTTCCGTGATAACATTCTGTTTCATATTCTCTGAATACTGACATATCTCATTAAATAACCAGCCCATGTCAGTGCGTAATTGTTGGGCTATGTCCTATTCTTTGCCTCCGTGAATAACCTGAGATGGATCAGGATTCTCAGAGAGGTACTATGCAGAGCACTGCTTGACTTCTTCAGACTCTAATATGCTCATAGTGTGGTCCATTTTTTCTAGCCATGTGTCTTCCCATTGTCCTGATATGCTACTATAGCAACATCTGTGCTGCCTGCTTCAGACTGCACCTTAGGGAAATCTTCACCACTACAGGAAGACAGGCTTAACTTTGCAGAGTTCTTTGGCTGTTTGGGAAACAAACATGTTTTTCCAGATGGGTTAGCAGAAAATTTTGGAACTGATTCCAGGATGGCTATATTTCAGTAATTTCTGCAAAGGACCTGCAAGAGAACAGATTCAGAAATGTCTGATCACCTTAACCTACCTATGCCACGCCATGCCACGCCATGCCACGCCATGCCACGCCATGCCATGCCATACCATACCATACCATACCATACCATACCATACCATACCATACCATACCATACCATACCATATTATATGCTTGTTCTGGGGCATATGTTCTTCCTCTGCCACAAACCATACATGTCAGCAAGGCCTCTTGACCTGATTTCAAAACCTTTGAGAAAGAAGCCAAATAACTCAAAAAGAAACAAAATCTAATTTGTCAGTTAAAATCCTTCTGTAATTAAATATATATTTTAGTATATTCACTATCACTGGTAAAACTTGATGCAAGGATTTTTTTTTTAAATAAAGCAGTTTAGTGTTTTAAACCATAAGAGCTGTGGAAGTTCACTTTAATCGCATGACCAGTTTTGACTGAAGTAGAAAGTTATCATAAATAAATACCACAAAGTCCCAGTTCATTACTATTAGTTATTAAAAATAACAAGTATTAAAAATAATGAGTTTTAAACTATGGTTATTAAAAATAACTGTTAGGAAGTAAAAATCGTGTCTTTCTCAATATCAGGGCTCTGTTTCCCTTTCTACCATAAATGGTTATGGTTATATTTAAGTTTGGGCCTAGACACAAGAAGGCAGGACGTTTTCCTGCTTCATGTGGCCTGACATTGCTCAGCGACAGCTCCTCTTCCCAAACTACGCAGAATGAATGATAGTGGTGTAAGGAAGGAGGTGAGGTTAGCACTCAGGTTATAGAATGCTGATAATGGCAGTGCAGTAATGGTCCCTTAACCTTCAGTTCCATTGCTGATAAACATAAAACACTATAAGTTCTTGCAGTTTCAAGTTTTCCTAAAGCCCTGGAACTAAGAACCTTTCTAGATGCATCGGACCAAGAGTAAAAATAGAGTGTTAAGATTAAATACATAGATAAGGTCGCATTCATATTAGGACATAATTGCTAATGGGAAAGATCAGTAAGAATTTTATCAAATTATACAAAAGAGGTTTTCTTTACAAATTGTGTCAGTTTTTTTAGTGTATTTAAAATTTTAACATAATGTTCGGAAATTAGTAAGAATAGACCTAAAAAAAAATAACTATGTGTTAAATTAAGACTAGAAATTTATTAATGGTACCTATCTTGATTTTAGGTACTCATACTTTACACTGGGATCTGGTGGTTTTAATCTTTTAACCAAGATATCTAACTAATAGTATATCAGGCTTATTTGCATCTTTCTTTCTTTTTTTCCTCTCTCTCTCTCTCCTTTCCTTCCTTCTTTCCGTCCTTCCTTCTGTTACCGTGGGAGTGATCTAAAATTTGTTCTTGTCCTGGGAGCACTGAAGGGGTCCTTGGTTCTTTTTGCTAAGGCAGTAAAGAATTACAGATCAGTGAGATTTAGAAAAAGTAAGATTTATTAAAGTATGTTTTAAGAGAGAAACAGGTTACACTAAAGAGGGCTGTAGCTGTGCGGAAACAAACGGTATGATTAAAGTACCCTCCAAGGGAGGGAGAGGTTACAGCGAAGAGGACTGTAATGGCAGAAGTGGGGAGTTCTCAATTATATTAGGACCGCGATGGGAGGTTACAAAGGTGGTGCTAAATTATTGGCACGTGAGGTCATTTTGATTGACATTTGGCTATTATAGAACTCTCTGTCTACTGTGCATGCAGTTACCCAGAATTTGGTCTGTTATAATTAGTTTCATGAACTTCCAAGCTTAGGCATGATGTTATAATGATGGTATAATGAGGCCAGGTCACAGAGAGGTTGATGTAGGAGTGATTGAGCATGGGTTTGCAGCCTGATTAAACCGGCCACAGGTTTATGGTTTCTTACCCCTTTGTGTCTTAGGATGTAGAGGTAACTTATAATCATAAAGTGAGGGTTTTAGGGAAATCCTTAGGGAGGTCTTTAGGAGGGGCCTTCATTCCTTCGTTCCCCTGTCACTCATGTCTACCTAACTCATGTCTACCTAACACTTCCTTCCATCCTTCCTTTCTGTAGTAATCAATCATCTTTAAAGTGAATACATAATCTTAAACACTTGAAATTATAATCATTTTGTCACCATGCATATAAAAGTGATTATAGTCAAGTTAACTGTCTGGTGTTTGTAATGTGATTAAAATCTCATTGGGGAGATGACTGTGTTATTAAGTAGCAACAAATGTAAAACATATTAATAAAGTGAATCTTTGAGCAATATCTGTAATTAAAATAATAAAGCAAATGCCAACTATCGTACAGTATAGCAGTGTTTCCAAAATATCACCTCATTTGCACAAACCTCTCAGGTAGGTATAATTGGACCCCAATTTCAGATGAGAATTGTTTGGGGAACACTTACTGCCTACCCTCTGGGTTTAAATGTTGAGAGACCTCTATTAGAGGAACCCCTGAGTATTTCTTAACATTCTTACAACCTCACCCCTAGCGAAGCAATTTATTTTATTCATAAATTTAGGAGAAAGAATTGGGCATGTCTTTTTTAGCTTCTTTCTCCCAACCCTGTTTTGGAAGCTGGCTGCCTACAGATAGGGCATATGTGTATTAGCTCTTTTGACTTTGGGATTGAATTTGCATTGAGGGCTCTGTCCCCAGTGTATAGGCCTGCAGCTATCCAGTTTTCCCTGTGACCAGGCAAATCTGTCTAATCTAGGTTGCAGGAAGGGGCAGGATCACAATCACCATTTACCTGCACCTAAACTATGTCCCGCAAACAATTTTATTGGGGATAGAAGGGCTTTTTGATGTTTACCTCCATGACATCTATATTTCTCTTATATTTGGATGTGAAATGAGAGATGAGATTTATTGACATTCCCTAGATTCTAAAAATTAGAGCCTCAGAAGAAGCTTTTTTTCAAGTCATGTAACAGCGAGTGATAGAACAAATATAGTAGCAAAGGCTGTAACATGTTTTACAGAGATTCTTGGAAAAGGATTGACCTGGGCCAAGCTACAGTGGTTATCAAATGGTGACCAACAAAGTCTCAAGGTTTAATGGTGGTGTATCAATGTCTCCTGGGAATAAGGAAAGAGTCTGAGGGATAGGGCACGGCAATGAATACTCTTTTAATTGTCATATATATTTATTATTTACATAAAGCTTTTTTATTACGGTAATATTTATTTTCAAAACAAGAGCTTTGTCATTTTAAAAACTGCTTAACTAGAATAATTAGCGAATATTCTTAGAATAAAGGAATACTTAGTCGCCCTCAACTGTTCCTTCTTTTTCAGGATTTATGTATATTCTATATATGTTATTAACAGTTGTTTAATTGCTCCTAAGGAAGCCTTAGTGACAAAAGGACACATCTAAATAGTATTTCCATCCTAAAGAAGTAACAATTCAGCAAAAATACAAGTATTAATCCCAATTCCCTTAATGTTTAAGCATTTTTAAAAATTCAGCAAGAGATGTTTATAAAAACATTTAAAGAAGAATCAGAAGCATAATATTACTGCACCAAAGGAACCCTGGCCTCTCTATGTTTCTCTTATTGCATTATTTTTATTTCTTCTATTATTATTATTATTTAGTTTTAAATATGTGCTCCCAATATTCTAATAAGCAATAATTGCAGGGTGTACCATAGACATTTTCCACATTACTCTTGCACTATGGATGTATGAATACCTATTAAATGATATTCTTTGACACAGTTATAAACCTAAAATCTCCAGTCTCAAAGTCCTAATCTCTTCTTTGTGTCAGTTCTCCAGTACATCATTTTATCCGCATCCAGCTCACATCTACCTATACTCGTAGTCATCCACCTCAAGAAATAGTCAGCATTTGAGGCAGTTTGTGACTGGGAGGGCTGAAACTGAAGGCCTTCAAAGAAGCCAACAATACCAAGTCCTCTGTTTTCACATCTAATTTCTAGAGTTGAGGTGATATTTTGGTCCCTTTATGATCACCAGCACTCTAAGATAGCTTCCAGACATCCATATGCAAAGATAATAGAAAGAAGGTGCTGAGTACTTGGAACAGATCTGGCATTTTGTGAGTATCAATTCTTTTAGCAGAATAAAGCTCTAGAGTGTTGAAGGAATGTGATTAAAGTAGACAAGGAAAAGTGCCCTCAGATCCACACCCATGAAGTGGGAATGATCAGTGGTAAACCGAATCCAATCTACACCTCCTCTTAGCTTACACTTCTCTCTGGTATTTGCTCTACCAAAAAGAGAGAAGAAAAAAACTGTATTAATTATATATAAAATCTTAGATGTGGAATCTATATTGAGAATAAAAGAGAGATGTGTTCAGTCCCTTTTCAATTCTGACTATCTCAGTTATTGATCTAGGTATGTCACTGCAGGAACACAAATGCAAGAATGGGTCAGGAATATTTCCTTCACCACTTGGCTAATGTGTTGAAAGGAAAGACAGAAGATAGAGTGACGTTGAGCATTGAGACAGCAGAGAATTTAATGAGAAAGGCATGCCTTG
>NW_024349800.1:32381036-32456265 GCF_902729225.1 Pteropus medius
TAATGTACTTCCTCCATCTTTGTTCAGACAGAAACTTGCACATATCTTGCCATGCCTGCACATACTGGATTGCTAATCTTTCTTTTTCCAGAATAAGTACTTTTTGGTGATGGAATACCTGGTCATGTATTATTTATGGATGACAAATTATTAACTCCAAGAGGGTAGGACATATATTTTGGAAATTCTTTTCTTAGGGCATTAAGAAGTTCAATAAGTTACTTTTGATAGTTACTTTCCACAAGCAAAAGACTTTCAAAATTGCAAGAACTGCTGTCTTCTAAAGAAAAAGTTTATATTCCATTATACATTTTTCCTTATATTTCAGAGGCCTACTGAAAGAAATAAAGGAAGGAGAAATGGAAAGAAGGAAGAAAAGGAAGGAAGGAAGGGAAGGAAGAAGGAAGAAGGAAGGAAGAAGGAAGGAAGGAAGAAGAAGTATGGGAAGAAGGAAGAAGCTGATGAAGAAGGAAGGAAGGAAGGAAGGAAGGAAGGAAAGAAGGAAGGCAGGCAGGCAGGCAAGCAGAGAAGGAGGTAGGGAGGCAGGGAGAAAGGAAAGGAAGGAAAGTGAGAGAAGATGGTAAGGGGGAGTAGAGGAGAAGGAAGGAGTGGGAGGAAGAAAGGCCTCAAACAAATTAAAACACTACATGTACTAGGCCTTGGATATTTTAGTATCAAATGATCTTTACATTTCATTAACAAGTACTTCCATTTATTAAATGCAATTTTAGTTATGCAGATAAAGCTGTACTATGGCTATGTTGATTCAGCTGTACTATCCAAAAGCTATCCTAATGTCTTTCCAAATCTGTGATATATCCAGTTTCTAAATGACTTCTTTTTTTCAAATTCAACAAAAAAAATTATTATTTAAGGTGCTTTGACTATTTCTACTGATTTTATACCACCTTAAGAGGCATCATACTGTGCTTAGAAAACCAAAATATGATAAAATTTCCTGGTTTTGGGTGAATATAATTCTTTTTAGTTTGGTCTATCCAGAAATGTGACTTTTCTTAACTCTCTTTCTTCCACTGAAGGAAGGGAAAGCTGTATAGAAAAAAAATTATGAGTCTACAGGACAAATATATTAAATAATGTTCTTTTCAAAATAATTATTCAAAAAACAACACAATAAAATGAAAAATATACTTGCATTTTAAAAGAAAAAATAGTAATTTGTGACTTTATATTAACCTTTAAATTATTTTCTTAGATTACAATCTATGTCAGGAGACTAGAAAGTACAGTAATAATATCTGTAAAATGTTAGTTTTAATAATAATGATAATATACCAGTCTAGTAATAACAACTACCATTTATTGATAATTTAATATATCCCAGAGATTGTACCATTTTTTTTATCTGTCATGAGCTTATAGTAGCAATAATACACTGACCCTTAGAGTATGCGTGGTACATGGAAGCAATCAGATGTGTAATTTTTAAAATTCAATAAAGTGCTTTTACACTCTCATTCTCCTGATTGTTTCAACAATACAAAGTAGCAAGCAGAACAAAAGTTTTGAAAAATAATTTATACTGAGAATCAGAGATATTACATGATGATCTAAGATTAATATTCAAGTGATGTTTCTTGAATATGTATAGTATGCCAAATATTTTCCTTAATTGTTTCCACATGTACCATAGCATCCTGACAATAGTTATGTGAGGGTAGAATCAAAGAGATTTTGTAACTTCCTCAATGTGTCATAACTCTAAAATTTACACAGTCTTTTCTTAAACTTAGGACTTCTAATTATAGATTGACAAATGAGACCCCTGTGATCATTATGTTGTCAGTCATGAGGAAAGCTGGATATTTAGATGCAGAATATATTGGAATCTCACTTTCTTGGAACATATGCACCTTAATTAAGTACCATATGAAAATAATGAACATATTGTGAAGAAACTGAACTCTGAATTTTTTAAATACAGTATTGTTAATATTGCATTAATAGTGTATTAAATACACTATTTATATATAACATGAGTAGTTATCAGTGTGTTTAGTTCTTTGCCTTCAGAGAATTTAGTCGATCTCATTGCAAAACTTTTTTTTCTTGGGCATTAAGAGGCCTTCCATTGGACATGTGAGTCAGTGGGCTCTCCAAAGTGAGTGTCCTTTATTCTTGAGCACTCACTGACTGCATAATTACTGATTGTAACTTCAGTACACTAAGAGAAACTTGGCTTGAAATAGTTAATGATTCTGCTAATTGCCTAGTTATCTCCTGGGGAATACTCTTCATATGGAAGAGCTGGCTGGATACAAAATACTACATGTCAGATGCTTTGACTCTCTTCATTGAAAACACCTAGAGAATTGCAAAAGAGGGATTCTCCCCGTTTTCCTAGCTTACCCTGAGGGAATTAAAAAGACAACAATGGTCAGAGCCACAGGATTTTAATCCACACAATACTGTTACAGTCCCTTTGTCTGGCTTTTAGAGGGGACTAAGGAGCCATAGAACAATAAATACACTTAAAATGGAAAGTTTAAAAGCAGAGCTTATTTTAATAGAATTTAATTGATGAAAATATTTTTAAACGAATTGCAGATATCTTTGACTTATTAAAGAAAATACAGTAAGAAACTTTTAATCTTCCTTAGATATTTTAGGCTCATTATTCTGGCATAAGACAATAATTGATGTACACAATTATCTCAGATGAGTTTAGCATGTAGGACTATTCGAATGTCCATTTGCCTAAGAATGCAAATACTTTGATCATTTTCTTAATTCTACCCATTCTCATCCCTCCAATATGCCTTTGGTCAATTATAATATATTGTGTGCTATATTCTTTTAACAAAAACATAGTTAGGAGAGGAAATTTTTTTAAAAAAAGCATGTAAAATAAACTTTAAAAAATTATTTTGTTATACAGGAAATGCAGAGATAGATAGACATCTGTGAAATGTCAAGTTAAAAATTCTGCCACAAGTGTTGGATTATAAGATTACCAAAGTAGCTAATGGTCCCTATAAAATCAAAAGCACCAGAATAAATACCAAAGGGCAACAATAGCAAATTATAGATAGCATAGAGGGCACATGGACGAATGGTGAAGGAATGTGAAACCAGACCATATTAAGAAAATTGAAGAAACTCATAGGTCAGCAGTTCAAGTGAGATTGGGACCAAGAAATTATATATACATATATATACACACACACACACATATATATATATATATACACATATATATGTATATATATAGATAGATAGCTAGACCTTTTCAATATCTGAGAAAAAATATCAAAGATTTATTGGTAGGGTAGGAAGAAATTTGAAAAAAAAATTATCAAAAACTTAGGAGAGGAGAAAGAAGCAAGGGAAAGCCAATTCATAGTTTCAAGAGCACCAGGGGTGAAAGAGGATGGGGAATATAATATAAGGCCTTCGGTCTGGTAATTGATAAATTTGGAGTGGGTTTTTAGAAAATTTGTAGGCATAGATGCCAAATAGAAAATAATCTATTTATAGTGGGTAATGAGGAAATGAATTTGGAAGTATGTAACTTCTTTCAAAATTTTGACTATAGCTTGAAATGTTCACCTAATTTATTTTTTTTAAAAAATCATTATTAATTTGCCAAATAAGCAAAAGGCACATGTCACAGTGTTTTGATTTGAGAGGTAAAAATCCTTCATTACAACCTAAAAGTTCTTTTCTCCTTTTATTATTCACCAAGAATGAGAAACTTTTTAGAACAATAGGCCCTTTGAAATCTGAGATATACTAAGTGGGTGTGCACATAGCGTGTATTTGGAAATATCTATTACTGTTCTTGTACAGGTGATTATGCTGGAGAAGCCAGATTTTTCAAGAGCAGCAATAATGCACATTGCCCCATTTCAATGAACAGTTAAATGCATATCCCCACACCAGTTAACAAACAAATGTTATTTTGAACACTTGTGCCTCCCACATGTACTGGCCATAATGAATGTGTGAGAACCAGCTTTTCATGTCATTGTTGAACTCAGAGGACACAGAATAATTTAATCATAGAAACTAAAGTGATAAAATGTTTGAAAGTATTTAATCCAATATCCTCATTGTACAGATAAGAAACTTGGGTTTCACAATGTTATCTGAACTGTCCGAGGTCACTTAGCAGGCTTGTAGCAGAGCTAGGAGCGTAACACACAGTTTATATTTTAAATTCCATGACCATCTGGAAACTGTTCATTTTAGCTACCTTTTCTCTTTTGGCTGCTACAATGAAATCAATATTTAGAAATTACAAGTTAATGAGGAATTTGACATATGCATAAGGGTGAGAAGTGGTGAGGATGTGTTTCAAATTAAGGGGAATATAAAGCAGTCAAAGCACAGGGGAAATGCCAAAATTACAAACCAGGTTGTAGAAATATGATTCATAAAGACCTAAATTGCAGAATCATACAAGTAAAAAATGGAACTTAAGAAATAATAAAATAATTCGAGGAAAATAACTGACTACATATTTGTGGCTTCTGTTGTGCACTTAGTCCTCTAGTAGACGTGTCAGAAGATTCATGAGAGACATATATCATGGCCTCTGCCTTCAAAGAGCAATTTTATCCACAAGAATAATTATAAAGAGGACTTATATAGCACTTATTAAAAGCTAGCCACTGTTCTAGTGCTTACTGCATATTATCATTCACAATAAGTCTATAATATAGACAATTGCTGTCATTATCTTCATTTTACAGATGAGGAAACTGGACAAAAAATGTTATATAATGTATTAGTTTCCTAGGGTTGAAATAACACAGTACCACAAACTGGAAAGCTTAAAACAATAGAAATTTAAAACCTCACAGTTCTGGTGTGTAGAAGTTCAAAAACAAAGTCATGCTCCCTCTGTAGGGGAGAATACTCCCTTGCCTCTAACTTTTGGTGGTGGCTGTAAACCCTTGAAGCTTCTTGGCTTGCATATCCATCACTCCAGTATCTGCTTATGTCAGTCATCACATGTGTGATTCTCTTCTTATAAAGACACCAAGTCATAATGGAAATAAGGGCCACCCTACTCCAATATGACCTCATCTTAACTAAATGACACCTGCAAGGACCTTATTTCTAAATAAAGTCACATTCTGAGGTACTAGGGGTTAGAAATTCAACATAACTTTTTGAGGGAAACAGTTCAACTGAGAACATGTAACTCAATGTGGTTCATATAGTTACTAGGCGGAAGAGCCAATGTCATCATATTCCAGAGATGATTCTCTGATTACTGTGCCATTAGATAATTAATTCTCTAGGATCTCAAAGAATAGTGGTATGACTGTGTGCTGGCGTACTGTAAGAATGCTGAGGCTCCAATTAGACCATGAACAAGGATGAATTTAGTCTAGTTGGAGAGGATGATAGGGGCTCCTAAGTGGTGGGTGAATCCATTGGGATAGTCTCAGACTGGATCAAAACAACTGGAATAATGAATATAAAGCATTGGAAGAAAATGTTATGTTCTAGAATCCTGTGATTGAGAAATATCTATGAAAGGAAAAATAACTTTAACAATAGATAAAAATGAACCTATCCAGTCCACATCTGTGTCCGTAATATGCTTAAACTTGCATCATGCCTTCACCTCTAATATCATTTATTCTGAATAGTTAACTTACAACAATTAGAGCAGCATTTATTTTTTCTTTCTTTTGAAGGGAGGAAGATTAGGAAATGATTACCAAAGTAAAAGTGTCATTACAATTAGAAAATTGATAGTTTTGCTTCTGGTAATAGTAATTGGAAATGTGGACCAATTTTCCACTTAAGACAACCGGAAAATGAACAAATTTTGGTTTAAAAAAATCTGCTGAAAGATATTGGTAAAGCAACATAATATTATTTATTATGTTGCATTTAGGGCAACTTTTCCTCTAGTACTCATTTCCCAGTTCCAGAACAAAAACAACAAAAAATTACATAAGAGACTGATCAGGGATTTTGAAAACACAGCATGTTTATGTGGACAACTGGAGTCTAGTACCAAACAAGGTTGAGAGTCAGTTGAAAGCTGTGTTTCAGGTAGGGATTCCAAAGGGCTGAACCTTAGAAGTAAGGGTAAAGTGGGACTGTGCTAGCTCTCCTAAGGACTGCATCCCACCTGCCTCATCTTATTTTCCTAATACTGTTAATGAAGTTCCATATTGTTAGTGTCCATAGAAGTTTGCTCAAAACAAACCAATAAACTCCTTTCTGGGAAAGATAACATTAGCCTAGTTCTCATATTATTGTCATAAAAATATTTCAAACATATTCTTCAATACACAATAAAAATAACCAGGGACATAAATATACAAGGAATCATGAAGTTAATAGTAGAAACAGACTATATAAACAGACACATAAGCTCTAAATTTGGAGTAAATTATGTATAGATTTTAAAATAACTATGCTTATCATGTTCAAAGAGATAAAAGATAAGGTTGAGAATTTAGGCAGACAATTAGAAAATATAGAAAAGTAATTAGAAAACAAAACAATTGAAATTTTAGAATTTATTAGCACAATGATCAAAATCAAGACCTCATTGGATTAGACACAGTCAAAAAAGGAAGAACTGGAAAAGAGGTCAGAAATTATTAAAGGTAGAAAATAAAGAAGAGTAAAAGTCTCATATAACAAGGAAGGAAGAATGGTACAGAAACAATATTTTAGAATTTTCAAATGCTGAAGAAAAATATGAAATCATAAACTCAAGAAACTTCGTGAAGAACAAGTATAATTAAAAGAAAATAATTAATTAAACATAAACAACAAAATCCCCCATAAAATTGGTAAAAATCGAAGTCAAAGAGAAAAATCTTAAAAATGCTTGGACTTCCACTGACTTCTTAATGAATCAATATCATAATATCTTTTTGAAATGCTGGAAACATACGTTTTAAGAAAGATAATGCAATAACAATATTTTCAGACAAAAAATATCTAAAAGAATTTTTAAGTAGACTTATGATAAATAATATAAAGAGTTATTTTTAGGCTGTAGACTAATGCCATATGGCTAGAAGGTATTCTAAGAATGTATAGAGAAAAATGAAAAAGAAAAATATGTGGATAAATCTAATAAATGATGACTATAGAAAAAAATACATATATAAATACAAAAGATTATACATCAAGATCTAATTTGGTATATTCCAGTACTGCAAAATGGCTTAATATTTGGAAATCAATTAATGCAATTGATTAGTAAAAAAGAAATTTTTTTCTATGACAATCTCAGTAGATGCAGAAAAAGTACAGATAAAATTTAATATCCATTAACAGTTACAAAAAAACTAAGAAAATGGAGAAAAAGCTTTCTAAAATTGATCAACAGTGTCTAAAGAAAACATCATCATATATGGTTGTGTTGGGTTTAAAGTTTTTACTTAAAGATCTGGAATGACTCATAGACATTCATTATTTCTATTCAACATTGTACTGGAGGTCTTAGCTAAAGCAATGAGAAAAAAGTAATTTTAAGAACTGAAAAAGAGAAAATAAAGTGTCATATTTGCAGATATGTTTATATACACAGAACAAATTTTAAAATCTACACAGTAATGATCAGGATACATGATGTAGCAAGCATACTAAACAGAGTCAATATACAAATTAATTTTATTTCTATATGACAGCCAAAACACTTGGGTAATGAATGTAAAAGAATATGCTATTTATAGTAGCATTAACATTATCATCTAAGAATAAACTTTAAATATTTTTAAGATTTCTATATGGAAAACTACAAAACATTAATTAGATTTAAAAAGTTAAGGGGACTATATAGAATCTTATAACATGTTCAGAAATTGAAAGACTCAACATTGTAAAGCTGGAACTTCCTTCTAAAGTGATCATATCTCTATTTATATCTCAATACGAAACTCGAAAAATTTTGTAATTGATTGGTTGATTGATTATTTCACTTTGTTTGAAACTTCACAATCTAAGTTAGAAATTTACTTATGAAAAAAGACCATGAGTAACCAATATACCAGTATACTTGAATGGGCATACCCAAAGAGAAAATCAGAAGGGACAATAAATATATGAATAATGTCCCAACTTCATTACTCAGGGGGACATGTAAGTTAAAACCAGAGATACTACTATGTACAAACACATTGGGTTTGTGAAATTAAGATTGACACTACCAAGTTTTGGCAAGAAAGTAAATCGAAAGATCTCTTATACTCTGCTGGTGAGAATGTAAATTTTGACAACAAATCTAGCAATCAGTTAGACATAATTTTCTAAAATTGAAGATTTTCATATGCTGTGACTCAGTGATTTTAGTCTTAAGCATATACATAACAGAAATGCATACATGAATGTGTACTGCTCATACAGCAAACATGTAACAATCTAAATGTTCACCAAAAGAAGAATGTAGAATTAAATTGTGATATATTCATACGCTGGGAAGAATAAAGTATTGAAAATGAATTATTGTAGCCACATAAAATAACAAAGATAAATTTCACAAACATTATATTGAGAGAGAAACCATTCACAAAAATAATTCATACTATATTGTTTAATACATAGAAATTTAACTATATAGAGAGAGTTTTCAGATACAAACTAAGGTGTTCCTACTCTTTAAAAAGAAGCAAACTAATGATCATAATGCATTGAGATAGTGGTTTCGTTGAAGTAAGACAGAACAGTGATTAGGAGAGAGCAAATGGGACCTTCCGTGGTTGCTAATAATTTTGTTTTTAACCTGGGTTATGGTTCTTTGATGTTGACTTTTGTAATAAGTTTTTGAGTTATATATTTTTTTGTGCACATTTCCATTTATTGTTATTTAACAATTAAAAAGTAAAAAAAAAAATTGTTAATGTCTACACTTTTAATTATGTTATAAAATCCAGCCCCTAATGGAGGTATGAGGTCATATAAATAGATCCGAATGTAACACTGGACAAAAATATCATGTAGTCATGAGGAGTCTAATGTGAGACTCATACATAGAAAATATGTCTCGATTCCTTTTTGTAGTTATTAAAATGTACTGCCATCAAAAAGTTCATGTCAATTTTATTTAATTAAATGGCAATAGTAGTTGATAGAGTAAATGCATTACAGCTTGATAAAAAAAAAAGTAACAAGTTGACCTTATAACCATGGTAACAAGAGATAATTTTGACATAACTAAGTCCATTTGTAATTAGTTAAACAAGCACATAATGATATCTTCTATATGCTAGACACTGTGGTAGGCAAAACACACATGGTCTTTGTCCTTTAGTTCAGTCTAGTATGGGAGAAAGACAAATGTAATGGAAGCCATACCTAAAGGGTATGTAATAAGCACCAAAGTGATTCCTTTATAGCTTCTTCAATTTTGCATTTTTGATAGCCAAGCCATACGCTGAATTAAAAGGAATATACTATCTTCTTTTATTCTTCTAGCAGCTCCTCAATAATATTAGTTTATGGATAGAAGAAAGGAGGACAAAAGTCAAAATATAGAGAAGAAAGTCCAAGATGGCTTAAGAACCAGGGAAGACAAGAGTAAGTGGGTTCATAACCAGAACATAACTCAAATTAGATAAACAGAATTCAGCAGGCTAACACTTAAAGTTCCCTTCCAGTTTCTCTCCTCTCTCTCTTTCTCTCTCTCCCTCTGCTTCTCTCTCTCTCTGTCTCTCTCTGTCTCTTTCTGTCTCTCTCTCTGTCTCTCTCTCCCTCCCTCCCTTTGTTTGTTTCTGGTATAATATTTTCATGGCCACTTGAATTAGTTTTAATGTCTTTCGAAGGAACTGAGTAATAAAAATTAGGATTCCAATCAGGAAAAATTTGGTAGGAGTAGAGCGTGTAAGACCTAACATCTAAATTTAAACAAACCATCAATATTATGTTTGAGTTGAGATTTATAAGCATTTTTCATGGTTCCAAGGAAGTAAAATAAATATTATTCCTGCCTGATTTCAGAACAAACTTACCTTCTCTTTTAAACAATTACACCAAAGAATCAGGAGTTAGATGGGTTTGAGTTTCTGCAGATAAAATCTATAATTTTGCATACTTGCCAAAATAAAGATAAAAATTCATCTCTTGAAAGATGCCCTGTTGCTCAGATAAATTGCAATAAGTGTTAACACGTTTATTTTCTTCTTTATCTCTTAATGTGTATTAGAAAATTGCTCAGTTCATCTTTTGTTGTTGTTTCTATGCAAAGAGGTGTCAATAACCTAAAACTAAAATGATCATTTTTTTAAATCAAAGCTAATTTCCGGTGTGGCATGCTTTTATAAGCAGAGCACAAATGAAATAGTAAATGCTTAAAATAGGTTTTACAAAACTTTTTATCTTCATCATAAAAAAGTCTTGTCAATAGTCTTCCAAAAGATTTTCTTTTTATTTTACCTTCAATTATGTCTGTGATCTTAGGAGTAAAAATATGTCTAGCAGTGTGTTATTACTTTGTTGACCCTTCATTTTTTTCCAATTCATCTCTTTTATTTCTCACCATCTGAAAGATTGCAAAAGTGCCGCCATAATTCTCTGCAGTTCCTCCCAACAAGAGTAACATCTATTTCCCTACCACCTTGTGACTTGCTCTGGGAAGTAGAATCCAGCAGAAATGACAACATGTGCAATCTGTACCCAGACCTTAAGATGTCTTGCATGCCTCTCAATCTTTGAAATCTGCCATCACCATATGACCATCTAAGGCTACCACGATGGATGGTCTAGTCACCTTTTTCCCCTAACTGATAATTGATCGATTTTCAGACACAAAAGACCTTCTTTGACCAATCAACAAAGCAGGAACATGTCAAGCCCGGCCAAGGCCAGTTTAGATCATCTGACCAAGGACCCCTGAGCTAATGGTTTTGGTTGTAGGCCCCTACTTTCAGGTTATTTGTTTCACAATATATAACTGATATACTACCTCTCTTCTTCATTTACTTCATCCTTCATTCCCTCCTTATCATCAGCAATTATATATTCACTCTTCACTGAACACTCATCCATCCAAATACCCTCTTGTCTGCTAATCTCATCTTAGTTTTTGTGTTAAAGTGTATGAGTAAATGTCATGTGCATTCTCCTTGTAACAGTGCAATGAAGCTAAATTATATTTTTGTATATCTGAAAAAGCTATTATTCATTTCTTAGTATTAAGAAGATAAATTTGGGTATCACAGCAATGCCTGGAATGTCATAAAAAATCAATAAATATTAGCTATGATTATTTGGCAGGAATCCTATGGTCTTTGTAATCCTTTGTTCTAAACTGACCAATTCTTTAATCATGGGTAATGCACCCTGTTTCCTTTTTATTTGACAGAGAAGTGTATAAAAGCTTACTTCCAGTGAGTTCTAAAGGTTGATCTTAGAGTTCTTGTATTTCTTTTCTTTTTATTCTCTCTAGTGTACATATCTATGTTCATCCTTTTGTTCTTCCATAATGTAAGCTTCCATGTAGTTTATTTAGGTATTTTTTCAATTTCCGTGTTACTCATATATATGTAATTAATACAGATTCTATAACAGACCTGACATGTAATTGGCCCTTAACAAATAATTATTGAATTGAATTATTTTTGAAGACTGATATTTCAAGGGGTTAGAGACTGTGTTAGTGCAACTTAGTTTTAGTGCTGTGTTATACATATGCATAAATGTACATATATTAACAAATATGATAATACATTTAAAGTTTGACTTAATTTCACAGAAAGAGCACCTATAAATTAAAACATGAGGAATTATTAAATATAATTCATTATACTATGTTTCGTTGAATTCTTTGGTTTTAGTGTCAGCTTTATTACCAGAGGTAGAATTACATAGATGATATAGCAATACATTTCAAGTTATGGAAAATGCCTTCAGCTTACTTAGCTGACATCATCTTCTTTTCTTCTGAAATGATGAAAATGCAACCCCTCAAGTCTTGCCTGAATAGGGAAGACCTAGATAGAATTGCCATTCTAGACACACCATGGAAAGTATCTTTTCTCTCACTCCCAATTGACCTTCAGGATTTAACCCTCTAATCACTGGGCTTGTTCTACTATTGCCAAGTTTCTCCTCCTTATTCTTTCCCACAATGATCTACCAAGAAAATGGAAATTCCTTGCTACCTTTCCCATGCAAAATGGCATTATAAAATAAATTTGTTGCTTAGGACATTTGTCATTCAGTGTATCATTCATTGGCCAAATACTGTATTAGTTACTACAATATGTAAATACTGAATCAAAATAATTTACTATTTAATACCATGTGACAAATATTTTATAAAGTGAAACTCTTTTAATGATGATATTAATGTAGACATTTTGAAGTTTACAGATCCAGTTTGGATAAAGTAGAATCAACAGACACTGACTTTTAAACATTTTACTCCCTTAAACCTTAGTATGATGGTAGTCAGAGCAAGTATCAGATTTTTTGTATTGTGAAAATATAGGTACTTCTACCAGTTCTTCTTCATTAGGAAACATTTTCTTCTGTTGAATTTACTGAATCAGTGACTTCCAGACCAGATCTTTCTAATTCAAGTCTGCAGAATAATGCTTATGATGAGATAATAAATGCATATTTATAAACCAGAATCATATTGAAAGTGCTTTAGGCAAGTGTATAGTATAATAAAATTAGCTTAGAGAAATGAAGTATTTGTTAGAATCGTCTCATTTCTGTGGGGCTGTTACGCATCTGATTTAACTACCTTCCTTGATCAACACTAAAATTTTCTCTGGGTCACATTTGATATGGAAAAAAAAAAAAAGAAGTTATCAGGTATTAAAAGATGAGTAAACAAACTAGCCCTGTTAATCAGCATTAACACTACTTTTGTGTCAAAAATAATAGCCCAGACTCTTGAGGGGAAATGAAGATTGGCAAAGAAGAAGCATAACAATGCTAATTTACTGCCAAATTTTTATCTTCAGCCACTGAGCAACCATTGTTGGTGCTGTAGACAATGCAAAGGTAATTAAAATATTTAACTAAATAAATATTTAATGTAAGTGATTAGCTGAACTCAGTGAAAAGTCAGGTTCATAGGGATGTGTACTTTAATGGAAAATCTCGCAGTGTTCCATTTCTAAGTCACTAATGAAAGAAAATGTATCTTGATATGTTACTATATCTACGCTGATAATTGTGGGGATTTTGGGAGGGGTTTGGTTTTGGGTCTTTTGGGGACGGGGATTCTCCATCAGATAAAGGCAGTGAAATAGAGCTAGAAAGTGAGAACATGTAACCTGATCCTCCACATGACTTCAGCAAGTAAAATGGATGCTGGCATAAGTGGCTAAGGTGCTCACTATAAGTCTACACTTGGGATACCTGACCTGAAAGGAATATAGATTGTAGATAAATATTCCTGAAGAAATCAGTCATGCCAGTTAGAGGAAATCAGGATTTAAATATATAGTTTTATGAGATCCACATCACAAAGGATGTAAGAAGCATAAGTTTCACTCTCCAGATGCTAGCAATCTAATGGAGAATACATAGCATAGACACACAAAGCAAAAATGAAAGATAGTGCATGAAATACACTATCTTTATATACTTGCTCTGGCTACCATCATACTAAGGTTTAAGGGAGTAAAATGTTTAAAAGTCAGTGTCTGTTGATTCTACTTTATCCAAACTGGATCTGTAAACTTCAAAATATCTACATTAATATCATCATTAAAAGAGTTTCACTTTATAAGAGTTTCACTTTATAGTGCATGAAATACACTACTCATAGAAGCATCCTATTCTATGAGTTGATAGTGAAAGATGTATCATTCATTTATTTACCAAAGATATTTTAGATTTCTCTTATGGTCGAAACACTGTGGTAGAAGATGGGGCTAAAGAGAATGGATCGATTACCTTGTCCCCACACAGTTTATAGTCTAATAGACAATTATAATAGATTATTATAAAACAATGTGGAAGAAATATCTGCAAAAAATACTGTGTGAACTCAATAATAATTAAAATTTATTGAGCACTTACTGTGTCCTATGTTCTGGTCTAGGTAACTTGCATGAATTAACTTATTTAACCTTGTAATAATTCTATAAAGTAGGTGCTGTCATTATCATCCTATTTTAGAGGTGAAGAAGCTGAGGTGTCCCGAGGTTTACATAACAAATAATTGATATGTTTTGGCTTCGAATCACCAAGGACAGCCTGAGGTCTTAGCTGGACAATAGCAATCTGCCATGTCACACAAATGAGTTTATCTCAACCAGAATTTAGCCAGTAGGATGTTAAAAATGAGTGTGCATAGGGTGAGCATGCCAGACCAAAGAGAAAGCATCAGCAAAGTTCTAAGAAGAGCATGGTGTTTCATGGAAACCAAATGCAACCTGGTGTTACTGAATGCAAAGACAGGGACTAGGAAACAAGAAACAAGGCTGGCGCAAATATCGGGTAGGAAAAATTATATAAGTATTTATATTAACATATCAATACTTATCTACTAGTGGTCCTGGCATAGCAATCTAAAAAGCCTGAGTAACAAATAAAGAGGTTATACAGAGGTTATTTTTTTGTTTTGTTTTGTTTTTGTTTTTGTTTTTGATATTGAATTGTGAGAGTCCCTAATATATTTGAGATAATAACTCTTTATCAAATATATGATTTGCAAAAATTTTCCCCAACATTTAGTGTGCATTTTAACATTATTGATTTTTTTTTTCCTTTGCTGTGCAAAAGCTTCTTAGTTTAATGTAGTCCTATTTTTGCTTTTGGTATTATTTCCCCTGCCCACCCCAAAAGTCATTGCCAAGACTAATGGTAAGAATCTTTTTTCCTATTTTCTTCTGGGAGGAAGGTCTTATGTTTAAGTCTCTAATCCATTTTGAGTTGATTTTTGTGTATGGTGTAAGACAAAGGTCCAATTCCAATTTTTTTGCATATGGATATCTAATTTCTCAGCACCATTTATTGAGAGACTATCCTTTCCCCATTGTATATTCTTGGCCTCTTTGTTGAAAATTGGGTAAAAGTATATGCAAGGATTTATTTCTGACCTCTCTATGCTGTTTCATTGGTCTATATATCAGTCCTTTTGCCAGTACCATACTGTTTTGATTACTGTAGCTTTGTAATATATTGAAACCAGAATGTTTGATGCCTCTAGTGTTGTTTTCTTGCTCAAAGCACTTGAATAGACATGCTTCCAAAGAAGACATACACATGGCCAACAAGTAGATAAAAAGATGCTTAACATCAGTAATCATCAGAAATGCAAAGCAAAACCACAAGTAGATATCACTTCACCCCTCTTAAGATAGCTATTATCAAAAAAAAGTAAAGGTGAACACTGATGAAGATGTGGAGTAGAAGAAACCCTTATACATTTTGTCTGATGATGAAATATAAGTTGACATAGCAACTATGGAAAAAGTATGAAGATTTCTTGAAAAATTAAAAATAGTATTTCCATATGTCCTAGCAATCACTTGTCTGAGTATGTACCCAAAATAATGAAATGTGTATCTCAAAGAGATATCTGTACTCCCACTATTCACAACAGCCAAGTTATGAAAACAAACTGAATGTCTGTCAGTGGATGAATGGTTAAAGAAAATGTGGTAGTTGCATACAATAGAATATTATTCAGCCTTAAAAAAGAAATCCTATCATTTGGAAAGTATGGATCAAACCGAAGGGCATTATAGTAAGAAAAAAAAGCCAGACACAAAAGAATAAACACTGCATGATTCCACTTGTTTGATGAATCTTAAATAGTTGAATTCATAGAAACTGAGTAGAATGATAGTTAATAGGGACTGATAGGTGGAAGTGGTGGAGAGGCATTGGTCAAAGGGCACAAAGTTTCAGTTATAAGTCCTAAAAATCGACTGTACTACACAGTGCCTATAAATAACAATACTATATTGTATACTTAAAAATTTACTAAGTGGTGAATTTTGATAGGTATTTTTATCACAAAAAATAAAAATAAAGAAGGGAGAAAGAAGCTTTTGGAAGGAATGAATATGTTTATGGCAGAGATTGCAATAATGGTTTCATGGCTGAATACTTACCTCTAAAGTCATCAAGTTGACTATATTGAATATGTACAGCTCTTTATATGTCAGTCATATTTGAAGGGAAGGCAAGGGGGTACTTAAATATCATCAGCATCTAAAAATAGCCTAATCCAGCCTGTGATCATCCACTCTACAGGCCCTGTCTATAAAGCAGCACCTGAGTTAGAAATGGTGCAGTTAGGATAGGCATTCCTACTATGAGTGCTATATTTTATGTTCTACCCATTATTCTTGTGGGATTAAATCTGCATTTTAGATTTTAGCTAAGTTAATTTTGGTGATTTCTTGTGCAATTTTTCATTCTTTTCTTGTTTTCATTTCTCACCACACAGCAAAACTTTGGTAAATAATCTCTGAAGAATATGATATTAACCTCCATTGTATGTTAAGATCAGGATTCATCTTATTTTCCCCTTGTAATGTAGAACCCCAATTTAAGATATAAATGAATTAAATCTTAGTCATTAAATGGGAATGAGGGCTATTTGCACATATCTTCTGACACTTTTAGAGCATTTCCCTCTGAAGAAAAAAAAATCATTTTAGAAAAAAAAAATGCATACCTTGAATAGTCTCTGCTTATCCTGTTCAGACCTGAATTTGACTTCTATATTTCTCTAGGACCTGGAGAACCTTCATTTGGTCACAGTTATATATAAAACATAATTAAATGGAACAATATGAGCAAAAAATAATATGAATTAATATTAGTAGTTAAAATATGATAGCTACAGTCCTTTTCTAATATAAAAGTAAGCAATTTTATCTAAATATAGCTCATCTGTTGAGGAAGTATGGCTGGCATGAATTGAGCAAAAGCTCTGAGCCAGGCACTCTTCTAGGCACTTTAATCCTCAAAAGAGAAGTGCAAAATAGTTGCTCTGAATCTCTTTTTTTACAGATCAGAAAATAAAAGCCATGAAAAATTAAATAGCTGCTGAATGATGGATCTGTAACTCGAATCCAGAGTTATCTGAGTAAAAATTCCTTATGGTTTCTATCCCAATACTCTGATTCAAATCCTAACTTCTTGATGCCTCCCTTGACAATATTGGCCCATACCAATGTCTTTTGTCTGAGATCCTACACACTTAGAGTTCATGCAGTTCAATTCACTTAAGTTATGTAAAGTATGCATTCTTCTCTCATGGCCTAATTGTCTCATTTCATTCACGTCATGCACAGTGGCTGAATACCTTCAGAATTTGGTCTAGGTACCAGTGATTGATTATTACAGGAAAGCCACAGACTGGTGCAGCATTTCTGATTCTGGTCTGCAGATCACTTGCATCAGAATTATATAACAATATATATATTTTGAGCAAAATGATTTTGTAGCATGCAAATCTAAGAATCACTAGCCTAGTTAATTAGGCCCATCTCCTCAACCCAAAAAGAAATTTGTTATAAGGTGGAAATTGTGTCACCAATTTTTGTGTCTGTATTATGCCAAAGGCAATCCTAGGCTTGAAATACGGAGACTTAGTATTGATTGAGAGCAAACTGCAGGATTGCAGAAGCCTTCTTAGAAGAGACTCCCAAACTGAATCTTGATGAATGTATGAAAAAAAGCCCAGGATGTTCCAGATAGGTGGATTAACATGATCAAACAACAGAGATGTGAAATAATACACTGAGTAAAGAGTCATCCTTAAAATCAAGGAATCAATCAGTAATTAGGGTGTCTTATACATTGATATTATTTATTAAGTTTTTTTCAGAGACAGAACTAACTACTTAGTTTGTTCCTGATGCAGTTCCACATTGAAGAGCTTTGCATGTTTCCCAAGGAAGACTACCATCTCACTTGCTAGTAGTGATAGCAATGCTTAAATGATAATATAAAATAAAATCGTCATTTGTACCCTTAAGGAAATGAGCTATTCGATCATGGAAATTGAGACAAAAGTGATGATGGCTGAGGCAGTGTGTCAGATTCAAGTTTCATTTGAGCAAGAACAACATCTGTTCTGCTCACCACTGAAAATCCAAAGAAATTTTGTACAATACTTGTGTTTCATCTATTGCTCCATACCAAGCATCTCTTCAAGTTAATCCACAAGCCACTTAAAAGTGCTTTCATTTTCATGTAACACAATCAGAAATTTTCAGTTCTAGACTCTTCCTGACTCAGAATAACAAACCAACTATTTCTCATTTCCTGACTCAATGTATTGGAGTCCCTGCTATGCGCCAAGCATCATACAGGTGTGCCAGAAATAGACAGGTAAAAATATTTATCCCCTTCAGTCAGTGAGCTCACAGTCTAAAAAGACCTTGTGGATATTTGATGAGAAATTCTTCCAAAAAATTCTATTATGAGCACTAGTTATGCAATGATGAGAAACTAGATTAAGTATGAGAGAACCAATAACCCGTTAGCCACTATCATGTCATCTGTGGCAGGTGAAGTCCTACATAGGAAACAATTTATAAGGAACTTGGAGGGCCTACTAAAATGTAGGAGACTCATAGTCTTCCTTAGCAGTTCAACTACTCAGAAATATCTAATGATGTTTCTTCCTTAAAACTCAATCTTTAACCTTCAGTTGATAAATCTTAACATTTCTGAAAGAGAACCCCCAATTAACAAAAATTCCTCTTGAATATTATGAGAACCTTCCAAGTATTTTGTCATATGTGAATTTCCAGGGCCATGTGTCACACCCTGAAGTAGTAATACTGTTATATTCTTTCAAAAAAGTTTTTTTTGCACTATGCCAGCTATATGTGATTAACCATTTAAAGTAAATTACTGTCAGATTTGCTTAACGCAATTTTGTATTTATTGCATTTAGTCATAATTCCTCATCTGATTGATAATGATAACATTTACTGAGGAGTAAAAACCATGTTCGTGGCACTCTTCTAAGTATTTATATAAATTTATCTTATACAATCTCTATGATGAATCTATGAGATATGATTTTATTTTGGATAAAGGGAAATGCAGTACAGGGAAGTTAAATAACTTATGCAACATCATACAGAGGTCGTATATGATAGAACTGCCAAACTTCTAAGACTATGCTCTTAATATGTATATTGTTATTACATATTAAACATTTCTGTTGAAGTCACATAAAGTGCAACAGAAGAATTATGGATAATCTTATCAAGAACTCTAGAGTCTGAGTTTTACCCTCCTGGCAAGCTAACAAGAGAGTCGGACACACTTTTAGAGATGCTGTTGGAAGTCATAAGACTTTTGGATCAGAGACAGAGAATAGTTTATTATTCGCACAATAGTGGTATCCAGAGTGGCACCATTCTTACATTGGTTTCCTGAGTCCTAAATCCCACAGGGCCATGTGAAGAGGACCTGATGGAACCTATATATTCAATGAGTTGCATTTTAGGAGATAAACCCTAAGCTTAGGAAACTTGACCCCTTTAAAATGAGCAGAGAAAAAGCATGCCTGCCTATCTATACTATTAAGCAAGACACCATATCATCAAAGGCTGTCCATTACACACACATCTTTGCAAAGATAGTCTGGAACAAAGAGAAGTCAACAACTCACTCACGAGACTTGCAGAAATGCAAAATACCTATGAAGAATTTTCTCCCCAAGTCTCCTGTTCCTAAAACACGAATCTCTTCCTTCTTTGTGATAAACCTGTATTCCCTAAAGGAGAATTCTGTGTGGAAGATACTGCAATTTATCTTCTCTCCCCCCAACCCCCACCATTATTCCATTCCCTGTTGAAATAACAAATACCCTAGCTTTCAGAGGGCACATGGATTTCCAAAATAAACACACTTTTCTGACTCTCTTGAAAGTAGATTTGACCATGTAACAAATGTCTAGCTCATTACATTCCAATAGACATATAATTCAAACCATGTATGTAATTTAAATTTTTCCCATACTATATATATTTTTTTAAATAAAGAGAAAGATAAGAGAGTAATTTTAAGGATGTATTTAAACTAGTATATCCAAAATATTTTCATTACAGCATGCAATCAATATAAAAATAGTAATGGTATATTTTTCATTATTTTTTTTTTCATACTAAGTCTTCAAAATCCATTGTATTTTAAACCTAAAACACTTCTCAGTTTGATATTGAGCTGTATTTCACATCCTCAATAGCCACGTATAGCCAGGGGCTGTTGTGTTGGACAGCACACATCTAGCCAGTAAGATGTGAGAGGAAATGATGTGTGCAATTTCTAAATTGCATTCTGAAAAGGGAAAGAATGCCCTTTTTCTTGCCTCATCTCTTCTGCTACTTTGATGTGTTAATGGTGACAAACCATCATAGGCATAGTGGGGCAACAACATTGGAAATAGCTGGATTTCCAAAGAGTGGATTATGTAAGCCATTATGTGATTATTCTGTCTACACTGTTATCAGGGAGAAAAGAAACTATATTGCTTAAGCTATATTATTTTGTTGTCTCTTATAGCAATTAAAACTTTATCTTAAATGATATAAATTGTGTCTTATTCATTTATGTATTCTCATTACCAAATGAAATGTAACCCTGCAAATGTTTATTAAGGTAAGATGTGAGGGCACAGCAATGATCCAAATCACAAGGTCATCTTACAAATGGATATACAGTGGCTGAAAGTCACACTCAGAAGTGGATGCTGGGCAGGGTCCATTTCTCATTAACATTCCAGAAATGGACAGTTCAGTATTGCTATGTAAATAAAAGTATTTTTAGAGGCAGTAATGTAATTTGTCCTTTCCTAGATATACAGATAACACAGGATAGTGCTTAATCTCTTGCTAATCTATAAACACAGGCAATATTTTTTTGAATTATACACACACACACACACACACACATAAACACATGCACATACATATGATATGGTATGGTCTAGAAAGACTTGCTAAATGCACTGGAACTTAAGTTAGATCTTGGAGGACAGGTAGGATTTAGTTGAACACATACAATCTTTGTTATCTATTTTTTACTTAGTGTGGTATTTTCTCAACCCTATATTTTGAATTGTAAATTAATATACAGCTTGATCTCTGTCTTAAAATAGCTCTAATTTTTTATTTCTATCACTAAGTGCTTATTTTATTTTATTATTACTAATGAGATAAAATGATGCATGAGCTATAAAAGTAATATATATCCATTGCAGGAGATTCAGTAAACAAAGAAAATTATGAGGAAACATGAAAAAAAATCACCTGTAATCTCACCACTCTAAAACAATCACTATTAATATTTTCTCTTTTGTCTCACTAATATTTTTTTTGAATTATACACACACACATACACACACATATACATATACACACACATACATCTTTACATAATTTGGTTGGAATTACCCTTTATATACAATTTTGTATATATTGGTATGTACATGATATTATAATATAATATAATATTATATTATAGGCATTCCATCCATTAAAAACTTTTAGTGATATTATTTATACAGGCTGTATAATACACAATCAAATGAATGTGTATTATCACTTATTTAATTATTGGTATTTTTAATTTTTTAAATTATAGTTGGCATGCAATATTATATCACTTTCATAGTGATTAGACAATTACATAACTTATAAAATGATCATCCCAATAAATCTAGTACCCATCTGACACCATACATAGTTATTACATTATTACTGACTGTATTCCTCATGCTATACCTTGCATCCCCTTGACTATTTTGGAACTCCCAATGTGTACTTCTTAATCCCTTCCCCCTTTTCGCCCATCCCCCCAACCCATCCCCATCCGGCAACCAACAAAATGCTTTCTGCATCTATGAATCTCTTTTCTATCTTGCCTCTCTGTTCACCTTGTTCTTTAAATTCCACGTGTAAGCGAAATCATGTGGCACGTGTCCTCTGTCTGACCTACTCCACTCAGCACAATACCCTCTAGGACCATCCATGTTGTTGCAAGTGGCAAGATTTCATTCTCTTTTTATGGCTGAGTAATATTCCATTGTATGTATGTACCACTTCTTCAGCCACTCATCCACCGATGAACACCCAGGCTGCCTCCATATCTTGACTACTGTATATAATGCTGCAATGAACTTATGGATTCACATGTCCCTTCAAAGTAGTGTTTTAGGTTTTTTCAAATAAATACCCAGAAGTAGAATTACTGGTCCTTCTTTTTCTCTTGTTATAGCCTTTGTTTTAAAGTATTTTTGTCTGGTGTAAGTATTGCTACTTCAGCTTTTTTTCCATTTCCATTTTTATGAAGTACCATTTTTTTATCTCTGAAGTAAGTCTCTTGTAGGTAGCATATGTAAAGGTCTTGTTTTCTTATCCATTTAGCCACCCCGTCTTTTTATTAGAACATTTAATTAATTTGCATTTAAACTAACTGTTGCTGCATATGTAGCCATTTTATTATGCACTGTTTGTTGTTGTTTTTTTCTTCTTAAGTCATTTTAACATTTATTGTAATACTGGTTTGGTAGTAATTAACTCCTTTAGCTTTTTCTTGTCTGGGAAGCTCTTTATCTGTCCTTCGATGCTAAATAATAGATTTGTTTGATACAGTAATCTTGGTTGTAGTTCTTTGCTTTTCATCACTTTGAATATTTCCTGCCAATCTCTGTGGCCTGCAAGTTTCTGTTGACAAATCAACTGACAGGACTTAGCTCCCGTGCAAGTAACTAATTGCTTTTCTTTTGCTGCTTTTAAGATTCTCTCTTTGTCTTTAACCTTTGGCATTTTAATTATGATATGTCTTGGAGTGGGGCACTTTGGCTTCATCTTGTTTGAGACTCTGCATTTCCTGGGCTTATATTTCTATTTTTTTCCTCATGTTAAGGAAGTTTCCCATCATCATTTCTTCAAATAGATTTTTAATCCTTGCTATCTCTTATCTCTTTCTGATACTTCTTTGATGTGAATGTTAGTATGCTTGTTGTTGTCCCAGATGCCTCTTAAACTATTCTCCTGTTTTTGGTATTCTTTTTTTCTTGTTGCTGTTCTAATGGGGTGTTTTCTATTGTTGTATCTTTTAAATCACTGATTTAGTTCCCTGCTTCATCTAATTTACTGTTGATTTCTCCTAAAGTATTCTTCATTTCAGTTATTATATTCCTCATTTCTCACTGGTTTTCTTTTATGTTTTCTGTCTCTGTTTTTATGTTTCCTATCTCTTTGTTAAAGTTCTCACTGAGGCCATCTACTCTTCCCCTAAGTTCATTATAACCAGTGTTTTGAACTCTGCATCTGGTAGGTTGCTTGTCTCCATTTTGTTAAGTTCATTTTCTGGAGCTTTGTTTTCTTTCAATTGGGACATGTTTCTTTGTCTTCCCATTGTGGCTGCCTCCCTGTGTTTGTTTTTATGTATTAAGTAGAGCTACTTTGTTTCCTGGTCTTTGTAGAGTGGTCTTATGTAGTATGTGTCCTATGGGGCCCAGTGGTGCAGTGTCCCTGGTCACCTGAGCCAGGTGCTCCAGGCATGTCCCTTGTATAGGTTGTGTGTGGCCTCCTGTTGTGGTTGAGCCTTGGTAGTTATTTTCTCATCAGTAGGAGAGATTGATCCTTGGGCTGATTCGTTGTGAGGTCTGGCCAATGACTATATTAGAGAAGCTGTTGTGCAGGGGATGACCTTACAGAGCAGAATTCACTTTAGCAGGGTTCTGATGCCTTCCCAGTCTGCCCTTTGGGTGTGTCATCCTTGGATGTGACCCTGAGTGGTGCTTGGGCTCAGTCCAAAGCCAATGACAGGGAGTGCTGGCCCCAGGGCATCCTGGGAGGGTCCCAGCCATAGGTCAAGTTTAACTGCAGCCTGTGCCCTGCCCAGGGCCACCTAGCATGAGCCACCAAGCAATCTACAGATAGCTGCCACTTACTCTGGGCTTGGAGATGTCTCACCGAGAGGCCAAGCTGCAAATAAAAGCTGGCTACTGCTAGTGCCAGGCTTCGGGCTGCTCAGCAAGAGGTACAAGGCACAGTGAGGCCAGACGTTGCTTATTTAGATTTTGTTAACTTTTGAGGGATTTTATGAAAATCTGAAGCATGAGCCAAGATAGGCCACTTATATGGAAAAGCCACTAGAAGTGGCTTGGGTAGACCTGAAATTTGGATGGGGCAAGGTCTCATGGAATCACCAGGGCAGGGAGACCAGTATTAGCAGATATGACTGCTGCCTGTGTCTGCATGCTGGGTGTAGGGAGTGTCCAACAAAGAAACAGTGGCCTTTACCAGCATTTCTTTCTGTGAGAAATCTGCCCTTCCAAGCCTCAACTTGAAACCAGACAACTCAGTTCCCCACTGTGTGTTCCTGGTATTTTGGTCTGCTGCCCCAGCACTGGAGCTCAGAGCAAGTGAGTTGGTTAGTGGATTGGCCATACACCAGCCATTTAAGAAAAAATTCTGGTAATCCCACCGCCCTTCATCTCACTCTGCCACAATATCTGCTGGTTTTAACAGCCAGAGTTAGGATGACTTTTCTTCCCAGCACTGGAACACTGGACTGGGGAGCCCACTGGGGAACTAGGAACCCTCGCACCACTGGGAGAACCTCCACAGCTGAGATATCTCTCTCAGTTTTCAACCCCCCACCCACAGATGTGAGACCAGCTCATTTTATGTCTCTGCCCTTGCTACCAGTCTCAAGGTGGCCTCTTTGATATGTCCTTAGTTGTAGAACTGTTCAGCTAGACTTTAGGTGATGATGTTCAATGAACTTTTATAGTTTATTTGTAATTTCGATGTGGTCATGAGAGGAGCAAACACAGCATTTATCTACTCTACCATCTTGACTTGAAATCCTAATCATTGTTCATATGTTGGACATTTGCATTCTTTTTTTCACTCTTATAACTGATTTTTGTTAAGTTTGTGCAAACAATATTTATCTAAATCTCTGATTATCTTCTTGAGTTTTATTTCTAGGAAATTTCTCAAATAATTTGGCACATATTGCCAAAGATATTGCCAAAAATACACTTAAACAACAATGTATTTATATTTCCAATTTCTTTGTTCACCAATTGGGTGCCATTCCCTTTTAAATTATTTGCCAGTATTTTTTTAATTATATAATTGATACAATAGATGCATGAAAAAGTACAAATGAAAGAGAGGTAATAGAAAATATTCGTTATCTCTTCCTTAAGAAATTACATTATAGGTTAACAAAATGCAAATTACTTTTATCCTGAAAAGTCATTCAATGTAATGAACATCATTTCATTTGAACAATATCATTTGATTTTATTTTATAAGTACATAATAGTTTATTGCATGAATACTATAATTTATTTAATATAATATGAGACATTTAATACCCAATTTATGCTGTTGTATAAATGAGCTGTTGTATAGACATGCTCATATATATATTTTGTGTACACATTTAGACTGAATTTGAATAGCAGAAATATTAGGTAAGCAATTATAAGCCTCTTGAAATCTTTTGTTAAATATCACAATAGTATCTTTCAGAAAGATAATACCAATTTGTGATTCAAACAATAATATATGAAATCCTTTTTTTGCCAATAACTTGCCTATTTGATAGGCAAAAAGTATTTCATTGATTATTCAAGTATTGCTTTTATTAGTTGCAATGTTGAATAAGTGTCTCTTATTTACTGAGAATATATTTCATGATATATAGAAGCTGAGTCTCAAGAATCTGAGTTTTTCAAGCTTCTTAGACATTTCCTATGCACACAGAAGTTTAAAAAATTTTCCTCAGGGAGTTTTTAGCGTTCAGCCCATGCAAATTTTTTATTTATTTTTTAGATCTAATGCTTTCTCAACTCAACAGATCAATGGTTTTTGATATAATCCCTTACATGAATGATCACGTTCTGCTTTTGATTTTGCATTTAATTTAGAACATCCAATACAATTGCTTCCTCAGTACAACTTGCTTGTTTTTGTTTTTTTTGTCGTTGTTGTTTATCATTAACTTCCATTTTGTTTTTCTGTTGCATCATTCCTGGGAAAAGAAGATATTTTGCAAGCAAAAGTCTAAAAGAGGTTAAAATTAAGCAAAGCACTTAAAATTTGTCGAGAATTAGTAAAAAACACTTTGAACTATGCTCTATTTTAAATAGCACATTTATGTAATGGCCTCATTGTACTCAGAAAGACACTGGAGACTGAGACAGACTCATACCCCAGAGAAGTATGACATATGAAATGAGCCTGGAATTCTACACAAGTTAGGATATTGCTTTTCTGATAGTTTCTTGTTACTTAGAAGTAAATTTTAAAAGTATAGTTTCTGAATTACTATGAAGTCAGAATCAAAGGCCACCACATAAAAAGAAATGAAAATTAACAAAAGTGCAGTTTCACGCTGCTAAGTCAGGTGCAGGTGTGGTCCACTATGGAGCCTGCAGGGACCAGAGGGAAATTTAATTATATTCTAGCAATGATTCTTCTTTCAACTTAATAGCTTTTATTCTCTCATAGCATTTGTTGCCATAAATGACACATGCCAGCCAATTTAGCACTGTAGAAATATCCCAAGAGATGATGAAAGAGAGGATCTAAACTTCAGTTTTTTAAGAGAGAGTAAAGTGTGTGGACACTGTGACCTGTGAGGGACGTATAGAGAGCTTTCATTTGGCCCAAGCCCATGGAGAGTGAAAAACATTAGAATCAAAGAGCTCTTGTTGCTCTTTGTGAAATGAGTAGTCATTTCAAGCCAATTCCTCATGAACAGATGTCTAGACAACTGTTGCTGTGGTTACTGTTAACAAAACCTGTTTGGTTTTGGAAAGTGAACCAAATGTATATGCTATATACAATCATTGTATCAGAGGGTACTTGCACAGAATGAGGAGAAGAAACGTAGTAATACTGTATACCATTTTCAGATTATAGAAGTGATTTTTGGTCTTAGTGTATTTGGACCAATATAAACAACTACAGATTTTAAAAATTATTAGGAATTCAAAGAAAGCTTTGAATCTGTTTCTGGCACCAGTGCAATTTAGATCTCTAAGAAAGCATATACTTTATTAAAGGAAAAAAACAAAACTAAATTTGGCAGCTTTCCTTGACAATATGTTACAGAATATTAAAAACGGATTAAGAAAATAATTTTAAATTTTTCAAGATTCTATAAAGTATTTTTTTCCTTTTCTTCTTCTAATTATAAGACAAATAATTAGTTATAAACATATGTAAACTATCATTAAATAACCCATCTTTTTTCCTAAAAATTCTCTTTAGACAATTTGCCAGTTTCAATTCATGATTATTTAGATGTATAAACAAAATCCAGTTCATTATCATACTATATCAGGATATAGTGAACCACTTGCTTTAGTGTTGTTTTTGCTTTAGACTACTATCCTATTCAAGAAAATTAATTTGCATACACACATAAGAGAAGTGTCTAAACATGATTTATCTTATAGAAACTAGTGATTAGATTTATAGGTTTTAAATATTGATGACAAAAGTTTTCAGACCATTTATCTTAATTGGGGGTGCTGGTTGAAGTGTATATGGGAACTCTCTTTATTCTCTTCATAGCTTTTCTAGGAGCCTAATGTTATTTCAAATAAAAAGTTTAAAAGTAACATGAGAATTCATTTTAATTATTATATATGGACTTGTTGAATGCTACATCTAGAATTTTAAAGATGATTCTCATGATTTTAAAGAGTGGTGATAATTGGTAGTAATTATAACAATAATGGTGACTAATATTGAGTATATGTGCATAGTACTGAGCAACGTTTTTTAAAAATGTATCTCATATGCATACATTATTCTTTTTACTTTAGTCTCCCTATTGAAGAACACCAGTAAGTTGAAAGCAAACTTATTGCTCCCTTAGTGATTAACAAAATCTTCATCCCGTGTCTAGGTTTTTAGAAATTTGAGAAATTAAATACATCCTTTTACTGAGGGAAACTCTCAATAAATGTGATAAATGTGGATAAATGGATAAATGTGAATGTCTGATTTGACTTAATTAACAAGGTATTAATTAAAGGCATGGTATATCATGCATATACAAATCATATAAAGGAAAACAGGGATTTATTTTTTAATAACTGCATGAAGACACTGAATGATGAAAATTCAAAGATGTCTTAAACTGTGGAGTAGTTCTAATTACCATCGAATAGTGACATTTTTATTAAGGGGAAAATTATAAATGTAAATATGGTCCTATAGTGTTATAGCCCAGTTGCTTATAACAGAGCAATACAACTATCCTTCAGTTCTATTGTTGTCTGCTTAGTTTTGGAATAAACACATGGTCTAAGTAAGTAGCTTTAAAACTTGTCTTGGTTTCATAAGTCTTTCTTCAAAAGCTCAGTAGAGATGTGGAGTGTCTCTGGTTGACCCAGCATGATGTTCTAGAACTCTGTGTCTCTATCATTCTCTTCTTTCTTGGGAGCACTTGAATGAAGGCACAGTTTGCATACAATTTGGTGTAAGGTTTGAAAGCTATTGCTTAAACAATTGTACTGTATAACCTGGTTGTATACTTGGATAGGATGAGAGAACAAAGAATATTTCATCAATTTTTCTACAGTTTAGCTGTAGTGATTTTTTCTTGGTATTGATTAAGAAGCTTTCAGTTGCAAAAGATATCAAGCCTAGGCAAAAAATGTTTTAAAGAAATAGAAAAATATGTCTGCCTCCTGTAGCTAACGGGTGTTAGGATAGGACTTGTTCAAAGCCCACACTCTTCTTTTGTTGTTTTTGTAGTTTTTTCACATGTCAACTCTGCCTTTGGCTATGCAACTCTATTCTTAAAAATGAAGAAATGGCCTCCACATGGTCACAGGATGACTACAGCTTCTCCAGAGCCAGTGTTATCTCAGCTTCAGTCCATGTTTTTTATTTTCTGTTGTTTTATATGTATGTGTGTGTATCTGTATCTGCATTTGTATGTGCATATGTATATGTATATGTATTCACATATGGAAACCCTCATCCTAAAGGTTTCTATATGAAGATACTTAGAGCCTTATTTCATTTACATGGGACATGAACTCAATGCATTGATTGAATGGTGCATTAATTGACTTACATATAAATCACAGGCTCTACCACTGAACCAGATAAAAGCTCCACTTTAAGCATAGGATCTGAGTTTGAGGATGAGGAGGGTCCCCAAAGGAAACCTAGATAGAGTTAACAGAAAAATGAGGAATAGATATGAGAAACCAAAAGCAGCTAGTGCATACTGTTTCTCCTACAATTGATGAAATATATTCATTAACTCACTTTCTTACAAAGCTGTCCTGAGTTTCTGTTGTGCTACTTTTATATTGGACAAATGCATAAGATAATGTCTACATGTTGCCTGTATCTTAATAGAAGCTATGTTACCCAAATGCATGAAAATTTATGCTCTTTTATTGGTCAGTTATTCACTATGTGCACTTTTAATAGAATGTACATAATCTCTAAATATTTGAAGCTGAAAAAAAAATCCTCACCAGCATCCCCCTTTTTCACACATCTCAGTGTTACTGGCAGAAACTGGAAATGACTTAGGATTTCCCAATACCCCTTGTGGTATGTTAACCAGATTCAGTAGGAAAGTAAAAGAAGAAAAAAACTGTACACTCCATGTATTGAACATTAGATTAGGTGTAAATTCTAACCAAATACCTATTGCAGTTGGGCTGCACAAAACCTCTGAGAAATTACATAAACCTCTTTCTGCTTAATATTCAAATGTAAAAAGTACATGATGATGAATAACTTTTCTATAAATAAAAATATATAAATCATAAGCTGTAAAGGCACTAAACAATTCCAAGAAAAATGATAAATAGGCCTGTTTATGAATCAAGGTAACATGAAACAGATTATGTGATATAGTCATAGAAAATTAAATGTGAACTTCAGTGGAATGTTATATTAAAAAGCCAGTGCTATTTCAAAAACAAATGAACATGTAATAGTTTTCTTCAAAATGTTATCTAACGTTATTATTAGACTCAATTTTTACTATTTATGTAGAAAAAAAGGAATAAAAAGGAAATTTCTAGAAAAATATAAATAAAAGCAATGGCATAATTATTATAAAATTTGCACATTTTAGCATGCAAAAACTTTAAAATTTAGTGAACAATGTACTTAAATTACAATAGAGAAAAAATGTAATATAATGTGATTTCTTATGCAATATGCAAGCCTAAATGTGAATCCCTTCATAATGTCTTTATTTCCAAATGATTTTATGACCTCTTCTTAATAGGAGCAAATTGGTTAGACAGGAGCCCTACAAATGGTTTCTGAAGAATGAAATAGAAGGACTATCAGAAAAAACATAGAAAATTAAAAATAAAAAAGACAAGGATGCGTATATAAATAGGAGACACCGTTGTGTGTTCTCTTGGAAAACAATCTGGAGTAGGGTGTAAAATATAATGCATCTCCATGACATGCTTCCAAGTCACAGGATGCCTAGAGGAAAGAGGCACTGTTGCACAGACATGTCATGGTCAGATAGTATGTACATGAGAGCAAATGTTTGGAATAGAGTGTTGGAGACAGAGTATTCTTCCTAGCTTGGGGAAATTAAGAGGAGAGGAAATTACAGCAATAAAAGTACATCTTTTTACATCTCAGAATATGACATCTGAACTTTGTATGATTGCAATGTGATTGAGAGTTCTCTAATGATGGTACAGATGTCTGGCCCAGTAAGTTGTGAATATTGAGTCTTCCAAGCCTTGATTGCATAAAGGAAGTTCCACACACATCCTTATCCTGCCTTCTGCATACTTCATGGCTTCCTCATTTCAGTTGACTACCAGAGCAAAGGACTTATTATTCATAAACAGATATCCTTGCTCCCTCACTTTGGTCCAATGTGCAATCCAAGCTATCACAGCTACTGAAGTTTCTCCTTCCAATTTCTCCTTCTTCTCCATTCTTTAGCTCTGCACATTCATAGGTATAACCCTTAGAATTTTACCCTTTCTAGCCCCAGGAACCCCCACTTTGCCAAACCTCCCAAGTGAGGTGTGGATATCTTGAGTCTCTGCTATGAAGAAATTATCATTTCAACTTTCATTTGTTTTGTCTAAAAACACAGTGATACAGAGAAGACAAAGATTAACAAACAAGATCAACAAAACAGAGTCAGTTACAAATTATACCAACAGAGCAGCCAGTTCTTAAGCATTATGTAAGAGCTTCTTCATTTACAAGTAGAGGATATTGGAAGGTAATTAAGTGTTCTGTCCCACTGACTAAGGATAGGAGAGGATGCTGGAAAGAAAAGAACTCAGGACTAGAGAGTAGTCTCTTGTGGAATGTCAGGGCTTGGACATGGTACTGAAATTTCTTATTTGAGATAGTCCTGTCAAAACCAAGACAGGGAGCAGAGCAAGGAACCAATTAGAAACCAAAATCCAAAAAGCTGAGCCACAACTCCAAAATGTCTGTCAATGGAAAAAGCTAATACAACCTAAATATAAACCAAGGTGCCCTGTGGCATTATCTTTGTATAAGCTATATTCATTCATGAAAATATAGTCCTATAGCTGAAAGTAATTAAAAGTCATCCTAGTCTTCACCTGTGGAGATCCAATTCAAATTATCTCTGCTCTCACCCTAAATTGCCTTTTGTCCCTATAACGATTCCAAAGGCTTCTATATACTATAACCCCTCCTGCCTCTCCAGCCAGAAAGACTTTTCTATCTCTTTTCCTCCTGCCTTTCTTATTGATTATTTTTATTATAAAACTTGACAGATTCTCCTGCTTATCTTCCTTTTTCTTTCTTCATCATCTAGTACCCATGTTCTTGACAAACAGGTAACTGCAAGAAATCCGGCAGTATGATTGGCTTAATAAATATATTATTAATATATTTATTAATGTATATATTAATATATTTATTAATTCTGTATTATAAACATATTATTAATCTCTTTTCCACTATTTCTTCTATGCCTACATCAATTATTTTTGTTTCATGTCATTAAAACCCCCAAACTAGACTCATATAGGTAATATGCTTAGAGTACTGTGGAAGGTAAGAAGCTGAATGTGCAGACCAAATTATTTTAGGGAGCTGATGGTGAGAAAAGAGGAAAAGAGATTCCTCCACTATCCTGCCATTCTGCTGTTAGAACAAGTTCACTGAATCCAAAACTAGGAGAACAAGCATAAGCTAATAAGGAAAGTAAACAGATAGGGAAGAGTCTGCCTAGAAATCAGGTATTTTAGATAATTTCTTTTATGAGCCAATTTGTGTTCAGAGAAGTGAGGCACAGAATTGATCGATTCTAAAAATCAGAGGTAGATAAAATTTACTACTTGAACAATATTTCAGAACAACAAATCCCAGAGTGTATCCCATAATCCATCAATACCATGAAACATTATGGGGTGGAAAAAGAGTTTAGTGGTCAGTTTTGAGAAACATGTTAATGTCTTAGTTATTCACAAGGCATATTAAATGTTCTTAGAATTTTACTGAGAAAAGAAAACCAGCTTAATTTTAGCTGAGTGTTTCTCAAGTTCATTGCTTCGATTCTTTTTTCTCATAAGATGCTTTTCTATCAAACATACTAAAGGCGAATGAGTGCATATGCAAAGGGATACCTGACTTATTTGAAAAACATGTTGGCATCCAAGCTCACTTGTGAGCTGTGTTGCAGTTTTGGAAAAATATGCATTCATTGCTCTAATTCAGCCTTACTTGCTATCAAGTGATGTAATTACTGCAAACTAAATTCTGTCCTTTTAATGTAGAGTTGTTTCTGTCAAACCTTTAATGACTCTCCAAACAATAATGTTTGGCAAAGAGAAATGGTGTCAGTCAAGCAGAAACATAAACATCTGTGTTCGTTTAGAATAAAGTCCTCTATTTAATTAAATATATAGATATACCAAGAAAATTCCATGTCGCTGGACAGTCCATTAGAAAAATGTCAAATCTTCAAGAAACAACATGTGCTATCTGAAAAAGTCCGTCTCTCTCATCATTAGAAAGTTGAGTTTTTTTAAAATGCATGTGGCTTAACTTCTCACCTTCAGATTTTAGAATAATGAAAGTTTTTTCTTTATTGTTAAGGGCATACGAAAATACATATTAAATTAGTAGGTGTACAGTTATGAAAGAAAATCTTACTAAAAAATAAGGTGTCAAAGTTTCTACCAAATTCTGTCATCTTTACTATGTCTTAAAAAATACTTCTGCCTCATTTTATGGCAAGACTTTGATAAAACAATGGCAATGTAGTCTCAATTGTTCAGTAGTCTAAAAATATGTCACTAACTTGAATATTAGACGTGATTAAACACTGCAACATAATTATTTTGTCCTAGGCCACATAATACCTATGTGTCTTTTCTCTTGAAATTATTCCAAACATTTTTCTTTGATCTCTAAAAATTTTTAAATGTAAAACATATAAAAAATTATAGAAATATACAATTGAATATATATGCAAATAGTTCAAAAAATACTGTGACTTTCCAAAATAATCTGATACTTTATAAGACAATTATCCTTATATTATATTAATCTTTATAAGACAACATTGGTAATTCCAAAGAAGAAAAGACTATGGTTTAGAAATATTGAATAAAGCCTTTCTAATTCTAATATTACCAAGTGGCTAGAATATTATAGAGTGGTAATAATTTTAACAGTTTTAATAGCCATCAAATTAGGTTCTCTTTGATTGGAAGAGCATCATAATATTAGTAATTGTTAAGATTGTGTGTCTTGGCAATTCAACACTATTTCACAGAGAATAACTATCATAGCTATTCTCATAAATAATATCAGTGTCTTCATTATTGTACATATGTCTTATATTGATTTTTATAATATTCATGACTAATAAGGATACTTTACTGAATATTAAGTAGGTTTCTACTATTATTTACATTTTTTTCCTTCAGGCCATACCCCTATATTATAAAAATTAAGTAAACTGGAAAGAAAAATGTGACATAGGGCAATGATTTGTAATAAGATTTTTCGCCATTTCCATTGAGAAAATATCCAGATGGCAGCTCTTTATTATGTGAATTAACACTCATTTGATTTTATTAGTTAATCCCTCTAAAATGACATAGATGATCATGGCTCCATGGTGCAGGCAGATCTCCATGATGACTAGTTTTAATGGGTAAATTTCTCTTTTATTCCTGGAACATATCACTGTCATGGACTTTTGACTGGCTTTACTAAATTTCCACCTGTGAAATTTGATTAAAAGTAATCATTAAACACAAGGCACAGGAAGTAGAATATAGGTGTTATTTATTTATTTATTTTTCAATCTCACTGTTCCAGGACTTAGATCTCATGGTCACCTTTATGAAATATTTCAGAGAAGAAAGCTCAGAAAGACCCCTATAGTAGCATTAGAGGCCACTTCTGTAGCAATTAAGCACTTCTATCTGCCAAAGATGTGTAATAATCTGGAGCAGTAGCTGAGCGAATTAGTCCTCTACTATGCTTATTTGCTGCACTCAAATGACTACATATTTCTCTTGTCTGGCAGCCCCAGCTGAGTCTGGGGTCATAATCTTACTTGTTATTCTGGCTCAGAATTTCTCGTCTTCACCTTATCCAGTAGCATTGCCACTCTTCATGTGAGTGCAGCTGAGGTAACCTTGCTTCTCTAGGTGTTTTTTATTAGACTCTGACAAGTTCCGAATCTTCTTCTCAGATGTTTTTTTGATCTTCACCTGTGGTTCAGTCCAGTTCCAATATTTAGGACCAATAATAAATTCAAGAAGGAAAATTAAGCAACTTAAGGGACTCTACATAAACACTCTCTACCTGTCCTGATGATACTCCACTGAAAAATGGGTGTTTGCTTTATTTCTGTCAGTGTCATTACACATCTTATAGCCTACTTTTGCAAGCTGGATTTGAGACTTGTTCCTGGGTCAGTCTCATTCTTGATATCCCACCTATTACTTTGATCCTACTTAGTCTAAATCTCTGCCTTTCTTTTCTTACTTATTCCAAACCCACACACTGAAGTCTCATTTTCATAGGTAAGCCCCTGCTATATTCTGACAGATCTGATGCTGAGTTGCTGGGGTAGGTTTAAGGTTGTTAGCTTTTCATATAAACTTTGCTTTTTTTGTTTTACTTGTGTTAGAATAGATCCTTTTCCTTGATCTAGGGAACTGCCTCAAACATATTATAATGACTGTATCTGTTAGATACTATCTTCTACCTGCTATTTCACTTCTGCCAAAATGTGACTCTGCATGCATATCCTCAGATCTTTCTCTACCCAGCCTATGCATAGAGTTCCAGATTTTGTTGATGTTGGTGTTGAATGATCTAGGTTAGAACGAGAGTTCTGTAACCCAATTCAAAATGAAGTGTATAAAATTTAAGAGAACTGGTTAAATGAAAATCATTAAACCAGAATGCTTTCTTTCACATTTTACTACAATTAGTACAATTGGTGATTAAAATTTCATTATACAATCACAAATACCAGCTGCTTTCTGGTCAGAAACCAACCAAATATGCCAAGACAAGATTGGAATTTGGGCTTTCCCATGACCATAGAATTATGTGATTGGAAAGTCCATCTGGTCTATTCACCTGCACACTTGGATATCAATTATTAAACAACTGCATTCAATCTGTTTTAAAAATTTCTGAGAAAAGAAGTCCTACAAAGTTAGTAGCATATTTTAGAGAAAGTAATTATTCTCAAAGTTAAAAATTCACCTGTATATATATATAGCTATGGTCCCCTCATTTCTGAAATGCTTGCTGACAGTGTTATTTTATTTTTTGTAGACATAATGTATATATTCCTTGTTGTTAGTCTTGAATACTTGTGGCATTACTCTGACTTCTTCTCTTCTAGAGATTACGACTTTGTTCTTTTCCACTGTAATTTTTTTTCCTATTTTAAATATAAATATCATTTGTTTTTCCCTATAAGCCAACATTGATGCAAAGGAGTAAATACCCCCAAGGGAGTTAGGTACTCTGTGCAATAGCAAGGATCATGTCAAACTAGAATAGGCCTTGTTTTCCTCCAATTTAATTCCAAGACAGTGTGAGAGTAACTGTGAATATATGCTTTTTACAGAACTGATGCTGTGATTTTGAAACTTAAAGAAATAATTATTCAGGCTAGCCTGAGAGATGAACCCACATAACTCAGATTAAAGAGCAAATTGGAGAAAAAGCAGTGATGTTTACTAAAGTCAGCTTATAAACTAATGCTGTTAGGCAGAAATTGCAACCTGTGCCCTCGATGCTACTGAAAAATTAGCACCCAATAGGAAATAGCCTATGCTGGTAGTTGGCTTTTAACATGCAGTACTGAAGAAGGCATTTCGCTGCTGTAATTGTTGGGGAGAATACCTGAAGACATTTCAGAAGGTCTTATTCCTTGAACTGCTACTTGGAGAAGCTCTTGGGAACTAAAATAAATCATCATCACAATAAACTAATTTTCTTGATTGAGCATCCACCCAGACGCTGAGGCAAAAGTCAGTTACTTGTACTATTGCCGTTGCCATCTGTTTCACTATTTCTCAAAGCTGGAATGATTGTTGATTAATGTGCAGTATGCAAATTCATCCACTTTACAAGTAGTGACCTATAATTACTCACGCAAAACTATCTGACGAAGCAATGAGGCAGTCAATCAATGCCAATAAAGCACCGTAAATGATTTTGGCCAGCCTGATGTTATAGAATAGGTAATATTTTTTCTGTTACTGGGGCTATATCAGTCAAGTTATAAATAGTTGTATGATACTTCTTTAAAGACATTTTTCTGACATTCCACATAGGATTCCTGATTCAAGAAGGATGTATAGCCTCTTTAGAAATGTATCCAAGTGATTTGTAATTACTAAATAAATTTTATCTGTTTCTTGTTTCTGTTAGCTCCCTGAACTTTTCCTTAAATAATTTATAATTCTCTGTGTATTTGCTGGTTAAAATATAGATTCTGGAACTAAATTTTGAATTTTGGTTCTACAACTTAATTGGCTCTGTAAACTTTAGGCAAGTTATGTATTCTCTCTATATCTTGGTTATCACATTTGTATAATGAAAATGATAATTGTGTCCTCTACCTCATACATTTGTTGTAAAAGTTAACAGCCCAGAAAAATTATATGTTTGTGTACGTGTACATATTTGTATAGAAAAGAAAGAAAGCAAAAGAACAAATGATAAATGTGGTAAAATGTAACAATTGACAAATCTGTGTACAGAATATAAGTATTCTTTGTACTACTTTTATTTTGCAGATTATAAAGTTGAAATTACTTTCATACAAAATGTGAAGAAATATTTAATAAGATTTGCTTAATATTTAAAAAAATCAATTTAAATATATTAAATGGTGATATTAACTATTTTTACATTCTATTTTTTTACTTAAATAATTATGAATAATTTCAAAGAAAAAACTCAAAAATAAAAATTACTTCTTACTATTTTAAAATTTAAGTTATTCATTTTATAAAATAATATTGATATTGTACACAATTGAAATACAATCACAATAAAATTTTAATCTTTTATATCATGCTGTCAGGAGAACAAAAATCAATGAGAATCTTGATAATTACTATATAAGCAGTGATTTTGTTAAAATAAAAGCAAGAAAAATAAATTTTATGGGACAACAATATAACAATTAGTGAATTATATATACCTTTATTATTTATCTAGACATCACTAGCTAATCAGTAGAAACCCAGACACATAGAATCATAAGTAAATTTGATCATCTTTGAAATCTTCCAACTTCAGTCTTGTTAAAACTATAGGTTTAACCATACTTTTATTTTGTCATAATAACTAAGTATTTTTCAAGGTTAGAGGGTAGAATATATTTTTATGTACCTGTTTTTTGGCTTAATTTGCAACTTTTAAATATTTAGTCATGTACAGCATAGAGGCATCTTTTTAGTACTCTTATAGACAGGTTATATAACTGTTAGGGGAAATTATGAGGACCCATTTATGTAAATTATAAAAGAAGAAAAATAAAAACACAAAAGAAGAGCAGATACTTTCTACTACTGTAATGCATTTTAAAAAGGTCAAGAATGAATGCATCCTGCAAAAGAGGCATCCTGGGGAATTTGGATTGAGTAGATATAGAATGATGAATATAGAAAAAGGCACTGTTTTTTTTTTTTTTCAGGACTTTTTAAATATTTTTCATGAGCAAACTGTGTTTATGCATTACTTATTTAACTACACTTAATTTTTTTAAAAAGCCATAATTTTATCTTCTGAGTCCTATGCCAAGCAAATTACATGGGTCTTTTCTTATGTACACGTATGGTATAGATGACATTTTAAAGTCCAATGGAAACATTGAATTTACCTCTCTTACTTTTTATCTAATTATTTGAAGACCATCATTCTAACTTATCAAAGTGATTTTGAATCTTTCTGTCATTTCATGCTCCCCCAGCATGCACCATTGACTTTGATATGATTTGTCATTTATTTACTGTCTTATAACAAAAAAAAAAAAACTTTTGAGTAAAATGGATTTACCAATAAGGACTTCCACTTCTTTTTTTGAACTGTCAATTTTAAATTATTTAATGTGACTAAACCAAGATATAAAGGTCTGTTATGAACTGGTGTTGACAATCCCTGTAGACACAGATCTATTACTTAGCCCTTGTTCAGTATGATTCTGGAATGAGCTAAAAATCCAGTGGACCATACCATTGATTTGATTTACCAGATCAATGTCCCAAAATATGTTAGTAAATGACTTACCAAATGATTGACTAAGATCAAAAATCTTCATGGTCTATTTGTCTAGTAACCTGTGATACAGACAAAGGAAGCCCATCTAAAATAAATGTTTTCCATGACTACTCATTAGCCCTTGGTCATAACCACTTCCTCTCATAAATGCTCACAAAACATGCATTTGATCCACTCTAGAATTTTGCTTTTGTGAGATACAAAATTCATAGATCAATAGTTTATGAAATCCATTGTCCTCCTCTTTGTAAAAGCTAGAAGAATTTTTTTTCCCTGTTACCCAGTTTTCGAATCCCTTTTCTATTTTCAGGTGACTCAGAATTACTGGCAGAAGTTCCATGTTCATGCCTACAAATTGCTCTAGTAGCTGAGAAACTTAGTGTTCCTAGCCCAATGATTGGAATTCATTTTAATGTTGTTACACACTTTTTTCAAATTCTACTGATATTTACTGTGTTTTCTATGTTTCTGACTTTGCTGGACATTTCTACACGTATGACCTAACAACAGTGATTTAAGATGTGTGTCATTTTCCCTATTTTACAGATGAATCTCAGACTGGAAGACTTACATTTTCAAATCACAGTTATGATTTTAAGTGAGTGACAATAAATAAAAACAAAATGAATTTAAAAAATAACTTTCGCTCATCAGATAGTTAAGATTTGAATCTGAATCTTATGACTTCAATTAATATACTTCTTCCATTAAACCACCCTATATCTGCCAAACTGGCATAGTATTGGAAAATTAAAAGCAATCACACTTATGTAAACATACTTTTAAAGATATAGAAAGGAGATAAATGAATGACCATGAATAAATGGGAAGAGATGAACAGAACAATGAAAGTTTTTTATTTTATTTCACTCATGTCTACAGTAGTCCTAGAGGATACATTCCAAGACCCCCAGTGATTGCATGAAACCACGGATAGTACTGAACACTTTATATACTGTTTTTACAATACATACATATGTATGATAAAGTTTAATTTATAAATTGGCACAGTAAGAGATGAACAATAATAACTAATAAAAAAATAGAACAATTATAACAATATACCGTAATTAAAGTTATATGAATGTGCTCTCTTCCTCCCCCTCTCTTTCTCTCTCTTTCAGTATTTTATCATACTATTCTCACCTTTCACTATATGGTTTCTCTTTGACATATCTACATTGCCCAGATCACTACTTGCTCTTTGGGACCCTTTTTTTTTTTTTTAAGTAAAATAAGGTTTACTTGGATGTAAGCTTACAATACTACAACTATTAATCTGATAAATAAGACAGCTACTAACAGGTGGGTAGCATATACAGCATGGATTCACTGGACAAAGTGGAGCAAGACAGAGTGAGATTTCATCATGCTACTCAGAATGGTGCATGATTTAAAACTTATGAATTGTTTATTTCTGGGATTTTCCATTTAATATTTTTGGATCATGGTGTATTGTGGGTAAATGAAATGGTGGAAAGTGAAACCGTAAATAAAGGGAAGGGGACTACTGTATTATACAAAAGACATATGCAAATTAATAATTTGGCCACTATATCTTAGATAACTTGCCAAGTAAATATTTCATTTATCCAACTAATTGAGCCCTTGCCTATTTGCTATGTGTTGACTTTGAAATAGACTGCAAAACTGTCTATCTTGTGTGAACAATAATTTTTTTTAAATGTATTTTTCCATATTTTCTGTTTGAGTATCATTTATTTTAAAATGATAATTAAAGAATGATTAGAAATGTCATTATTCCTTCAACCTCTTTCTTTGAGTATTGTCTTGGAATGCATTATAAGGCAGAAATCTGAGATTTCCACATGAAAGCACTGATTAAACTGAATTAATAGAAATGTGACTAATGTTTTGACAGTGAATTCTAAATTAATTAATAATGATAGACCACTTCAGAACATTTCTTGTTATGAGAGAAGACTTTTGTCTTTTCCTTTATTAAATTACCTGTAGATATTTAGAATCAATTCCTTTGGAAGATTTAATTGACTCAGAATCCTTTAACTTTTGTTTGAGCTCTCATTAAAAATAAGACCTTTTCTCTTAAATTAAAAATTATTTCTTAGCATAAATATATGCTGTAATTTGTGATTGTATTATTTCTGGACTTTTATCTTTTTAATACATATTTTTCTCATATGCTATGTAAATTTCCCAAAAGAATTGCTTGAGATATAAAACATCTATTAGATTCTGGAATAACCGATAGAAGGATATAAGGAATTACAGCTCTATTAAAGATTATTTTATTAGTTCCTTGTCAAATAAATTATATATAGTAATATCACAACATTTTAAATTTCTTGGATTTTTAGGATTAAAATGTACAATGAGAAATAAGATGTTCAAAAGTCATTTCCAGTTGTCTAAAAACCTAGGGCTATAACTTGTCACACCTTTGAGGTAAATGACTTCCCAAGATTACAAACCTGATACTTTGATGAAAGAGTTGCAAATCCCAAATTAGATTCTATATTTCACATGGGAATATGCTTGTATAGAATATTTATATGCATCTTCTATGATTCAATAAAGCAATCTTCCTATCTTTCTTTTCCCTTAGGATATTCTTCAACACATAATGACTTTCACAAAATTATTTGAATTCATGGTGACATCATTCAGAGTTCGCTTTATTGAACTAAAGATAAAGAGATGATACTTTTCACTCTGCCTCCTGAGGAAAGGGAATAAAATCATAAGTGAGTGATGACACTTTTCTAATGTCCCATCTTTCTTATTGCATTATCTCACTCCCTCTGTGTGCACTTGTATCCAACAATTTCACATGAAATCAAGGTCAATACTTGTGTGGTTTGTGGGGTTTTCTTTGTTCCCACCATTCCTTTCACAACATTGCTTTCCAGGAGATAGATCATCGAAATTTATAAATCTAATTATAAAACCTATAGGGATTTCCTGTGGATTTATATATCCTATAAAGACACTTAAACATTTTCTTGATCCAGTTCAAAAGAATGTTTATATTGAGAGCTAATGGCCCCACTAAAAATTACTAATGATCATAAAATCATCAGAAAATTAAAAGATTTATAAATATTATGAACCTTAAATTATTACATGGAAGTTATAGATATCTAAATGTACAACTTACTTCCACATTATGTAGACTAAAATAAAAGCCCTTTATGGTTCATGCTTCCCTATGTTAAAATTGCTTCCACTAATTACTTTCCATTTAATAGCTCTAGGGAAAAGGTGTGGAATATAGTGAATAAATCAGTCCATCTCATGGATTTGTCTTCACAAGTCAGTATAATAGTTCATGGTTAGATCATTTCAGAACTACAGGAAAACAAATCCTGACTAGTAGAGATTATCAACAATAAATTTTAGTTGTTTTATTAAACACCAACACCTCCACCACTTTGAGAAACCACTTTTTAGAGATACGATAATCTGAAGATACTTGAATTGACCAATCATTTATTCATTCATTAATATTTTTTCCCATATACTGTGGGCTAGGGACTTAACTAGGCATGAGGTCATTGCAATAGATTAAAGAGATAATGTCTCCACTTCATAGAGTTTAATTTCATAGAGAAGATATATATTAAACAAATAAATATTAGATAAGACATCAACAATAATGTGTTATAAAAATAACTAAAATAATATAAGGTCATTGAAAATGAGAAGGGTGCTATTTTATAGTTAGGAGATACTATCTTAGAGGTTGACATTTGAACTGAACCTTGAAGGAAAAGATTGAGTCAGGTATTCATATAGCTGGGAAAAAAACTATTCCAGACAAAGGGAAGAACAAATACAAAAGACTATGAGCTGAGAGCATGCTGAGCTTGTTTCAAGGACATCATGGTGCAGCTGGGGCACACTGAATAGGTGGAAGATTTTGAGATTTGTATTAGTTAGGCTTTCACAGGGTTAGATTTTGTTCTAAGTGAATGAAAATCCATTGGAAGGTTTTGAGCAGTGGTGCCACGTTATCTGTTCTTTATTAAAAAGATATTCAAACTGCTGTTGGAGGATGTATGTGGAGACAGGAAAATGCAGTCTGTGGTCTGGGTGGTCTAGGGGTGGCCTGAGGTCCTAGTGCCTTATACCAGAGTAGTAGCAGAGAAATGTGAGATGTGTGAATTTGGCATATAGGATATTTTAAAAGTAGTACAAAGAGGATTTCACTGATGAATTAACTGGATTTGAGATGTAAACAAAAAGAGTCAGTGATGAGTCTATATTGGACCTGACCAACTGGATGGATGGTGGTACCAATTACAGAGAGACACAAATACTGAAAACAGGTCGTGTGGTGCAAAGAATCAATTTTAGATCAAACATGTTAATTTTGAGATGCCAATTAGATATTAAAATATACACATCAAATGGGCAGGTAGATATTTATATCTAAACTTTCTGGAAAGTTTGTTCCTGTGATTATTTTCATTTTTAATAATGTACTCTTTTATTTTTCCAGCTTTATTGAGATCTAATTGGCATGTAACACTGTACAAGTTTAATATGCACAATATAACAATTTGAGATATATATATATATATATATATATATATATATATATATATATATATATATATATATATATATTTCGATATATTTACCACAATAAGGGAAGTTAACACACCTTTCAGATCACGTAAATACCACTTGGTGATATTTTTTGATGAGAACATTAAAACTCTACTCTCATAGAAACTTTTAAGTACGCAATATAGTATTGTTAACTATAGTCACTATGCTATACCTTAAATTTATTCATCTTATAACTGAAAGTCTGTAGCCTCTGACCAACATCTCCTCACATTTCCCTTATCCCTCACCCCCTAGCAGCCACCATTTTACTCTCTGTTCCTGAGTTCATTGTTTTTAGATTCCACTTATAAATGAGATATAGTGTATGTCCTTCTCACTCTGACTTATTTCACTTAGCATAATGCGCTTCAGGTCCATCCATGTTATTGCAAATGGAGGGATTTCCTACTTTTATGACTCAATGGCTAAATAATATTCAAATTGTGTGTATTGTGTGTGTGTGTGTGTGTGTGTGTATGTAATTTTCTTTATCCATTCATCCAGCAGTGGACATTTGGGTTTTTTCATGTCTTGGCTATTGTGAATAATGCTGCAATAAATATGGGGTCTCAGATATCTCTCTGATATAGCGATTTCATTTCTTTGGGTGTATATATAGAAGTAGCATTGCTGGATCATGTGGTAGTTCTATTTTTAATTTCTGGAAGAACCTCCATGCTGTTTTATATAGTAGCTGCACCAATTTAGATTTCCACCAACAGGGCGCCAGCGTTCTTTTCTCCACATCTGCACAACCATTTGTTATTTCTTGTCTCTTTGGTGACAATCATTCTAAAAGATGTGAGCTGATATCCCATTGTGGTTTTGATTTGTATTTCTTTGATGATTAGTGATATTGAGCACCTTTTCATGTATTTCTTGGTCATCTGTATGCCTTTATTGGAGAAATGTCTCTTCAAGTCCTTTGACCATTTTAAAAATCAGATTGTTTGGGTCTTTTGCTATTGAGTTCTATGAGTCCTTTATATCTTTTAGATATTAACTCCTTATCAGATAAAGGTTTGCATATATTTTCTTCCATTCCATAAATTGCTTTTTCATTTTGTTGATTGTTTCTTTTGCTGTGCAGAAGATTTTAGTTTGATGTAGTCCCACTTATTAACTTTTACTTTTGTTGCTTGTGCTTTTGGTGGCATATCCAAAAAATTATTGCCAAGACCAGCTCCAAGGAGTTTTTTCCTACATTTTCTTTTAGAAGTAGTGCAGTTTCATCTAAGTCTTTAGACATTTTAAGATAATTTTTGTGAGAGAGTGAGGTAAGAGGTGTCCAAATTCTTTCTTTTGGATGAGAATAGCTAGTTTTCCCAGCACCATTTATTGAAGAGGCTATTCCTTTCCCATTGAGTATTCTTGCCCTCACCCCCCATCAAATATTAGTTAAACATCTATGAGTGAGTTTATTTCTGGGCTCTCAATTCTATTATTGTATGTACCTATTTTTATACCAAACATTCCTTGTGATTTAAATGTGGCTGCCATTAGCATGTAGCTGGGATTTAAAATAATTAGCCTAAAAAGCAGCCTAAGTTATTATTTTAAGTTGCTAAAAATAAAGACAAGAGGGATGGAAACAACTCTGATTATATTGAATAGCATTAAATTATCATTTCATAAAATATATTGTTTTCATAAAATGGTTAAAAAAACTAATATTTTCTAGATGAATATGTGGCCTAATCACAATATTATTATTAAATAATAATAGAAAGCATTTACTATGTGCCAGGCAGTATTCTGAGATATATATATGCATATCTGAGAATAGAGTATTATAATATACTATATATATGTAAAAATATGTAGTATATTATTTAAACTCTTAATTTTATCATATGCTTTTTAAATCATCACACCAAACCTATGAAATAACTAGCATTATTCACTTTCCACTGTAGATAAGGAATGCAAACCAGAGATAAGTAAGTTAACTCACTCAAATTAATAGCTATGAAGGGTCTAATGTTTTGAAGCCAGGGAACCCAGATGCAGAGGTTACATTCTTATTCTTTATACTGTACTGCCTTTATAATATTAAATAAGAAAAGAAGCTGATGTATTACTGTCTATATGTGTGTATATTGTAAAGTTAAAATTCTTAAGATATAAATCTAAAGTTATTTTTATTAAACTTAGGTTTATTCACAAAGAAATAATTCTGTATAGATGTTTATGAAATTACTATAATAATATATCACTTCATAAGAGTAGCCTAGTAGATTTAGAATTCACAAAAGTGGAAAAATAACTTGTTGTTAGTCTTATTGAGATCATATATTTATGTGACATGCTGTCACTATTATTTGAAATAAAGAAATAAAGCCATTTTAACAATATTCTTGCTACCTGACTTCTAAAAATGTATTCGTTTCCACCGTTTTCCTCCCTCTCCTGTCTTTCTCCTATAATGAATTCTTTCTGGCTCCTAGTGCCACCTCTCAGAAGTGGTGGGTACTCAACTTCTAGTTCAATTCAGGGTTACTGTCTAGGACAGCTAGGGCTTTTCCATGGACAACCCTTCAGAGACAGTAATACGAGGAAATAGCAGTTTCTCTTTTATCTACTTTGAAAATAGCTTCTGAAAACAATCTTAAGCCTCTAGCTTATGAAAAGTTGATATTTTTAATGAAATTTTTAGACGTGTTAAATAGTAAGGTCCTGACCATAGGACCATGACAACTTTTTTTCTTTTTCCATGGGAGTGACTATTTTCTCCTAAGGCAATGAAATACGTCCCTTGAGGGCATAGTCCAAGTTCTAAGCTTTTTTATATTCTGGATATCACACTAATGGGAAGAGGATAGATAGATAGATAGATAGATAGATAGATAGATAGATAGATAGATATGCAGCATATCTTTTGACTTTACTATTACTCAGAATTAAGTTCTGTTCTCTCTCACCTGCATTTTCTGATTCTTAGATTTGTAATTGTAGATTATTAGAACTTCCTTTCTATTGTCATTATGATAATTATAGTTGCATAAATATTTACATTATGTTATCATTTATAAATTATTCCTTGAAGCTACCACTGTTGAAGTTAAAAGCTTTCTCACCAATGACTTCAAGTGTACTCATCAACAACCCAAGGGATGCTTCAGTTGTTGCCTCTGCAATAAGGTCCTCAGGATCTTATGAAAACTTTGAAGAGATGCTATTCTAAATAGTCTTTAAAAACAGGCAGATATTTTAGAAGGTAGTCAATAAAGTACCACAATATTTAGATAAGAACTTATGAAAAGGCATTAACATGGTAGATATAGGCATACATTATTTGTCACATGGAACAATAGTGTAACATATAATCTAAGCAATGATCAAGAATTCTGGTCATAGAATCAAAATTATATATATTTTTTATATGGCCTCTTTAAATTTCTTTCAAACCTATTTTCATCATTGATACAATTTTCTTAACTGTTCAGCTTTCATAGACCCTCTGTTTTGAACATTTTTTTTTTAATGACCTAGGTTCCTATCAAAGGCCATTGAACTGGAACTCATGCAGTAAAAATCATATGTTGTTAATATTCCTCCTCTCTTTTATTATTTTTATTTAGATACAATTGACATGTTAGTTCTAGTTGTACAACATACCAATTTGGTATTTTCTTACAAAATTATCACAGTAAGTCTAATTAACATCCATTAAAATACGTAGTTACAGTATTTTTTTTTCTTGTGATGAAAACTTTTAAGATTTACTCTCAGTAAATTTTAAATATATGATACAGTATTATTAACTACAGTCACCATGCTATACATTATTTCCCATGGCTTATTTATTCTATAGCTGGAAGTTTGTACTTTTTAACCCCCTTCACCATTTAATAGGATTTAAAGCTACTATTTTAATCAAAATCTCTTGATGTATTTTTCTATATTTTCAGAAAAGGTCATAGATAATTAGGAAGACTGAATAGAAGAACATATTTGTAAAGAAAAAGAGTGAAATATAGGCAAGTAAATGTGGGTGGTGATGATCAAAATTCAATTTCTATTTGATAGGTGATTTGGGGGCACCAATTGTATACAAAACAATGTACTACATAAAAATAAGTACAAATTAGCCCTGCCATCACAAATTGTATAGACTCCTAGAAGCATAGCCATTAATATAACTAACTGGAATACAGAGCAGAGTGTTAAATTACATAACAATGACCAGCATATAAATAATTCAACATACAGCAATGTCAATTTATAATTTAGGTAACATATTTAAACTGGCTATAGATTAGATTAGATAGATAGATAGATAGATAGATAGATAGATAGATAGATAGATAGAATGATCCAAATATTCCTTGTTTCTTATTCTAATTCACTATGCCTCTTAATTGTATAGAAGAAAATGTGGTTAATTTAATTAAATAAGCATTTATTGAGCACTGTTTGTCATGCACTGTTCTAGCAGTTTAAAGAAGGAATAAGTCCTTACTCTCATGAAGTTCACATTAATGGAGGAAAAAAGACAATAACAAATTAAAAAATACATTTGAAAAAAATGGCAGGGATTAACAAGTACTATAAGGAAAATAAATTAAGAGCTCTTTTAGGGAGCGGTTATGTGTATTAACTTTTCTTCTTTATGGTTTTGTGGAAACTAAAAGTAAAATTCCAACCCATTGCCATTTAAATATTAGGAAATGTCTTTTAACCAAGAGAAATAAAACAGGCATTCTGCACGAGGCTTTTTGAAGACCTAGCTGATGCTTTAGTAGACTTTCAAGATCTGTAAGAGCACAAACTTTTTTGTCTCTTCTGGGAAATAGTATGGATCTGGCAACTGATACTCAAAATACAGCTAAGAAAGGAAAAGCAAGGAAAGGTGTTCGGCTGATAATGTGCAATTTTAATGTTTGCTCCGTAGCAGAATTCCAATCTCTTTCTTCCTTTGTGATTGTTTCAGAATTTGCAGGATTGTTCCTTTGTGATTGTTCTAGAATTTGTCTCTCAAAATGGCTTCTGGTCACTGACTCCAAGTATAGGTTACAATTGTTCCTCTATAATCAGTAGTGATCAAAGCTTTGGCTATACATCAAGCCAAAGAGAAAATCTAATATTGCTTGCCTCACTGAAATGCTGATCATCATTTTGTTTGTAATAATTGGGGATACCAAGACGTCATCTTTATATAATGAAGTAGTAATTAAGCAGGTGTGGGTTCACTGCAGTCAGACTTGCCAGTGTTTGAATTCTGGTGCCTAAACACACTAGCCATGTGGTTATGAATTAGTTATTTGTCTTACATAAATTCTCTGGGAAACAGATCCTGAGAAAGTTTTGTGTAGAAAAGCTTTATTGAGTTGTGCTCTCAGGAATAACTTCTGTAAGGCTGCGAGAGAAGTACAATAGAGCAGAGGGAGAGGTTGAACTGGAATGTAGTTGAAACAGAGACCCCAGCCACTAATCTCATGGGAGCTCTGGAACTGGGAAGACTCTTCAGCAAAGCTAAGAGCTACATAGTTGTCTATAACAGTGGGGCAGTTGCAGCCATCCGCTCTGGGTGCAGGTAATTGTTTAGAACTAAATCTAACAAAAGATGTTTTGGAGAATGAGTATTTCATCATTGACATTGTTTAAGATTGCAGATGCATGGTGTTAATCAGAGCAAATTGACTTTTAGTAATATATTTTTATTGATTTTTTTTTCTCTACAAATAGTGTGTCCCTTTTTTGCTTGCACCTGGGTGGATGATATCTACCATCCTGCCCTTGGAACATCATGGCATAACTCTTAGATTCATTAGAAGTAGCTCGGCTTTGCATCTTATTAACATTGCCATGTTGATAAAATTGAGGCACTGAGGAATTAAGTAGCTTGCTTAGATTTAATAGCTAGTAGTGCTGGGGTTTGAACAAGGGTGACATATGTAGAGCCTGTGAGCTCATGCTATACTGTCTCAACCCTTACAGAGGTACTATGAGAGTTTAAAGCAATAGCCACATATAAATCATCTAATATTGTATAATAACAGTTTTTATATATTTGGCCTCAAAGCCCTTTATACTCAAAAATTATTGAAGACTTCAATGAGATTTTACTTTCATGGGTAAATATTTATTAATATTCTCTGTATTTCAAATTGAAACAAAAAATACAAATATTTATCAATTTATTTAAAAATATTAATAACATAATCCCATGTTTTATAAAATAGTGTATTTTTAAAGCCAAAATATCTTGTGGAAAAGGTGTCATTTTTTTACATTATTGAAAAATCTCTTAATATCAGTCTTGATAGAAAAATGAATTATTGTTTCTGTGCTCAATCTGTTAAGAGGTATGATTTTGGTTGAAGTAAAAGAATAAAATGGGCACATATTTATATGTGTATGTAGATCTATACATGAATCTGTGTGCATATATACACATACTATATATAACATATATGCTCACATGCACATATATGTATATAAAATGACTTTCCCAGAATATTAATCTGTATATTCTATGATAAGCTATTGCTATTACAAAAGGAGTTTGTAAATTTTTTGCTTATATTTTTATTAATAAGCCTAAATAGTAAAGTGAAAAATCCCTGGATGAGCATTCAAAAGACTGTGTTTCATGCAGCTTCACCATGTATGTAGCTGTCCATCCTTAGATGAGTAATTTTAATTCTCTTGGTATTTGCCGACTCATCTAAAAAATTGTGATATCAGCTCTTATCCCAATGATCTTACAGTTATCATGAGAATTGAATGGAAATATGAAAGCAAAAAAAAAAGTTTGTAAATTATTATTCAAAATAAGGTATTATTATGACTGCACTGTAATAATTATAGTTATTAGAAACCATACCTTCTAAAAATACAGGCATCGCTAGTAATATCCTATTTGAAAATCCTAAAAACAAACAATATAGAGCAAGCTTCTCTACTGAGCACTTATATAAACATATACTCCAGGCATCATAGACACCGCATGGCTGAAACTAAACTCAGTAGTTCCCCTTCCACATTGTTATCTCATTTTATATTCTTATGGTTAAATCTTATCTTATTTTTTCAGTAACTCAAGCTAAGTCCCATTTTCAAATTCATCCTTCTACTCTTATCAGCCATTTAACTGTTTGCCAAACTTTTAGGATCCACAGTCTTACTGTTTAATATGTTCACTTTTTGTTATTATTTTGACTACAGAACATTCAGTCAAGTTGTCATCAACTTTTAATTGTTTTTTTCTTTTTAATTTTTCAGTTAAGTCTTCAGCAACTTTTGCCCAGACTATTTTAGTTGACTCCTATATGATCAGTCTCCATGCATTTGTTTCAATGTCTACAACCAGCCCTCACCTGGCCAAGATTGTTTCTTCATGTGAGTGGGGTATGATAGAGATCCAAATTCACTTTTTAGAATGAACCCAGAAAGGATCAGGTCACTTTTCTAGTTTAAAAAAATTGAATGATTTTCCACTGCCTAGAGAATACTATCTAAACTCCTTGCGGAGGAGTCATAACCCTATATGAACTTACTTCAGCCTATTATTAAATATTTATCTCCTGGTATATCTGGATCCTGAGCCCCTGGGACTGTTTGGCATTCTTGAAATAAACCATTCATTTTCTAACCTGTATTACTTTTCTTTTGTCTAAAATGCCCTTCACCCAGTTTTCCACCATTCCCCCCCAAAAACCTCTAATTATTAATGTCATGCTCATTCAAACTCAGTTCAAATGTCCAAATATTCATAATTTCTGATCCTCTAGGCTTCCCAAAGCAATTTGTTTCCAGCTTTATTATTTGATGTATAAATATTTATTGACAATCTACTAAACACAAGACAATTATTAGATTTTGTGTATAATTTTAAATGATTGTATATGCAGCCTATGCTCAAATATCTCACCAAATAACATAGCGGACCTATAAGATTCTCCAGCCTTCAAACATTAGGCAGATCTCACTGAGCGCCCATGGGTGCCAGGTGTTGGATATAGATCAAAGACAGAGACAAACCCATTCCCAGACCCATATAGCCCCTCCCATGCCTACCTGGGAGCTGAAGCTTTATATTGTATTTTTAGTTAAGATTATAAGTAATGTGATAGCATAGATTGAGACTCATTTATTTCCTCTACAGTATCTAGCATAATGTTTTGCACAGGTGTCATCGATTCCAAACAAATGTTAATTTTGTTTGAATTTAAAAAGACTCGGGTTGAGGAATTGCACAAAACCACTATGCCTTTTGATATTTCCTTTTGCTAAGAAGAAACTTGTCATAAAGATCTATCTCTTTCCTGACAAGGCTCTCTAACATCCTATTATTGTTTCTTTTGCTTTCTTTGAAAAAAGATCCAGTATACAATATTTTTTTCTGATCTTTATTTCAAAGTAAAAAATCCCTGAAATGTGATAATATGCTTATAAAAACAGGATGGTTTTGCTTGAGTTATATTGTTCCAGTTTTCACTGTATTGACAACTAAAATTTCTAACCTAGGTAATATACATACAGCTATTCATCCAACTATGAATAGTGACAAGATTTTATATATGAGGGCATGGTTTTAAACATTAGGTGTACTGTTTGAAGAATCAGTTTTATATGTTTGTCTGAAAAATAAAATGGTAAATAAGTCAAGAATTATATTATGGTGTGGCTTAAATGAATGAAATGTCTTATTTTTCAACATAATAAAAAGTTCAAAGAATACAGTCAGGAATAGGCATGGTGGTTCCATGATGCCATCAGGCACCAGGCACTTTCTGTCCTACCACTCTGCGTATGTTTATCATCTCCCAGACATGAGATAGCGATTCTACCACCAGGTATCATGTCTGTGTTCCAGCCAGGAAAGCAGGGAAGGGCACAGAGTTAAAAGCCACATGACAAACTAAATTGGTCCCTCTTGAAGGACACCCAATAACACCCCACTTTTATCTCCTATTAGCTAGATCTCTATCTCTTGGCCATCTTTATCCAAAAGAGAAGCCTGAGAAATTATGTATTTGGTGGCCATACACAAAAAAATCTTTATGGTAGAGTGGACTAGATAAAAAGTTGGGTTTTGTGAGCCAAAACCAAGTATTGGCCAAGTGATTGAAGTAAGAGTTTCTCAAAAACTGTTCTTGTTCTGTTTCTCAACAAAAATTACAACATAAAAATCAATTAACTGATAGGATTCTTTTATTAGCTCTAAAATCCTTTGGGTTCCCTGAAATAAAATTCCATATTTTAAAATGTGGGTAGCTTGATATGTATATTATCTAATTAAGCAAATTGATCACACATATCAATATTCTTGATCTAGTCTTAAACACAGTCATTACAATTTGAATTTATAACTGTATTTATTTGGTTTTTCTAAGTACATTTGGTTTAGAAGAATTTTATACTCAATTTGAAAAATGTGCACTGAAAGCCACATGTTTTCAACATCAGTGATTATGACCAGCTGCTGTGGTTTATATCCTGATCCTAATATCATTAGCAATCTACTAAAAGCAATTTAATATTATTAAAATCATTAATTATTCAGTATTTTGTGGAAGTAAACTTAATGGCAGATTTGATCATTATAAGCCTCAGGAAACTAGGGGAAAAATTCACTCCAAGCTTCCAAGTACAAAAAGTATCAGATATAAATGTATCTTCTTCCATAAACACTGAAAACTATAATGAAAAGCAGTATATTGCAGTAAAGAAAGAATAGTCCTGTATAACGAAGATCAATTGATTGAAATATTAGGAAGCATTTATTGACTGCCTATTATTTACCCAGTTGTTATTAGATAGAATAAGTAAAATAAATAAGATATAGTGTTTACCAAGAAAGTGTTTATAATCTTGTTTGAGAAATTCAAAAAAGCACGCAAGGCAACAGAGAACATAAACATCTTTTTTCTTCAAATGCTAAGTTTAGATCACAGAATTTTCCAACTGGAAAAGACTTTTAAGATAAACCAAGCTATTTCCATGAATTAGTCATAGTATTTAATGCTGGCCCTTATAACAAACAGCCCCAAAACTCAGTACGTGATAAAACTCAGATTTATATTACTCATGGCAAAGACCAATGTGGTTGGAGGGCACATGATGGGATTTATTCCATGAAAGTATACAAGGATCCTTTAATCTAGATATCCATTTATCCCTTGGGGCCATGGAGTCCCTCATTGGATTCTTTGCTTCCAAATGGTCAAATAAGAAGTATAGAGAGCTTAGTTCTGAAAGGGATATACATTACCCTCCACACATTTGATTGACCATATTTCGGCTACATTTAAGTGTTTCCTCTGCCCCAAAACTCTTGTATCTCTTCTTGACCTGCTTAAGTCCATATCATTTTCAAGATCTCAGTCCAAGCTCCATTTACTCAGGAAAGGCTTCCCTGACAACCTTAGCTAAGACAAATATCTCTGTTTTAAACACTCATAATAAAGAATACATCTTTAGTAGCACTACTCGAGATCTTATTTTAAATTTTCTGGTTAATATCTGCAACACATACTTTATTCTAAGATAATGTGCATAGGAATCATATCAGTTTTTGTTTAACATATTATCTCTAGGGCTTAACATCAGACCTGGCCTAGGGAAAGTGTTTAATAAGAATCTGTTGATAAAATGAATGAAGGAAAGCATGCATGCATAAACTCATGAATAGAGCCATGAAATAAATTGTTTGTGGGTGCATGTTTACCAATGACAAAACTGAAGTCCAGTAATACTCAGTTTTAGTACAGTTCTTTTCATTAGTGCCATATATTTTTATTGGGTTCTGTTTATAGATTTAAATCAGTCTTCATGCCCCTATAAACTTTAAGTATGAGTCATTGAATCCATCTAGATATTAATTTACAGATTTTTACATAAAAATTATATGTATCTGGTTACTATCACTGTTACAGCAGAAAATGTTAAAAGCTATATGAATGCATAGAAATGGTCTAGTACCTTAAGAAATGGCATTATATTGTCATTGTATTTGATCAGGGCAGAAATGTAGATGATGAATTAGGTAATAACAAGTAACTACAGACATAGGGTATAAAGAACTTCCTGGGGGAGATGGGGATGGTAAAAAATGTTGAACCAAAATTATTCTTAGGATTTAGACTTATATGAGTGTGCCTGGTAAATGAGGATAGGGATGTGAATGAGTGAAAACAAATATCAAGAAAGGACTCAGGTATCCAAAAATGTGCATTCATCACAAATATCTGCCTACCTACCTACCTGCCTAGCTATCATCCATCTATCTATCTATCTATCTATCTATCTATCTATCTATCTATCTATCTATCTATCATCTGTTCTACCCCAAAATGAGTCTCAGTCAGCACAGTGCATAAGACGGTAACAATTGAGTAAAAGTTGGTGACTGTTACTTTTATTTTTAAACAGCTTTATTGAGGTATAATTGACATAAAATAAACTCATATTTAAAGTATAAAAGTCAGTAAGTTTTGACATAGGCATGTACTCATGAAGCCATTACCAAAATTAAAATAACAAGCACGTATAACAATCTCAAAAGTTTCCTTGTGCCCCTTTGTTATTCCTCCCTCTCACTTTATAACCCCACCGTAACCGTGGCAACAGGCAGCAACTGATCTTCTTTCTGTCACAATACATTAGATTGCATTTTCTAAGATTTTATATTAACAGAATTATGCCATATATATATGTATATGTTTATATATGTGTATATATATATAATATTATTTTTATGGGGAACAAAGAAGGTCTGGCTTCTTTCACTCACAATAATTATTTAGAGATTCATCCATTAATTAAAAGTTTGTTCCTTTTTAATTATTGGATAGAATTTCATGGTATAGATGTATCAAAATATATTTATATATTTACTTATTGATGGACATTGGGATTGATTCTAGTTTGGAACTATGGACATTGGTTTATAACTCTGTATATAAGAACAGAATGGTTAGATCATATGATAGATGAAGTCTTTAAGTCAGGAAGTGTTCGTCCTCAAGTTTTGTCCTTATTTTCCAAAGTTCTGCTAGATAATTTAGGTATTTTTAATATCTATATGAATTTCAGAATCAGTTTATCAATTTTTACAAACATACATACTAGGATTTTAATTGTGATTTGTACTAATTTCCTAGGACTACAGTAATAATTCTCCACAAACTAAATACCTTAAAAAAAAACATATTTATTCTCTCACACTTCTGGAGGCTAGACGTTTGAAATTAAGGTGTCAGAAGATCTATGGTCCCTCCGATTAGGGAATAATCCTTCCTTCCCCCGCTCTTCTTAGCTTCTGGCGGTTGCCAGCATATCTTGTTATTCTTTATCTTTTAAACATATTGCTCCAATATCTACCTCCATTTTCATATGACATTCTCTTTGTGTGTATGTGTGTCTCGGTGTTTAAATTTCTCTGTTCTTATGAAGAATTGGTATTATTTCTTCTTTAAATGCTGGGTACAATTTATCAGTGAAGATACATGGGTCCGCAGTTTTCTCTATGGAGAAGTTTTTAACTACAATCAATATCTTTGAGAGAAATTGAATTACTCAAGTTACCTCTTTCTCATTGAGTGAGCTTTAGAAACTTTATCTTTTGAAGAATTGGTCTGTTTCATCTACATTGTTGAATTTATTGGCTAAAAATTATCCATGATATGTTATGTGTGGCTGAATATCATTCCTTTCCACCACTGTATAATATTCCATTGTGTGAAAATATATAATTTATTGTCATTGAAAATATTTTTAAAAATTTTCTATGACATTTTCTAATTTCCCCTCTTGTAGACTATTTAATGATGTCACCTTTCTCATTTCTGATGCTGCTAATTTTTGTCTTCCTTTTTCATTATCAATTTATCTATTAATTAGGTTTGTTGATTGCCTTAAAAAATACAGCTTTGGATACATTAATTTTTTATTGCTTTCTGTTTTCTATTTATTGATATCTATTCTGAGTTTTATTATTTATTTTCTTCTACTCGCTTTGGGTGTAATTTGATTGCCTTTTCCTAATGTTAATATGAAAGCTGAGTTCATTGCCTTAAAACTTTTCTTCTTGTATAATATTAATTTTTCTGCAAATATTGCTTTAGTAGTATCCTAAAATTTTTAATGATGTAGTTTTTTGCTCAGTTCAAAATATACCCTAATTTCCCTTTAGATTTCTTCATTAAACCATGGTTTATCTAGAACTGTACTATTTAATTTCTAAAATTTGAAGGTTTTCCAGAAAGCTTTGTATTATTGATTTGTAATATAAGTCAGTTGTGCTTAGAGAATATATTTTGTATGACCTGTATCCTTACTTATTTTTAATATAAATAACACTCCTTTAATGATCTTTCCATATTTTATAGAATATGGTCTATCTTGTAAATGTTTTAGAAATGAAGGTATGTTCTATTATTGTTAAGTGGCAGGATCTATATATATATCATTTAGGTCAAGTTGGTTAATAGTACTATTCACGCCTACTCTTTCTCTGTTTATTTTCTGCCTATTTGGTCTATTATCGAGAGAGGGGTATTGAGATCACCAATGATAATTGTGTATTTACCTTTGTCCTCTTGTAATTATATCGTTTCACTTCACATATTTTGGAACTCTTGATATTTTGGGGCATAAACATTTAGGATTCTTATGACCTGATGAACTTCCTATTTAATTTTTATGAAATGATCATTTTGTTCCTGGTAATTGTCTTTGGTCTGAAATTTACTTTGTCTGATATTAGTATAATTGCTCAAACTTTATTTTCATTAGTGTTAGCATTGTACTTCCACTTTTTGATTTTAACCTATTTGTGTGTTAATATGTGAAGTGTATTTATTGCAGGTATTATATAGTTAGGTCTTCTTATTTTATCCTACCTGAAAATCTCTGCCTTTTACATTGAGTGTTTGACCATTTATATCCAATATGATTATTAGTATAGTTAGGTTTAAGTATACCACCTATTTTTTGTGTTGATCTTATGTGTGTTTTATTCTTCTTTTTTGTCTTTCTACCTCATCTAAGTATTTTTTATTATTTATTTCAGATTTATCGAGATATAATTGAAATATAAAATTGTAAGATAATTAAAGGGTGCACTATGGTTATTTGATATATGTATACCTTGTAAAAGGATTACTTTCATCTAGTTAATTAACACATCCATCAACTCACATATTTACTCCCTCTTTCTTTCTTTCCTTCTTTTCTTTCTTTCTTTCTGTTTTCTTTCTTTCTTTCTCCTTCCTTCCTTTCTTCCTTCCTTCCTTCCTTCCTTTCCTTCCTTCTTCCTCCTTCTTCCTTCCTTCCTTCCTTCCTTCCTTCCTTCCTTCCTTCCTTCCTTTTTGGTGAGAACATTTAAATTCTACTTTCATAGCAAATTTCAATTATGTAATACAATGTTATCAACTATAGTCACCATGTTTTATATTAGATCCTCAGACCTAATTGATCTTATAGCTGAAAGTTATTTTACCAACATCTCCCTATTTTAATCTACTTTTGTTGACTTATTTTTATGTTTATTGTTTGGCTTTATTGTGGTTGCTTTCAAATTTATAGTATAGATGTATAGCATAGTTATAGTATAGTATAGTCTACTTTCAAGTATTATTATACCACCACATAAACATTTTAAGAACCTTAAATCACTAAACTTCCATTTCTCCCCTTTGGAACCTTGTTCTATTGATGTCATGAACTTTTTTCCATATATGTTATAAACCATATGCTACATTGTATTTTGTTTAAATAATCAAATACCTTTAAAATGTATTAAATACTAAGAAAAAAGGCTAGATATTTACAGATGTCATTACAGTTTTCAGTGTTCTTCATATCTTTGTGTAGATTTATATTTTCATTTGGCATTATGTTCTGCTGGCCTGAAGAACTTCTTTTAACATTGTTGTAGTGTGAGTCTGCTGCTGATTAATTTAGATATCTAAAAAAGTCTGAATTTTACTTTCTTTTTAAAAGGTATTTTGCTGGGTATATATTCTAGATTGACAGTACTTTTTTGTTCAATTTTAAAATTGTTACTCTACTATCTTCTCAATTGCATTTGTTTCCAACAAGAAATCTTCTGTCATGCCTATTTTTGGTCCTCTTTACACTATCTGTCTTTTTTCTCAGCTGCTTTTAAGATTTTCTTTTTATCACTGGTTTTGATAAATTTCATCATGATGTATCTTAATGTAATTTTCTTCAAATATCTTATGATTCATTGAGCATCTTAGACATATGGGCTTATTTTGTTCATTGCATTTGGGAAAACTTTGGCCATTATTTCTCTGAATATTTTCTCTCCTTGTCTCTCCCACCTTCTAGGATACTAAGTACATATATATTAAGACACTTGAATTCATCCCATAGTTGATCTAAAAGTGAAGGACACAGAAGGAGATATACACTCATTCTAGTAGAATAAAAAATAAGCCCTGCAGTTTTGGAACTACAGGAAATTTGAGCAGTGGCCAAAAGATATATAAAAGTGGGAATCTTAATCATTATAAATAAGATATTGCTGTGGGCTCCCAAAGATATTAAGAGAGAAAGCAATCTTAAAAGGAGGCCCGTTGTTGGAAAAATACTATTGAGGTACTGAGATTCGCATTTAATATTAAAATGAGTTCACTTGTATGTCAGACCTGTGACATAATATGCATTTAAATAGAGCAGAGATTTTACTATATGACAATACTAAGTATCCTTTTCTAATTGGATATAATATTTAATAGCGTTTTAAATTAAATCAGTAGCATTCCCACCCCCCACCCCCGCTAACTTAGCAATATTTGCAACGTGGTTTGACATTATACTATAAGTTCCTGATTAGTATAAATTCCCATGTCTAGTACAAATTCTTTTCCAAATAGATTTGTGTGTGTGTGTGTAAATGTGCATGTGTCTGTCTGTCTGTGTCCAAATGGGAAACTACATCCAGTGAGTATGTGCCTAATTAGTTCTTTTGGCTGCTTATCTAAATATAAAGATACAAAACTGAGTTTATCCAAAGAGTTATACTATTAAAACATTACTCGGGAATAAAATTTCAAGATTATATAAAGAATTTGAGCTAAATTGTAAAATAATTGTAATATAAATATACATTTCCATAGTTTAATACGTAGGAGAAAAAAAGACATTCAGTTTAATGGAAGGGTATAGAGAAGGTGATATTTTGCCAAACATTTTACCAAAGTGTTTCTCAGCCCACTGATTATGACTGCATTTAATCAATTATAGGCCTGATTTTGAATACAAAAATAATTAGATGAAATAATCTTTAAAATTTGAGCTTTTAAAAAATTCAAAATATTGAATGGGCTGATAGCTCTTCTGAAGAGAGACTATCAAACTTCTAATCTGAAAGCATGCAGTTAGAACCAATAATGTTTGTGATGAAACTTGCTTTTTACCAAATTGAAATTCCAAGAATACCATGACACAAGCATATATTTTTGGATTGGAACTTCTAAGAAGGCTTTATCCCAACTTTGCTACTAATTTTTTAGTTTGACTCCTTCTTTACACTGGCCCAAGGAAAGAAAATGCTTCTTCAAATACGCCACATAAATAATATAGCATTCATATTTCTTAGAACTCAACAGCTCTGTTTTTTAAATCAGGAAAGACATTAATTGGATAAGCTAAATACTCTGGCAGGAGGTAGGTCAAAAAAGAAAATAGAAATATTTCTCAAATCTCAAAGAAAAAAGTAATTTCACAAAGTTTTTTTTTTGTTTGTTTGTTTTTTTAAGAAACAAGTATCTCAGAGGAATGAAATCATATATCAAACTCTAAATGTTTCAATCTCCTCTAATAACTTAGGGAGTTGGACATTTAACAAAAATGTTTTTGTGAACAAAAAGTTATATTGAACCAATCTGATTTATTTTAATGACTGATGATCTTTGTATGAAGGCAAAATCAAGCAATACCATATATTCTAATATTCTAATTTTCATAAGACTTCTGTCTTTTTCTCATATGACATGACTGTTTATGACTAGCTTGGAGTATGCATTATTTTGACATGAATGAACAACTGACAGATTAAATACCAACATTAATCATCAGAGATTGTGTATAAGCTTAGTTGGACAGAAGTTGAACAGGGAGGCCTCCGTATAAAAAAAATTGATGTGACCCAACTTCATGTCCTCTCAGCCCCACTTTTATATTCATAAAGCAACCAGTTTCATGAAGACTTAACTTTGTGTTGCTGTTACCTGACAATACTTGACCTTGACCCCTCTCCACATGCTTCTTTCCTGATTCCCTTAGCCTTCCCTGCACTCTGAGCTTTTTAAGTTGGTGAACATCATATTGACACTGTCTCATGAGCAACCTGGAAGTGCAGAGGAATTAATGCCTGTGGAGCCAATCTTGGCCAATGGGGGTCAAGAGCCAATGGATAAATGTTCCTTTTTTCCTAAGTTGAATGGTTTTAAGCTACATCTCATAACACTTATCAAATAATCTTGTTGTGTGAACACCAGTCATTATAGCAGTGACTGACTTAATTAAACATTGTTGGACTGGCTTTTTCACTTTTCCTGATCCCTAACCCTCATGCCCTCTCCTTGGCTCATAATCACTATTTGCAAATAAACTATTTGCATAGAAGCCTTTTTCTTTTTTTTTTTTCTTTTTTAATCTCTGCTTTCAGGGAAACATAGCTAAGAGGGTAGGTGATATTAAGATGGGAACAATGGTCAGAAATTCACAGAAATATAATTCAGGACAATCCATGTTTTATTTTTTCTCTGTACAAATAGATACATTGAAATTAATCAGAGGGAATTGCACAAGAAATTTATAATATTTTCTTAATAATCAAATGTCAAGAGTGGACAAAGTGGACAATGTCTTTGTTATCATGGAGTTTTCACTGATGTGTGCGGGGTGAGAGAAAGTATATAAATCAACAGGAAACATCGAAAAGTTTCATAAGTGCTATGAAGAAATCAAAGTATCTTGATATGCAGAAAGTAACGGAGGCCACTTTAAATTGATGGTAAGGGGAGTTCTAAGAGGTGACATTTAAGCTGAGACACAAATGGCATGAAGGCACTAGACTTTATATAAAAGACTAATAATAATAACAATAGAAATAGTCAAAACAGTAGTGACAGCTATCATTTCTTAACACTTTAATTTAAGCTCTTTACTGTTCCAAGTCTTTTACACATAATAATCCATTTAAAATAGCTTGCCATGTTGTAGCAAAAAAAAGAAAGAAATGGGTAGAAGAGCCTGATTATGAACCAGAATCTCCTGCCTCCAGAACCCATACTCTTGCACACTTTAATCTTTTCCCTTTCAAGGTCAAAGAAAATAGAACAGCAGTTCAAAATCCAAAAGGCAAGTTTGTGCTTAATGTCATTGATAAAAACAAGTTTAGATTAGCTGAACTATCATGAACAAGTTGGCAGAGTGGTAGTAGGTTGAGATCAGAGAAATAAGCATGATCGATCTATCATGTAGAACCCTGTCAGCCAGGATAAGACACATGGCTCTCAATTTAAGTGAGATCAAAGACATTGGGCAAGGTGGGTTGAATAGAACAGAGAAATCTGCTTTAGAATTTATGAGCTTTTTGATAAAAGGTAAATATGTGTTGAAAACCTGTGGGATGGCTTAATGACTTCTAGTGATATGAAGAGATCGGCCACCTAATATCATAATCCCTGGAAATAGAAGAGAAAAACAGACCTTCAATGGAACATGGAACACAGAGGTTCGTCGTCTTCTTGGATAAACAAGTATAAATGCCATTGGTGACTTGACTTGATTGAATATTATGACAAGATATATGTTTGCCATATTAGTTTCCAGAACTATTTTGGAATCATGATTCTATTTCCATGAGTTTCATTTGTGGTTGACCCTAGAGAAAACTGTGAAAGTAAAGAAATGCCTACCCTTTTCCTTCACATATCTCTTTGCCTTCTTTCTCTTGCCCATTATGACCTTCAAAGTGGTTAGGAGTCCCTAATACAGTGCAGTGAGCCTTCTAAGATTAATACTATTCTTAACTTCCTTTTTTTTTTTAATGTGTCACAATTTTTCTGAACTTCAACTCCTGAGGTCACTTTACCAAAGATTTCTCTTAGCAAATATTGTGCTAATTCATGTGAGCATGCGAATTAATTAGTTAATAATATCCATATATTTTTTATTTGCATTTTTAAAATGTCTTTTATAATTACAATGTGTTATCCTAAGGAAGAGACATACTAAGAATTTTCGGGCTTCTTGTACAAAATATGTAAGATAAACAAATGGCTCTCAAACTGTGTCAAACATTTTCATTCCACAACAAAATGTTTTCTTTTTTAAGTCCCATTTGGAACCTGTTTTAACCACTGTCATCTTTAGCTTTAATTTTAAGTTTATTGATTTGTAATTAATTAATTAATTGAATTTATTATGCCTCTTGTGACAAGATGATAATATAAAACATACACATATAATATCTAAATCTCACAACAATAAGAGATAGTGTTGGGCCCAGAAATGTTCCAGAAGCAATCACAAGTCTTTTGTAGCTTTGGGGACCTATTAGGGAATTTCATTGATAGTATTTCCTAACAGATCATTGAAATCCAAATAAATATGTGCAATCCTGGTGAGAATGGTAGAAAAATTCAGGGGTTTTCTTCCAATATTTGTAATGTAGGGGCAACTTTCAAAGGCACAGCTCTGCCTCTTAGCTAAGTCTTACTAAGGTAAATGCATGATTTAAAAGGAATCTAGATAAGATCCTACAGTGTGGGGTTCTAATTATAGGACTTTGGACAAAACATTTTTTTCTCTCTGGATTTTAACTTTTATTTATCTGTAAAATGAGTGTAACATGCAACTGTTCAACAAAGGTCAATTTAATTGAAGTATTTGAGATAATCTCAAAGATTGTTTTCAGACCAAAATATTGCTGTTCAAAAACCAGTAGTAATATACTGGCATGACCAAAACCTAGAATACTTAACCTCTTGGATCATCCTGCTTGGCTGGGAAATGGTTGAAATGAATTTGATCTGCATTTGGCCTCAGAAAACCCAATTTTACATAGAATACTTTAAAATTAATGCTCTATATCCCTTTGGATACTTTAAAACTGAAGTTAATTGGGAAGAAACGAATAGTGTTAGAAACTTCTTGAACTCCCTGCTGACCTCTAAGGCTTGATGAGCATTAGGAGAGAAACATCCAGATTCCTTTGTATTAGCGTATGATCTATGCACTGCAGTTTTCTGACAATAGGCTAATTGCACATTCAGCTGAGCACTTTTAGATGCAATTGCCTCTAAGAGCTCAGACAGTTAAAGCTGAAGTTAGCTGATGCAAAAAATTGCAGGTGTGAAAATTAATAATAATAATAGTAAAACCAGCATGGGAGGAGCCATTTATTAAATTGGATGAGGACAGACTAGTTCTTGGCTATTAAAACCAAAAAGAATGATTAATTAATGCTTATGATTTCATTAATGCTGTTTATTTTTTCCCAGGGCCAGTGCAGATGTGCTAATAGATAATTGCTTCCTAGATTTCATTATGAAAGGGCCTATAAAATGTTGGATAAGTCTTTGTAATTCTCACAGTTGAGTTCCTTCCAAACAATGAGGTGCCAAAGACTTCTACTGTCACAAGATACATAGATATTAGCTGATTCAAATGACACTTCTGTAAAAATGATGCCCCCTAGGTCCCGGAAAAGAGCGGGACATTACACTGAGGAATTTATACTTTACATTTTCGATATAGTACCTGGATCAGTTGCACAGCATTTATAGGTTAAAGGTGTATCTTGGAAACATATAAATTGAAAACCAAAAGCACTAGCAAAGGTTTTTTCTTTCTTTTAAAGTTAACGCTAACATATTATAGGTCAATATATTATAACCATCTTATAACAGTTTTTTAACAATAGTTCATTATAGTCTGACTTACTAAGTGCCCATGATATAATTTATTACCACAGTAAGATTAGTCTACACTACACATTTCTGAGCATACAAATGATCATATTAATCGGAACATGGTGAGGCTAAATACAACGATAGGCATAATCTTCTAAGATAAACTAGAAAGTTCAGATACCACAATCACTTTGCGATCACATACATTTTATTCATCTTATTGGAACTGATATGTATCATTCAATACAGTGATGCTCAGTTAATAAAATAAATAAAAATAATTCATGAATGATGTTTCTTAAGAATTCAAAGTCCTAAGTCTAACTTTCTAATATTCTAATTTGTGATCTCTGGGTTGCAACTCAGGAACATTTTTTAAAAGATCACTGTGAAATATAATGTGGAGGACCTAGTGATACATGCTTAATAAATACTACATTAAGATGCCAGGAATAATAATAGCTATTGTATATCAAAGCCTAATGTATGCTAGGCACTGTTTAAGGGCTTCATGTAATTAATACTCAAAGCCAACATGCAAGGTATTAATTATCTTCTCCATTTTATAGATGAGAAAACTGATGCTCAGTTTAAGCTACTTTCTAGAGTCTCAAAGCTAGTAAATGACTAAGCCTCTACAACTTCAATGTCCATTTTCTATTACCTAGTTAGGAGAAAAGTGGCCTTCACCATATTTGTTATAATATCCCAATACATTATTAGTGTGCCACTTGATTGATCTTTATCAAAGTTTTATAGTGTCTTTTTTAACTAGTCACAAGACCATGTTTTATTACATTTCACAAGTCTCGACCGCCAAAAGTGACTGCATCTTTCTAAGTAAAAAAGTAACTTGAATTGACTCAATATTTACAGTAAAATTAATTGAGGAGAATAATGCTTACTTTTAGTTATGTTTATAATTATAATTCTTTTAAAATAATTATTTCTCTAAACTTTTACAGAAACTCACTTTTACAAAGTCAAAAAATCATAATTATAACCATTGTAAGTCTGGACCATCTGCAGTTAAAAATAAAATGTTCAATTACAGTGCAAAGAAGTATGTTCTAATTAAACACAAAAAGCCAAGAGATTATACAGAGGAGCAGAACCTAAGCCAACCTGATGAGATCAAATATGACCCTGAAAAATATAGTGTTTGTGCTGAGTTTGGAAGAGACATCAGTTCAGTAAAAGAAGAGGAAAGAGGGAGGAAGGTGCTGTAAGCCAGTGGCAGCAGTATTCTAGAAGCCCTGAAAATAAAAGAGACTCATCGTATTTGGAATCTGAAAGTAATTAGATATGGTGTTAGAATGATCAGTGAAGGGGCTCATAAGGATGAGACTGGGGAAGTAGACAGGGGCCAGAGGATTAAGGGCTTGGAGATCCCACAGAAGACAACACATCTTCAACTACAAGTAATGCAGAGGGCACAACCTACAAATTCAAAGTAGTGTGGTACTCAGCACAAGGGACTAAACATTTAATTAACACTTTTCAACGTTAATGAGTTTTCTAAATGAGCAACACTAAGCAATATTCACAAGGACTTCAAAGGAAACAAGCTACCTCCATCAAGGAGCAGGTTTTGCTACGTTCTTTTGTTTGTTTCATTTCTTTTTGCCCTAACCAAATCTAAGCTTCCTCGAGTTTTCCATCCCTTAAGTGACTTAAAAATTCATTTCATAAATAATTGAGGAGAATGGACTGGAACAATTCTAACAACTATTGTTTAGTGACATGTTCATTTACTTTACTAGAAGAAATGTTTAATAAAGAAGATTACAGTACTAAATATAGACGTTGAACCTAGAAATATGCAGTTAATAATCTGTGTTAGGAGTATGAATAATGGCAATAATTGAAGGGGTTCCTTAATTTAACACACAACTAGTCTTGAGGCTGAGCTTGTCAGTCATTTTCCATTGATGGAAACAGGCTGAGCCAGATAAGCGAGATTTCCTGTACTTTAAAATGACGCCCATTGCTATGCCTTCTAATGAAATAGCATTGCTATAATTTTTTTTAAAATCTTCTTTCTGCAAGTTATTGGTAAATTATTTTTAAAATGTCTGTGGCGTTTATGTGAAGCCATGTTTTCATAAGCAATGATGGCTTCTGCTAGGCAACAAAATATAATAAGTGGGCTTGGGTTTATGATTTTGTCTTAAAATTTTACATAATGCTGCTGGTTAAGATTTATTTTTCTTTCTAGGCATATCCATTCCCATTAAGTTACCACCAATGTCTGTTTCCTCTGGTGCATGACTATGGTCCTAGTCCCCTAGAATTTAAAGAGAAAAATCTATATGCATTGAAAAGATATATAAATATTTTAAGCAGAAATACCCACTACTTTATTTCTCCATTTGCTTTCTTATTTTTTTTCCAAACATTAAAATATACACTTTTCTCTTTCTGAGATTTTGAATCTATAAATCTCTTCATGAATGCCCTAGATATTGATCAAATATTTGTATTTGTAAACTAAATTTAGTCAATGTAATCACCCTAAATTGTCCTAACTGGTGTAGAATATCCTACCTTAATGAAATTTTGTAGGACACAGATTTTCTTTTCACCTCTGATGGTTATGTATACCAAACAAAATTTCAATCTGTTTATCCTTTTTCACTAATATTTTATTTCATTTATATTTATTTCGTTATCATAGGGTCACTTAGCTTCTATATAAGTTCTGTAGGAGAGTGGGTGTTACTAATGACTAAAGAAACATTGCTGGTCATTGCAAAGTTTATAATACAATGTCAGCTGGTAAAAATTGTCCTCAAATTAAGTTTGTGATATATACGTGAAGAAGTGTTTAGTGTTTATAACTCTGGTCAGGAAAAAAACATGGCCCACAAGACTCTGTGCTTTGATCTTGCCCATGTGGGTCTACAGATCAGTGTCTCAGCTACTCTGGCCTTCACTCAGAAACTCAAACACACTGCCACCAGGCCCATCATTTGCTATTTTCTTCTGCCCCCTTTGCTAGTTAATGCAGACTCATTCTTCAGATTTCAGCTTGAATGTACCTTCCCATAGTAGTTTTTCCTACCCCCTTAAATGAAATGACTCCCTCTATTTTATGCTCTTCTGATTCGTGTACCACCTTTAAAGCATGTACCACCACTAATAACCATGAATTCATATTTATTTCATTGGTAAGAATGTTTTTAATTTTAAGTGACAGAAATGTAACTAAAGTGGGATTACACAGTGTGAATATTGCACAATATCTGGTCATCTCTGAGAATCTTAAGAGACAAAATAGAAACCAGATTACCTCCAAGGGCTATGAGTTCTAGAAGTAAGGATAAAATTAGTAAGATTTTATTCCCCTTTTTCCCATTGATATTTAATTTATGCTTGTCTGTGCTTGGTTTTATGCTCTCCCTCCAATGAACCCTTTTCATCTGTTGGGCATCATAGTGGCCCTAATTTTCTGGGTTCTTTTCTATTGTTTATAGGTAGAAAAATCCAGAGGAAAGATTCTTCTGGCCAGGCTGAGTTACATGACCAACCCTGGACCAATTACAGTGACTAGAGAAACATGGAATACTATGATTGTCCCAGTCAGAGAGACATAGCTACTCCCCTAATGGATGGTGACTATTACCAGAAAAAAGGTTTATATGAATGACAAGGACTCAGTTTGGACATATGCTTAACAGGCAAAACAATGATTATCTTTGTGGCATTATTTGTTTAATATTCATATTTCATAACAGTCAGGGAATGTGTCTATTTTCCTCACCAGTTTTTTATCTATTATCTCCCTGAAGTATTAAAGATACTTGGTATTTGTTTACTGATTGAAAATAGTTGTATTCAAATTCAATTTATATTCATTAATTAAGAGGAAAGAGGTAAAAGATGAAGCAATGGATCCTGTCAGATAATGAGAATTTTTTAGTATAATGAAAGGTATAGATGTAATTCTAGCATTCTGTTACAGTGTATGTTCATTTGGGGGTTCATTTGCTTGAAAGTTTTAAGTCTTACTTCAAGCAATTAGGCAATGAGACTTACATGAGGGAGAGGAGCATTAGGTGAACAGATGTTATATTTTCAATGAGCTTGTCCTGCTGAGATCAAATGAGTTATACAGCTCTGCTTTAAACACTGTAATCCAAGCTGAGGAGATACTCGATAATTCTAATCCTAAATATTCTCCATGTCTTTGAGGATGGCAACTTCACATTTCTCATTTAGAATAACCACAGGCACTGCCCACATGCAGAAAATGACCCTCTCTCCATGTTTACACCTTAGTGTGGGTAACATTGACCCATCTCCTGAGAATCCTCAGCTGCTGTCAGCAAGTTGTTCCTGCTGGATTGATTTTAATGCATTCCTGGGAGCCTATTGTTTGTGAGAGTTTTAATTCCTATATTCCCATGTGAAGTTGCTCTTGAGTCTTAATCACTTTCTCAAATTCAACCCACAAGTCATGGCTGAATCTAATAATAGTGTTCAAGATACAACTGGGTGGGGAAAAATGGGCAAAGAGACAGCCAAGAGACAAGAGATAGTCTACAAAATAAAGAGCAATGATGACGCTTTGCATCTACAGGGAAAAGAAAGAGATGGAGGAGGAGGAAAAGAAGAGAGGGGGTTTGAAATGTTAACTTTTACTGAAAGTAAAACAACCTGAGCACCTACCATGTGCCAATGCCAGGCTCTGCTAAATATTTTAGATGTGAAGACTTTTCTAATTATCCCTTCAAACCAGTGAGGCATCCTTATCTCAGTGTGGCATGAGAAAATGGAATCTGAGAGAGACTGAATAATTTTCTTTAGTTTACACTAGGTCTTAAGTTCTTGCTATGGCTACTTCTTAAGAATAAAATAAAGAAAAAAGTAGACACAAAGGGATAAAAGAATCTGGAGGAAAAAAAAAAAAGTTAAGAAGGCACCAAAGAGAGCTATATAGATAGCTATGTTTCCAAATTAAACTCTTTTAATTTGGAGTCTCTAGTTGCTCCATGGAGCACCTAAAAGTACATAATTATTTAGTGGGAATAATTTAACTCAAAGGAAGGAGCATATTAGAAAAGATCTAGTTAGTTGTAACAGTTATTACATATGAAAGAGCTTAACTTACCATTTATGCTGGAGACATTTTTCTCCCTGGGAAAATCTGAATGATTGAGTCATTCGAATAAAATAGAAGTCTCTAACTTTACTCCCTTTGAGTCCCTCAGCAGTATTTGAATCTCTTATGAAAGAGAATATACATGCAGACTGCTAATCCCAAGTATGAGACAAAAACTCTTGCCTGGAACAGGTCCATTCTGCAAAATATAGTGATATCCCTGTTGATATAATTAGATGTTTTTCAGTGAATCTAGTCTGCAGGTTCTATTATAATAAAATAGTTTAATATTATACATAATAATTATTGGGCCAACATCTAAATACATGCTTCTTATCCACTCACATCTGGATAGTTCTTTTACTATTTTAAAAATTAAAAATTGCTATTCTTTTTATTCTAACTACTGATTCTTTAGACCTTTTTATTTTATGATCCCTTTCAAGCATCTCATTCAAAAAGAACATCTTCCTTTTGTCCTCTTTACTTTCACTTCTGTCTATTCTTTAGCACTTAAAAAAAATCAATGTTTTGAAGTTGCATACTAGTTAACCAACAGACCCATATTTACATTTAACTAGGTTAGGAAATATATCCAGAGCATAGTTGGCTCAGACTCATTGTTCAAACCTTGCCTCCTGCCAGAAAGCATGAGCTGCAGTCCTAAGTGTACCAGACGCTGCTATTGGCCTGCCCAACATCTACTATGCCCACTTCTTCCTTTACTAAGGCACTCCAATTTTGTTCAAGAAGAGAATTTTCCCAGCTCAAATCCTCCATGCCCCAGCCTATCTTATAAGTAGAGGTGGTAAAGCAGGAGTGTAGAAAGAGTCTCAGCCTTTGATGATTATCTCAATGAGCTGCACTATCCCTAAATTGAATATGTGTTGTTGCATATCGAAGTAATTCTTAATTTGATAAAGTTGAGATACTATTGAATGTAGCCTGGTAAAATGTTAACTAATTTATCAGTTCACCATCTTAGTGGTCTTAGCCACTAGGAACCAGGCACTATCCTTCTTTCAATAATTGAAGCAAATGGATATCTAAAAGCCCACTTGAGCAAATAGCTGAAAATACATGTGCAAAATGTCCCATGAAATTGTGAAATGCACAACTCATACCACTGTATTCAAGAGCCCTGTAGCCAGGACAACCATCCTATAATTCTTTGAATATGAGGCTTCAATTTCACCTCAGACATTAAATCCTTTATTTTTTTCCAGTGCTTCTCTTGGATGATAGCTGCCATTCAGTCATCTGGATTGATACATGATGATCATGTTCTTTTTCCTATTTCACAACAGTGTACTATGTAGAAAAAAGGAGAATCCATTATCTTCTACATAGGATAGAAAGTAATTTAGTGAATGGATTGTGCTTATATATTTATGTGTGTGTGTTTGTGTGCATGTGTGTTTTAGCTCTGACTGCCCTCCCCTCCCCCCGCATTCTGACATTTCTCCTTACTGCCCCTTACTGTTCTCTAACCTCAGTCAGGTTAATAGCACCATTGTGCTTTCTCAACTCACACCCTTATCATGTTCTTTCAGGAGAAGATGCGATATTGGTTATTTGCACCCAAATAGGAATGTAACTCAGTCAATCAAATATAAGTATAGGGCATTATATGTACTAGACCCTGGGGAATGAGCAATGAGCAAAAGAGACATGGTTTCTGCTCCTAAGAGCTTATATTTTATAGAGGAAAGAAGACATTAAGGAAATCCTTCAGATTGACAGTTAGGTAATTATAATACCTGGTGACAGTGGAAGAGGGGAACTTAACTTTAATCTGAGGTGACATAAAATGCTTTCTTAAGGAATTGATATGCAAACTGAAACATAAAGCATGAGTGGCAGTTGCAAGGGAATAATGGTTTGTTTATAAGTGGGCAGAAATGCAGTTGGAAGACCTGGAGTAGGAAAGTTAGAGGAACAGAGAGCCTTCCAACTTCAGTGGATGGAGATGACTTATAGTTCCACCTCAACATGAAGCTGGAACTATAAGTAGGAATCAAACTACACAGTTCCATTTACCAAGATCAAATCCATTTTAAGCTGTGCTTCAAATTGTCAAATAATGGGGCTTTCCTAGTAAAGGTCTTCTGAGCATCAGAGAGAAGATCGAAGAATTGTTTTGGATATTGAGAATTTCTAAACTTTCAGGCTGACCATCTCAGGAAAAAGCCCATTTTTTCCAGGTCACATTAGAAACTACTGAAGTTGGATTGCCCTTGGCCCCAATGTGTAGTATTTTAAGAAATGTACTTCCCCCAAAAGCCATTTGGTATGATGTAGGTAACTAATTCTTTGATATATATTTGTCTTGAGAAGAATACATAATTCTACTATGAAAAAATAAACTAGTAAAAACCACTTAAATTTACTGAGGTTTAATTTCCACATATGTATACTACCTGTTCCCAGGATTTTATAGTGATTATGTATCAATCACTTTAGTAGAAAACTTTGAAAATATAAACTATGCAGAAAATGCCAGGAGTTATGTGAATGCTGCATTTATATATAACCTTTGTATAAGATTCGCTAACAGTCTAAACAACATAGATATAATCATAGTTTAAATTTGTTAAGGCCTTGTTTATATCAAGTCTTATTTATTACTCTAGCACTATTCCATTTTAGACAAACAAAAGATTGAGCATTAGAACCATTAGAGCATTACATAGAAGAAAACACAAGTACTAGTCTTATGGACCTTAGTTTTGGAGAAGATTATCTGAATTTGACTTCAAGGCAAGGGAAGTAAAAAGCAAAAACAAATGAATGGGACTATATCAAACTAAAAAGCTGCACAGCAAAAGGAAACATCAACAAAACAAAAAGGCAACTGACCAAATGAAATGATGTTTGCAAACAACACCTCTGATAAGGCATTAATATTCAAAATATATAAAGTACTCATACAACTCAACAACAAAAAACAATCCAATTAAAAAATGGGCAGAGGACTTGAACAGACACTTCTCTCAAGAACACATACAAATGGCCAAGAAATATATGAAAAGATGTTGAACTTCACTAGCTATTAGAGAAATGCAAATCAAAACCACAATGAGATACCATCTCACATCTGTTAGAATGGCTAGTATCAGCAAGACAAGTAATAACGTGTTGGAGAGGTTGTGAAGAAAAAAAAAATACTCATACATCGCTGGTGGGAATGTAAATTGGTACAGCCACTATAGAAAACAGTATGGAGATGCCTCAAGAAATTTAGAGCAACAGTGTGACCCAGCAATCCCTCTTCTGGGAATCTACCTGAAAAAATTGAAAACATTTATTTTTAAAAATATATGTACCCTGATGTTCACTGCAGCATTATTCATGGTGGCCAAGACATGGAAACAACTGAAGTATTGAGAATATCATGCTAAGGGAAATAAGTCAAATGGAAAAAGTCAAGAACCATATGTTTCACTCATATGTAGGATATAAAACTAAACACAACAAACAAACAAGACAAACAAAAACTCATGGATGTAGACAACAGTATGGTGGTTATCAGACAGAAAGGAGAGTCAGGGAGGTAAAAAAGGGTGAAGGGGCTCAAACATATGTGACAGAGATTTGACTTTGGGTGGAGAACACACAATGCAATATACAGATGATGTGTTATAAAATATATGTATAATTAAATTTTATTAACCAATGTCACCCCAATACATTTAACAAAAATAAAAATAAATAAATCGAGGCTTAAAGAACTGAATAAATGGCTCAAGATTTCACAGCTAGGAAGTAATGGAGTTGGCTTTAAATTGAGCAGTTGGTTCAAAAGTTGCATTTAACATGAGCCCCAGTTCAGTATAAAGTTTTTCAGAAGTACCTCAATACACAGTGTTCATATATTCTTTTCTTGTTCCATTCATCAAAATCTTATACCCATAAAAGATGTGAAATACATTCACATTTAGAGTTAGGTATCTTGTGATTTAGTATTTCCCTGTGGAGTCTAAACATTCTTATATGAATATAATTAACAGTGGTATTACAGGTATCAACAAGAGATAAGAGAGGCACTATGGCACCTGTGTATTCCTTCTAGATTTAAAATGACCTCATACATGTGGCTACTAGTTACCTACAAGCAAGGCCTCATACATAGACTGTTGGATGTTTCAGGGTTTTTTTGTTTGTTTGTTTTTCATTTTTTACTGAGTCTGAGACAAAATTGTTCTTCCAACATAAAGCTAAATTTATTCTAGGAAACAAAAGAATAGAGAATTAACAGTAATTTCTTTTTTATCTAAAAAATAAAAGGCTCTTATTAGACCATTTTAAAGTCCCATTTGTTTCTTTCTTAAATCTGTGCAAGTTATTGACCTGCCTTTCCTTTCACTTTTTAAGCGGAATATAAGAAAGTATTTATTTTCAGTTAAAATGGTAAAAATGGTGGTAATGGTACTATATCCCATATCAGAGATTAAAAGATACTCTAGATCAGGGATTGGCAAACTAGGGTCTATAGACCAAATCCCACCCTCTGCCTGGTTTTATAAAAAAGAGTTTTATTGGAACACAGCCACACTTTTTTTGGTTTGTTTGTTTTTATTGTCTACGTCTGTCTTTACACAACTCCAGAGCTGGATGTCACCAAAGAGACCTTATAACCCACAAAGCCTAAAATATTTACTATCTGCCCACCACTACTCTATATAAAATGAAAATTAAATAGATATTGCTTGTATTACAGAAAGACAGTTTGAGGGTCAGTTTGAGAATCAGGTTAGCCAAGAAGGCCAACAATATAAGCCTAAGCAAAGGGAAACAAGAAGTGGTAGGGATGTTGTTGACACAGAGAGCAGAATAGATTAAGGAAACAGTGCAATCACTGAGCAGGGTATAGTGAATGGAAAGGATATGCTCATGGAACAAGGGTAGTCAGAGACCAGAGAAGTATAATGGAGCAGAGTATAATCAGAGTAGGATGTGGGCAGGTAGCAGGAGCCGATTGTAGTCAGGAAGTTGAATGTGAATCAGGGTGTGTGTAGTCACAGAGTGCGGGTAGTCAGGGAGGAGGATATGGTCACAGCAGGGAGTAGATAAGAAGTTGAGTACAGTCACAGAACAATGTCATCAGGGAGTGGGGTGTGCTCCAGGAGCAGAGCGTAGTCAGGTGGCAGACTGCAGTCACAGAACAGTGCAACTGGAGAACAGGGTGTAGGCAGTGTGCTAAATGTAGTCATGGAGCAGACTGTGGTGTAAAAGCAGAATGAAGTCAAGAAAAAGGGTGTAGGCAGGGAGCGCAATGTTGTCAGAGAGCAGGATGTGTTACCAGAACCCCAGTGTTTTTCCTTGTCTGCTTGCCTGCGTGCACTGACCCAAAGAAATGCACAAGCAGGAGTTTGCAGTATAGAAAGAAAAAAAATAGTTTAATATTGAATTGGCCAATTCGAAGGCGGGCGGTTTTTGCTTCTAAAAACCTGATGGCATGTGTAGTCAGGGAGTGTGGGTAGTCTGGGAGGCATGTGTAGTCAGGGAGTGAAACTCTAAATGTGAAATACATTCACATGGCATGTGTAGTCAGGGAGTGTGGGTAGTCAGGGAGGAGTTATAGATTATAGATTATATATTATATAGGGCAAAATCACAAGACACCATGGGTTAGGAGTTTGGAGTCATGCTGAGAGCTATTGGTCAGAGGTGAAATAATAGTAATAAATAATTTCTTCAGGTCTTGATGACAGCTCTGAGGTCTTTTCCAGAGTGCCTCTGTCTTGTCTCATGGGAAAGTAGCAAGGAGGTCTTTCCACTTTAGGGCTCAGGAACTGAAACATAACTTAGGTCGAGCTGTTATCTTTAGCCTGACAGAGGTCCAGACATTGTGGCCATTAGTCAAGTTGGAGCTACTGTCTTTTGCTGACTTGCAGGTTGCTGATTATCAGGGAAAAGACTGGGTCTCTGAGAGC